>NC_092458.1:37982231-38294989 GCF_047495875.1 Pithys albifrons albifrons | reverse complement strand
ACCCCAACCCATGAGCTTTTTCACGTTTTACCCTTATTCTCATTCCTGTCCCAGAGAGGAGAACAAGCAAGAAGCTGTGTGGTGATTGCTTGCATACTAGGGTTAAATCACAACACTCTCCAAAATAGTTAGTGAAGTCCTTAATGTTTCAAGTTCTCAAATGTGCAAGAAGAAAATTGAAGAAAATTTTGTGTGTAAGCAATTTTTTCACTATTACAAAATACAGGACAAAGTCATCCACAGCATGCCAGCAAGAACAGCTTTTGAGTGCTGCAGTTACCTTTCCCTATATGCATTTACCTCGTTTAATATTGAAATCGCCTTCAATGTTTCTCTGAGATAAATTCAATGCATAACTGTTAGTGGGAAAAGCATGTCTTCAATACTTGGAATTAATTTACATAATCACTAAGGGCAGTATAATGGTGTTTAAATGGTAATAAATAGGTGATAAATTGGATTATTGCTGAGTACTAAAACCACAGTCACAATATTAATGATTTTAACACTTGTGAAATTTTTATGGAGAAAAGTAACAAACTTTCAACTACTTAGTCACTTAAAAGTATGGAAAAAATCATAGTAATGCTACTGTATTAATGTTTCAGACAGGCCACTGACTGGTATACATGGAAAATCCATTACGGATTTCAAAACTATTGCCATAGAACTTTTGTATTTATCATTTCCACTTGCAAGCATGTATTCATATTATCATAATACAGTGAAATAGGACTTCTGGTGCTCCTGGTTGTGAAATGGCAAGACTAGACTTTATTAGGTACATGTTATCAAAAAAACCATTATTTCAAGATGCTATACTTCATCAGCTGTGAAAGACTAGAGAGGTTATGGGTACTTTTGCTGATCTTTGACAAAAGATTTTAATGGCTCAACCATTGAACTATGCTGTAATAATGCCTCAGGGCAAAACCTTTGCTTCTCTTTCCTTGTCGTTGGAATTACACCATGGAGGCAGACTTCTTGTATTCAAGGCAGGGATTGTGGTATTACAAGGTCTTCACATAATCCTTCTACTTCTGAGAGACCCATCATCTCAAAACAATTGAACCCGTAGCAAATTTTAGTAATAGCCTAATTGATTTTAGTACTTGCTGAAACCGGCCTGACTTGGAGATTGGAATGATACTGTCAGCATTTTAATAATTTCTTAAACTTCAGAGTGGAACAGCCTATGTACTCATCCACCATATCAGGCTTTAGTCATTAATATTTTTAAACCTTTCAAAGATACAAAGTTTAAGGACAGATGAGGAATAATCTCACTTGAAACTTTTTTAGCACTTATAATTTATTTATTTAAATATATACACCACACTTATCTTTTATGTACTTTTGCATCTGAGTTTATAAGATACTCTAGTTTAACTGAACCTAGTTATTTTTAAACTATGCATAATTCCTTTGAGTTAAGAAGAGCTTCTGTACCTTTTTTATTCTACTTTTATATAAAATAAATACTGGAATAGCAACTTCTAAATTAAATACTGATAAGACATGTCCCTCACATAGTCCCTAATATAAAATTCACAACAGCATCCTTTTTTTAAGCATAAAATTAATTTAAATCCATGTCAATAATGTAACCTTTGATGTCAGGTATAATACTAGCAAGGTGTATAAAATTGATATTTTACATTTTATTTAGTGGTTTGAGGTATCCAATATAACAAAAAGTTACTTCAAGAAAGGAAGTAAATCCATGGCTTGTGATCACATTGAACTCTAAAGTCTGTGGTAACAAATTAAAGTAACTACAGAAAAGTTTGATTAAATCTCATTTTACACAGTGTACAGTCTGGTGCTACATTTTAGAATAATGACTGTTTGCTTTTTCAGACTGCCTGCTACTCATATTTGGAACATAATATCTTTCTTTTATTTCATCTTTTTTTCAAAATAATGTTTATATCAGGAATTTATTAAAATTTTATCTATGAAAGACATTTCAAGTGTTTTAAAAGCTTTGTCTGCAATGAAGTTTATAGTGTTATTTTTGTATTAGGAATGTGGATTTAAATAGTGTATTTCTGGGAAATATTGAAACAAAACTGATGATAGAGTTTAAAGAGAAGATGGAACAGTTTGTGTACCAATGACATTTCCTCTATTAAAGAGCTGAATAAATACCTTTAATTCTGTTAGGTGATCATTACTCTGTTAAAAATTCATATTGAGTATATATTGGAATAAAGCTGTGGGCAGGTAGTGCTAGTTTGACAACAGCTGTGCAGATAGTCAGCATTCAGCATCTGTGTATAACCCTGAAAGATCACTGGGATTTGACTTTATTTCATTAAGTTAGTATACTAACTAGTATAGAAGTTCAACTATTTCAAAAATTATATTAAGGTATAATTAAGCCTTGATAGTCTTCCATGGAAGAAACTGATGACTACCACTTAAATTATCCTTTTTAGCTGCACATTTTTCTTTTCATTTTCTGAACACTTAACATTTTATTTTACTACAAATTCTGTTCCTTTTCATTTTGTTAGGAGACATGCCTTTTTGGGTTTTTTTGATTATTTTTTTACCTCTGAGTCCAGGAGGAAAAAAAAAAAAAAAGATGAATGAACGCTCTTGAGAAACTTTCAAACCAGCCACTTCTAAACCTGATTCTTTTACAGAAATTTAATTACCAGTGTTCCAATGTTTCCAAAGTTATACATAAATTAAAAATAGAAAACAAAATGTTTCCTACTTATGAAGTTGTAACTAATGACCTAGAAGGTTCAGTACTATTACACTTACCAACTCAGTGAGATCTTTATTCCATTTCTTTAGTCATGATGCAATCTCCTTTTCTCCTCTCTTTCTACACTTGCCTGTCTAAAGCTATATGAAATTCTTTCTTTAGAAACAATGATAATTGAGGTGGAGGTGGTGTTGAAAACAGACTCACTCACTGTAAAATTAATATAATTATATATTATATTATATATAATATATCACATGTACTACATAATTAACAATTAATTTCTGTAGTGTTTTGTATGCTATGCCCTGAATTAAATCAGAATGTATTTCAGGACTTGGTTTAAAATTCTACGGTGCATACACAAGGACAGATAAAATTGGAACTGCAGAAAGTTAGACATACTAGAATAACCAGAACAGTCAATAGAGTGTCACAGCTAAGAATACTCATTAACTGTACTTCTGTCTGTCTCAATATTTGTCTATTTATATACATATATATATACACATAATTATCTAAATTATAGGATTTTCCTTAATTGAAACCCATTTCTTACCTCACCCAGCATCTGAATCTGAAGCCCTCTCATCCTAACAGAGAGATCTGGGCTCTAGGATATATCTGTCTTTTACAGTCAAACCATAACTTTTACACATGTTCTATACAGTGAGAACCAATACAGAACACCTTTGATCTCCTTACATACAGCTTCAGGAATTACAGATCCAAATAACTGATGCCTTGAGAGACCCCAGGAAAGCAGGACTCTGAGCCAAGTTAGCATGGGATAGGATAAAAAGTGAAAGTCCTTTAATATCAGGCCTAGGGCCCACAGGAATACATATCAATGCATGCCCTGAACACCGATTTCTATGGTTTTTTTATAATATTGTCTATCCAAACCCCAGTTCATCTTTCAGTCCAGCCCCGACCTGCCCATGGTCACACCTCCTCAATATTTGAGTCAGAGGTCAGTGAGACCCCTTCTTCATCATCTTTCTCTTTCTCAGCACACATAGGGCTCTTGGAGGTTTTCCAGTGTTCTTTAGACCCAAGGTTGGTGGCTCATGTTTATGTCTCGTTCTGCAGGCCTTCTGATATTCTTCAGCCCTCTACCTTGGAAATAAGACTAAACACTAAAAGAATTTAAGCTATTGATATGTGGTAGAGGTTAAGATACATAAACATTGATCTTAAGCTTCTAGAAATTTTAACACACTAAATTTGCCTTTTGCTACAGTTACTAGTACTTCTAAAATCTATAAAAATGAAAAAAAAAATCAAAAACCCATCCTGAAATCCCATTTTGCTTTGCACATTCTAGCCCACAGTACTCTCTACCCTTGAAGCTAGCCTGCAGGTAGCCTGTGCATAGGTACACTCATGGCTGGTACACACTGGATTACAGGGACAGCCACAGCTGGTATGCACTGAAGCAAAAAGCACAGTCTTTGCTGACACATATTGCCTTCAAGATGAAGAAACACAGATAATCCAAGTCAAGTGGTAGGTACTGTGCTTCATTTAAGAGCACTCCCTCAACACTTTCTTATCAAACTGCATATTCACAACACCTTTGTTGCTTTAGAATTACGTGTGGATTTCTAATTTACATTTTGTGTTAGGTATTGATTTAATGAAGTACTTCATTAGCTAAGCCATTTCAGAGACTCATGGATTTTATATCACTCCTCATTTCTTACACTTTTGTTATGTCTTTAACATATTCCTCTTGATAAAAATTGAAAAGTTCTTTGACTTTTGCTTACTTTGTAACCATCACAACCTGGACTTTTTTGAGAAAATTTTACTAAAAGCTGTGTACTGTTATACACAAATTAAAAATAAAAAGCAAATTACTTATTTGCTATATATGAAATTGGGACCAATGAGCTAGAAGGTTCAGCACTGTTATGCTCACCAACGAAGTGAGATCTTTGTTGGCTAGGCAGCTGTCTTGAAGGAAAAGAGGGTCCTTGAAACAGTTTGATTCTGGATGTTGTTGAACAACCACACTCTGCATCTTTTATTTTTTTAACATCTTTTTTTTGTCTTGAGTCTTGACCTACTAGTTATCCTAATCTCAGTAACGTTACATTTCTCTGCAATTTTACTTTTGCTATCTTGCAAGTATGTAGTCCATATGCTTTGTCACAGATCTTTTTCACAACTGAGCAGTTTTCCCAGGAATTTGATTCAAGACAGCAGAAACATTGTTAGGCATTAGACTACAGTTAACTGAAGCACAGAGAAGAGGTATATAACTGCTCTGCCTACTGTCAAATTAATTTGGGAAGATGGGGTTTTGGGGAAAAAAAAGTAGTTTCCTGCAACAAAAACTTGATATTGCACCTTTTGTTTTACCTTCTGTACTTCCAATGTACTTTGAAGGAACAGAACTGTTTGTTGAAACTGCAAGACAGATAAAGCTTTCAGGACTTTTTGGTTTCATTAATAAAGAATTCAGAAGTAGAGGAAACACAAAATAGAGGGGATAGAAAGAAGGGAGAAATGTGTTGAAACTCAAAACATCTCAGAGAGATTTGTAAGAATAAACTTTGCTTCTATACATTTCTTCAAGTAACGCTTTCAAATGGAATTGGAAGATAAATTTGATAATGTTCATGATCATAATGCCGTGATCTAGTAAATGGACTAGAGTTGGACCAAGGGTTGGACTCGATGATCTTGGAGGTCTTTTCCAACCCAATCAATTCTATGATTCTATGATTCTATTGTTTCCAAGACAAATTAATCCCTGCACTGAATTATAATCTCTATTATTTATAATATGATGAATAATCCCAGTATACATTGAACAACAAACATGCTGGATTTGAACTACATATCTGCTATGTTTGAGCTGAATGAGGAAATGATTCAATTAGACACCCCCTGCTTCAACCCCAAGGATACATGTCTACCAGAGAAGAGAAAGTACAACTATTCTGCATCACTGAGTTTGCTAATTCAACTTTCTGTGCATGATTCAGGCGTCAAAGTTGCTCCACTTTTTTTTGGAAGTCTCTTCCAATACTCTGAAGAAAACTCATTCAGAAAGTCAGCTAAAACTTGGAGCATATAAAAGTAGCCCTCATGATTAGTCCAGAATAGTCTTTCCTTTTTATACTATGAACCATTGTGCATAATCTGGAATATTCAAACTAATCTTATTACTGTTGCAATTAATCAACATACTCTTCTATTAAATTATATGCCAACTCCTTGAAACTGCATCCTGAACTGCCAAAGTTAAAAAACAAGTGATACCAGTAGCATCTTCCTTAGGAGGTTTTTGAATCTTCCATTCTGAGAAAGCCACAGATTTCATATTATAATTATTTTCTGAGTGCTTTATAAGCACGGTTTTGCTTTCAGGTGAATTCTTAGTGTCATTGAAGATTTAATTAGTGTTACTAAAGAGCAATTTACTTCTAAGGAAAACTCATCATGTCAAAGATCCTTTTCATGCCATCAAGTATAAATAAATATTGCTTTAGAAAACAGATGTACATAGCCTTACCCTTCTCCTTAGAGGAAAAATACTAGAATGGCAAGGAGGTTATCTTTTAAGTGAAGCCCAGTAGATGAATTTTGATAATTCACTCAATCTTTCTGACAACATTTAAAACATTAATTTAGAAAAAAAATAAGGGGTGATAGATAACTCTTCATTGGAGACATTTGCCTCCTTTATTGAAGAGATGCAAATAATCAAGATTTTTTTATATATATATTCATGATAATCTGATAAGATCCTCTAGCAAAGCATTGTTATAAACAATGCCTTTTCCCATTTCTAGCTGTTATGGAAATTTCACTGTGTTTATCCTAAGGGAAGATGTAGAGAAAATGTTCCTCCAACTCCTAACAGATTTATTCTTTTTTGCTATGCCTGAAAAAGAATGCTTTTGACTGCTGTGCTCTGACTATGAATGGACCCACCAGGAGTACAACATCACTGTGCCCAATTCATTCATCCTCTTCCAGTTCACTTCACTGGGTCCCAATGACAAACATGGGTATGCCAGAGGCAGTAAGCTCTCTGCACAACAGCCTCACTGTTTATGGCATTTCTGGAAAGAAACATGAGAAATATTGGACATGAGAAAAAAAAAAAAAGTGAGGTTTGCCACATCATTATATTTTGGGTTCAAAAGAAAATGGGTCACTTCAGTACCAAAAATTGTATTTTTAGCCAGGTATTGTACTCAAGGGATTAAATAACTAGATAGTATTCAACTCATGACCAGTTTTGGTAGATTTAATTTAGAAATCTTGATGATGCACACAATAAAAAACTCCTGGAATTAGACATATGGTTTGTCATATTCTCCACTTTTTACTGCAGTCAAAAGTGAGGTAGTGAGGGAAGAAGGTTGTATAAAAAAGATGGGTTTTGACAACATCAGCAGTAGAAGTGTGAGAGGTTGCTGAATCCAGTAGCCTGATGAGTATGAGACTGCTCTTTGTCCCCTAGTCCAGCCAGTGGCAAGGGTGAGTGCAAATTCTTGATAGGCACACATGCATGAATACACACACACAGAATATACATACACATGACTAACCACATCTATCAGAAGAGACAAAAAATATAACACTCAAACAAGCGTGGATGGGCTCAAAGGATGGGTGGGCTCATAACTGTCTCCTCACTACTGAACGAAGTTGAATTCTGCTGACAGAATACCTATATATACACATATACAGATACTTACATACATTATAAGTAGACATTCAGTTGACCCAGTATTTGCTTCCAGATCCCCAGATCTCTCAAGTTGCTGGAACTGAAATGAACAAGGTTCCAAGATTCATAGCCCCACTCCATTATCAAGTTCACAGAATCACAGAATATGCTGAGTTGGAAGAGACTCATAAGGAGTCCTACTCCTGGCCCTGCACAGGACCATCCCCAAGAGTCACATCATGTGCTTGAGACTATCATCCAAACACTTCTTGATCTCTGCCAGGCTTGGTACTGTGACCACTTCTCTGGGAAGCCTGTTCCAGTGCCCAACCCCCCTCTGGGTAAAGAACATCTTTCTAATGTCTAACCTAAATCATCACTGACACAACTTCAGGCCATTCCCTTGAGTCCTGTCAGTGGTCACCACAGAGAAGAAATTGGTACCTTGCCCTTCTCTTCCCCTCACAAGGAAGCTGTAGACTGCAATAAGGTCTGCTTTCACTCTCCTGTCCTCCAGGTTGAATAGACCAAGTGACCTCAGCTGCTCTTCACAGAGCTTCCTCTCAAGGCCCTTCACCATCTTTGCTGCCCTCCTTTGGACACTCTCTAAGAGCTTAATATCCTTCTTACATTGTGGTACCCAAAACTGCACAATATTCAAGATGAGGCTGCACTAGTGCAGAGCAGAGTTACACCATTACCACCCTCAACCAGCTGGCAATGCTTTACCTGATGCCCCTCAGGATATGGTTGGCCCTCCTGGCTTCCAGGGCACTGCTGATTAATATTCAACTGGCCATCAACAAGGATCCCCAGACCCCTTTACGCAGCACTGCTGTCCAGCATCTTGTTCCCTGCATCTACAAGGCTTTTAAATACCTCCAGAAAGGAGAACTCAACCACTGCCTTGGGAAGCCTGTTCTTAGGAAGAAATTTTTTCAGATAGTCAAACAAAATCTCCCTTGACACAACTGGAGAACAATTCCTCTTTCCATATCACTTGTTATTTGGTAAAAGAGAGCAACATTCACCTTGTTACATCCTCCTTTCAAGTAGTTATAAACAACAGTAAGGTCTCTCAGCCCTAAGCCTCCTTGTCTCCAGGTTAAATACTGCCAGTTCCATTAACTACTCTTCACAAGACTTGTGCTCTGGATCCCCCTCCAGCTTCTTTGGACATGCTCCAGCACCTTAATGTCTTTCTTCTAGTGAGGGGCAGGTACTCAAGATGCAGCTTCATCAGTGCTGAGTACAGGGAAATGATGACTGCCCTGGTACTGCTGGTCACACTATTTCAGATACAAGCCAAAATACCATTGGCCTTCTTGGCCACCTGGGTGCACTTCTGGTTCATGATCAGTGGCTGCCAATCAGCACCCCAAAGTCCTTTATTAACAAACATCCTTCCAGCCACTCTTCCCCAAGCCTGTAGTGCTGCATGGGATGGTTGTGACTGGTTTCCAGCTGGATAAAACTATTCAACATCACTCTGTGGGACAGCCATCCAGACAGTTTTCCTCCTAATGAAGAGTACACCTATCCAGCCAGTTTCTCCAGGAGAGTGCTGTGGGAACCAGTGTTAAAGGTGTTACTAAAGTCCAGGTAAACCACATCCACAGTCTTTCACTCATCCACTAAAGGGGTCATTTCTCATGGAATAATATCAGGTTAGGCAAGAAGGACCTGCCTTTCATTAACCCATTGCCCTTGGACTTCTTGCAACTTCATCGTTGCCTGCCTGAAAAAAATAATAATCTGAGGGCTGTACCAATGCAGGAAGGTTTCTGTTCACATGTTTAAATTCCATAAGATGTAGGTCTGCACTGCATATTGGGCCTTTGGTTTCCTTTAGGAGACAGTCTCCTATGACAATGAACCATCTCTTTTGCTTTATGGAAGCAGTTTTGATAAAAGACCTGGACTCACAACCTTGGAGATGCCTCCAAATGTGATGAACCATAGTCCTTTTCATTGGTTCCACTTTCCAGGGCATCTGGCAGGGTGCCGCAGTACAAAGGAGATGTACCTGCTGTGCCAGGCAGGAACAGGTTCCTATCGTACCCTAGGCTTTTAAGTCTCCACATTCAGACAGGTGGAGAGAGGATAGGGAATCCATATCATGTGTCCTGTCTGCCTGTTGGACCTGTTCCAAGAAAGGTAGAATGCAATTCCAATAGTATCCCAGTGAAGTTTCAATCTCTGTCTCATGTTTTTCCATGCTTCTCAATCTACACTCCTTTTCCCAAAGCTCTGTCACTAAGCAGAGGAGTTCCTGTACCTTTACACACCCCTCAAGCTGCTGCCATCTGTACCTTTGGGAGTTCTTTCTGCCTCGTAGGTGCTGTTTGTTGTAAGGATGCCACCTGCAACGATATATTTCTCCTAGTCCTGGAAGTTTTTCCATAACCTAGGAGAAAATGTGCTCTCTGTCCTCCCAGACCATGCGGTCCCCTGGGAGGCCCTTGAGATGGACACACAGAGACCAGCCGGAGAGAGAGAGAACAAAGAGAGTTTATTTGTGGTCAGGAGTTTATATAGACTTTGAAGGGATTCAAACCCACCAATAAGAGACAAGAGGGGTGGTCTGGCTCTAGGCCAATAAGAGTAAGGGGATTTACATTCAGTAGGAAATGGTTTCAGGCAGCATGCTGTCACAATCTGCCTCCAGCCCCCTGAGCTTGCAGGGTATTCTGGGGAGAAGAAGCAATGACTTTGCAAAAAGAACTTTATCAGACATTCTGTACATTCAAACAGCATTAAAAACATCATTTGTTAAAGCCTTGTCACTGGCTTGTTGACTTTCCTCACAAACCCATTTCTGAGAGGACTCCCTCCATGCTATGTATTGTGAATCAATCCCGACAGCCATCAGGTTCTGGTGCAAGATCAGAGCACATCCTGCATCTGACACTAGGGTGGCAACATGGAGCTCTGTCTGGGCAGCTGTGACAATCATCATGGGTGCAGAGTTTATAGTAGACATGGCTTCTGGCAGTTGCATACCACTGCTCCATGGTCAAACTGGCAGAGCTATAGTTCTAGTCCTGCACACTCTTGTTGTGCCAGCTTCTTCCATGTGAACTGCCACTCCATGGTCTTGCTGATGTGCCACAGTCCAGTTGCCCATTCTCTTCTCAGTGCTTATGAGAGTACCACTGGGAGTACCAAGAGGCTGCTTTTACTGAGTGCAGAAGAATATTTGCTCCCATAGCTCCTGTCCCTGACAAGTTTCATCAGCCACTGCCATGCAAGCTGTACACTCTAGAAAGCTCTCTCTGCTTCTCAGAGTTTTCCTCAGTATGGGAAACTCCACCAGGCACATGCTAGACCACTCCTCTGTGTGTTGTACTGGCACTAGACACGCTTATTGAGTTACATATCAACTCATATTAGGTTCAGCAAAGAACAAATTTTTATTATAGATCATCAGAATCACATCAAAAGTAGTTAAATACAATTGCATAGATTGCTGCAGTGATGGAATGAAGCTTCTGTTATTCTCCCCAAAATTAACATTTTTAACACAGTTCTGGCATTGACAGATAGAATTTCTATCATACATCCAAATGTTTCCCTTCAGTTTTATCAAAATAAAAACCTCTTCACTTATTGCCAGGTTGAACTGAAAATTCTCAAGAAGGTAAATAATAGCACCATTTGATTTCCATATCTTTTGCGTTTCTAAAAGGAAAAGATTAACTCAGGTTCTTAGTGAAGTATTAATCTCATCAAACAAATATAAATTGGTAGGGTAGACTAATCTCACCTAATAGATGTCCACAGTGCAGAATCTTTATCTGAACCAGTCATGTAAAACTCTCATATAATCAATAGACAGAATAGGCACTTAAAGGGTCTGACTCACCTGACCTATTTTACATACTTATATTTGAAAAAATATATATTTCTCCCCAGTGACTAAGGAGCTTAGAATGACTAGCTCCAATGTCAAGTAAACATACTTCTAACGAACTGCAGAATCTAATGGACTGGGACCAAATTAGGACTTGACTTATTCCCACTGAAGTATAAAATTGGATTTTAAGATTCCTTTAGAACATTAGTGTTACAAAGCACATTAACTTTTTCCCAGATATCATTATCCCATTTCTTCCTAAAAAATTTGACCTACATCTACATTAATCTTGACCTGTTGTCATTTAATCTGGTTTTACATATGACTGATGTAAATTTCATAGGTAAACTAAGAGTACAGATATTTTAGTTTAGCAAGAAAATTTTATCTAGAATTAAGTCATACAACTAAATTTAGGGCTCTACAGTTCAGAAGTTCAGCTCCAGACTATATGTATCTACATTTGCATGCATACATAAGCACAGGATTCAAATGAGTTGCCTAACTGATGCAAAACAAATGCACCTACTGCCATTTGAGACACCTGAGCATATCTGAGACATTCAGCTAACTCTAGCAGTTGTGTTGCCAGGCGCAAATGTCCCTGTCTTTGTGGGACAGACCTAAAGCCAGCTGTGACACTCAGATACGTGTCTGCGCTCAGACAACTAAATAGACCTCCTACACACCGCACTCACCAGTGTCTGAAGAGCTGTTTTGCTGAGCCTATCTTCAAAGCATAAGTCTCCATTCCTCTGACCATGTTCATGGTCCTCCCTGGGACTCATCCCAACAGATCCATGCCTTTGTCATGCTGGGAACCCGAGAGTTGGATGCAGTACTCTGAGTGGAGTCTCAAAAGAGCAGAGTAGAGATGCAGAATCACCTTCATCAACCTGCTAGTCATGTTTCTTTTGATGCATCCCAGGATACAGCTGGTTTACTGGGTCATGTTCAGGCTGAGGAAGTCAGGGCTGTTCAGCCTGGAGAAGAAAAGATTGCATGAGAACTTATAGCAACCTTCAGATATCTGGGACACTTTGTCAGGAACTGCAGTGATAGAACAAGTAGTACTATGTACAAATTGAAATAGGAGAAATTTAGATTAGATATTAGGAAAAATTTTTTTACTGTGAGGGTGGTGAGACACTGGAATAGGTTGCCCTGTTGTGGATTTATAGCCCTTGCAACATTCAAAGACAGGTTAGATAAGGCCTTGAAGGACCTGGTTTCAACATTCCCAAGTTCTTCTCCTCAGGGCTGCTCTCAATCAATTCTCCACTCAGACTATATTTGCTCTTGAGAGTGCCCTGACCCATATGCAGGACCTTGCACCTGGCCTTAATGAACCCCATGATATTAACACATGCCACCTCTCAAGCCTGTTAAAGTCCCTTTGGATGGAACCCCACCTTCCAGCATGTTGAGTACTTATTTTGTGTGCTTTCAATTTCTGTATAACAAAACTTTCAGACATTTGTACTTTGATAGACTGTCTCGGTTTGAGGGGAAAAACCAAAATGTTTTACCCACAAAGCAGGGGAGGGGCCTCCTCCTCAATAATCACACCACTCTTTATCAAATTTAAGAAAAGGAATTTTAATACAAGAAGGATAACTGCTATATATATATATATATATGTGTAAACAGACTAGTGCAACCCACTTCCCCAACACCATAAGAGGAAAAAAAAAAAAACAACCACAACAAAACCCAGCAGGTTTTCCTCCGGGAGAAAAGGTTATACTTAAGTGTCCTTGTCACAGCCCGCTGGCTGCAGAGTGAGTTTCAGTCCCTCTCCAGCGAAACAGACGAGCAGTGGGCTTTCAGATGGACTCAGTCTCTTTCCCCTGTGTTCCCCGTCCAAGAAGCAGACAGGTACGAGCACCCAGCAGCAAATCCAAGGCAGGTAGCAGCACGGCAGGAAAAAGTAATCCGAAGTAGGCAGCGGCAAGACAGCCAGGGAAAACCCCAGCAGTAACCAGCAGGGCAGCCTGCCTCCTTGGAGCCCCCACTCCCCCGTTCCGCCGAGCCAAGACTGAGGAGAATATCCAAAAAAAAAACCAAAAGAGACAAACCTGCCCCCACCCCAGCGATCACAGTTAACTACTTCTTTTGTCAACCGCTGGCCTGGGCAGTTAAGTGGCAGGGGAGAGAATTTACATAATAATCCCAAACTACAACATTATCCACCCCTAAATTCTCTTCCATGCCGATACTCTACATTAAACTTAAATTTTCTTTCAAATAATTAAGTGTTTACAAATACAGTAATATGAGTCGTTTACCCAGAGATAAGTTCCCCTTGAGGTACACATCGTGTCTCTCCATCTTCCTGCATCACCCACCAGGTGGAACCAGATCCTTGAGCAAAGACAACCCCACGAATGGGTTTGCCTTTGCCTGAGGCAGGGTTGATCCAGACTGTTTTCCCTAGCATACCTCTCAGGTGTATTACAGGGACTTTGTCTCCATCTACAGTGTGAAGGGGTTCTGATTGGGCAGGGCCGGCTCGATTGACAGAGCCTCTAGTGTTGACTAGCCATGTAGCCTTTGCTAAGTGTTGATCCCAGTGTTTGAAAGTCCCTCCACCCAACGCCTTCAAAGTGGTTTTCAACAGTCCATTACACCGCTCAACTTTCCCGGCAGCTGGTGCATGGTAGGGGATATGATACACCCACTCAATGCCATGTTCTCTCGCCCAGGTAGCAACTAAGCTGTTTTTGAAATGAGTTCCATTATCTGACTCAATTCGTTCTGGGGTGCCATGTCGCCACAGCACTTGTTTTTCCAGGCCTAGGATGGTGTTCCGAGCAGTGGCGTGAGGCACTGGGTGTGTCTCCAGCCACCCTGTGGTTGCTTCCACCATGGTGAGCACATAGCGCTTGCCTTGGCGGGTCTGTGGCAGTGTGATGTAGTCAACCTGCCAGGCCTCCCCGTACTTATACTTATCCCAGCGTCCACCATACCACAGGGGCTTCACTCTCTTAGCCTGCTTAATGGCAGCACATGTCTCACAGTCGTGGATAACCTGAGAGATAATGTCCATGGTTAAATCCACCCCTCGGTCTCGTGCCCATTTATAAGTGGCATCTCTGCCCTGATGGCCCGAGGCATCATGGGCCCATCGAGCCAAGAACAGCTCTCCCTTGTGCTGCCAGTCCAGATCTGTCTGTGATACTTTCACTTGCGCAGCTCGGTCTGCCTGTTGGTTGTTGAGATGTTCCTCATTGGCCCGATTTTTGGGCACGTGTGCGTCTACGTGGCGGACTCTCACAATCAGCTTCTCTACTCGGGTGGCAATATCTTGCCATATATCGGCAGCCCAGATGGGTTTCCCTCTGCGTTTCCAATTGGTTTTCTTCCATCGGTCTAACCATCCCCAGAGAGCATTGGCCACCATCCATGAGTCGGTGTAGAGGTAAAGCTTTGGCCATTTCTCTCGTTCAGCAATGTCCAGGGCCAACTGCACGGCTTTAAGCTCTGCAAACTGACTCGACCCACCTTCTCCTTCAGTAGCTTCTGCAACTTGTCGTGTGGGACTCCATACAGCTGCTTTCCATTTGCGATTAGCCCCTACAATGCGACAGGAGCCATCGGTGAAGAGGGCGTAGCGTATTTCCTCTTTTGGCAATTGATTGTATGGTGGAGCTTCTTCCGCACGTGTCACCTGCTCTTCCTCTTCATCTGCTAGACCAAAATTTTCACCTTCAGGCCAGTTTGTGATGATTTCCAGGATCCCAGGGCGATTTGATTTTCCTATACGGGCGCGCTGCGTAATCAGGGCAATCCACTTGCTCCAGGTAGCATCAGTGGCGTGATGTGTAGAGGCAGCCTGTCCTGACAACATCCACTTCAGCACTGGTAGTCGAGGTGCCAGAAACAGCTGTGCTTCTGTGCCAATCACCTCTGAGGCGGCTTGGACTCCTTCATAGGCGGCTAGGATCTCTTTCTCTGTGGGGGTATAGTTGGCTTCAGATCCTCTGTAGCCTCGGCTCCAGAATCCAAGTGGTCGGCCTCGAGTCTCACCAGGCACCTTCTGCCAAAGGCTCCAAGACAGGCCATTATTCCCGGCGGCGGAGTAGAGCATGTTCTGTACGTCTGGTCCTGTCCTGACTGGTCCAAGGGCTACAGCCTGAGCAATCTCATGCTTGATCTGGTCAAAGGCTTGTTGCTGCTCAGGGCCCCAGTGGAAATCATTCTTCTTACGGGTTACCAAGTAGAGAGGGCTTACGATCTGACTGTATGCTGGGATATGCATCCTCCAGAACCCTATGGCACCCAGGAAGGCTTGTGTTTCCTTTTTGCTGGTAGGTGGAGACATTGCTGTGATCTTATTGATGACTTCTGTTGGAATCTGACGGCGTCCATCCTGCCACTTCACTCCCAGGAACTGGATCTCTTGGGCTGGTCCCTTAACCTTACTCCGTTTGATGGCAAAGCCAGCTCCCAAAAGGATCTGGATGATTTTCTCTCCTTTCTGAAAAACCTCTTCTGCTGTGTCCCCCCACACAATGATGTCATCAATGTATTGCAGGTGTTCTGGAGCCTCACCCTTCTCCAGTGCAGTCTGGATCAGTCCATGACAGATGGTGGGACTGTGTTTCCACCCCTGGGGTAGTCGGTTCCAGGTGTACTGCACGCCCCTCCAGGTAAAAGCAAACTGTGGCCTGCACTCTGGTGCCAGAGGAATGGAGAAGAACGCATTAGCAATGTCAATAGTGGCATACCACTTTGCTGCCCTGGACTCCAGTTCATACTGGAGCTCCAGCATGTCCGGCACAGCGGCACTCAGCGGTGGGGTAACTTCATTCAAGCCACGATAGTCCACAGTCAATCTCCATTCTCCATCAGACTTATGCACAGGCCAGATGGGGCTGTTGAAGGGTGAGTGGGTTTTGCTGACCACCCCTTGGCTCTCCAGTTCACGGATCATCTTATGGATGGGGATCACAGCATCACGGTTCGTTCGGTATTGCCGACGGTGCACTGTCGTGGTGGCAATTGGCACTTGCTGTTCCTCAACTTTCAACAGTCCAACAGCAGAAGGACTTTCTGAGAGACCTGGCAATGAGTTCAATTGTTCAATCCCTTCTGTCTGTACAGTGGCTATTCCAAAAGCCCATCTATGCCCCTTTGGGTCCTTAAAATATCCATTCCTGAGGTAGTCAATGCCCAGGATACATGGGGCGGCTGGACCAGTCACAATGGGGTGTTTCTGCCAATCTCTCCCTGTCAAGCTCACTTCAGCTTCTAGCACAGTCAACTCTTGAGATCCCCCTGTCACCCCAGAAATAGAAATAGTTTCTGAGCCCACATGTCCTGATGGCATTAATGTGCATTGAGCGCCAGTATCAACCAAAGCCTTATACTTTTGTGGGTCTGATGTACCAGGCCATCGAATCCACACAGTCCAATAGACACGGTTGTCCCGTGCCTCTACCTGGCTAGAGGCAGGGCCCCTCTAACACTGATCCTGGTCATAGCGGTCAGAACCTTTTCTCGATGAGTACACCTGGGAGGTGCCCTCCTGTGGGTCAGATTCTTGCCCGTGGGAAACTGGGACTGCACTTACTCTCACTGACCTTCTTCCATTCTCCTTCAGTTCTTGTACTCGGGCTGCAAGGGCACGGGTGGGTTTCCCATCCCACCGTCCCATGTCTTCTCCATGTTTGGCCAGGAAGTACCACATCTCAGTTCGTGAGGTCTGTCCACTTCCTCTGGCTGGGGGGCGTCTGGCTCTGACTTCAGAGGTTCTCATTCGCACTGGTGCCACTTGGAGACTTTCCCTAATTTCCTCTCTGATCGCTTTTACCTCTGCAGGCAGCGTCTTGAGACTCTCAACCAATGTCTCTACAGCAGAAATACGGGCCTGCATTGGGCTGTGGGTCATGCTTTCATATATCCGGAGCTTATTTGCTACTGCGCCCACTGTTTCATGGTTCTCTTCCCTATACATGGATGCCAGGAAATCGGTGTATTCAGCTGGCCCCGAGCGTGAAAGGTCCCACCACATATGTGGTGTGCATCTGACCTTGTCAGGGTCATTATTGGCTTGCCCACCTCTTCCAAAAAGCACGTCCATCATTGCCATCTCCCTCAGACGTAAAATTCCTTCTTCCATCGTCTTCCAAGTCTTCCTAATATGATGTTCCTGCAGGATTTCTCTATAAACAAACTTCTCTCTTACACTCGTTAGAAGTCGTGCCCAGAGTGAAAGGGGCTTTGATTCCCTCACGAACACCTGTTCAATAGCCACGTCCTGGGCCAGAGCCCCCAAAAACCTGGCTTCAGCACCATCCAGTTGTAAGGTTTCACCCATAAGGTCCCAAACTCGGATCAACCAAGTCAGGATGGGCTCACCCGGGTGTCGAGCAATGTCTTTCCGCAAACTACGGAGATTATCAAATGACAATGACTCAGTGATGATCTCAGGCTCTGGGTCTGCTTGCTGTGGAGGTGCAGCAGCCCCCTCATCGTCTGCTGGATGGTCTAATTTGGTCTTATATTTCCTTTTCTGAATAGGGGCAACTTCCATAGGCTTGGCCTGTCCTCCTGGTTTAGCCTCATCCTTTTCTCCCTTCACTGTGGCATCAGGGGTTTTATTCTCTCGCTTTTCCCCCTTCACTGGGCTAGGTTTCTGAATGCATTCTGGAAAAACCCTGGCCCTACCTTCAAACATTCTGTAAGCTGCAGGGATACAACCCTGCAGAAAAACCATAAAGAGCAAGATATCTCTGGCATCCAGGGAGAATTTAAACATCTCAAAAGCTGTTGTAGCAGACTTGAATGGGGAATGGACAAAGGGTTGGGAGAAGAGATTCCCCTTTGTTCCTTCCCAAGGGTCCGTACTATTATCACTGAATCCCCAGAGGTAGCAGCTTAGGTTGCGGCAGGAAAACAGCCTGGAGAGCACCACCCACATGACATCCAAAGGCATCGAATTCATGGCACCATAAATCCAGAGTAAGAACTCAATAATAATTGCGGCTATTTGAGTTTTGCTCATTGATTTGTTGATAAGACTTAAACCTGCCGCTCCTTTTGGCATGAATTTGTACCAACAAAAAGCCAATATATTATACAGGATGGTCCTGATGAACTCTAAGCTCAAGACCCACATGGTGCCACAAAATAGCAGTTATCCTTCTTTGTTTACAAGCCCCACACGTTGGGCGCCAAGAAATGTCTCGGTTTGAGGGGAAAAACCAAAATGTTTTACCCACAAAGCAGGGGAGGGGCCTCCTCCTCAATAATCACACCACTCTTTATCAAATTTAAGAAAAGGAATTTTAATACAAGAAGGATAACTGCTATATATATATATATATATGTGTAAACAGACTAGTGCAACCCACTTCCCCAACACCATAAGAGGAAAAAAAAAAAAACAACCACAACAAAACCCAGCAGGTTTTCCTCCGGGAGAAAAGGTTATACTTAAGTGTCCTTGTCACAGCCCGCTGGCTGCAGAGTGAGTTTCAGTCCCTCTCCAGCGAAACAGACGAGCAGTGGGCTTTCAGATGGACTCAGTCTCTTTCCCCTGTGTTCCCCGTCCAAGAAGCAGACAGGTACGAGCACCCAGCAGCAAATCCAAGGCAGGTAGCAGCACGGCAGGAAAAAGTAATCCGAAGTAGGCAGCGGCAAGACAGCCAGGGAAAACCCCAGCAGTAACCAGCAGGGCAGCCTGCCTCCTTGGAGCCCCCACTCCCCCGTTCCGCCGAGCCAAGACTGAGGAGAATATCCAAAAAAAAAACCAAAAGAGACAAACCTGCCCCCACCCCAGCGATCACAGTTAACTACTTCTTTTGTCAACCGCTGGCCTGGGCAGTTAAGTGGCAGGGGAGAGAATTTACATAATAATCCCAAACTACAACATAGACTAATTTAGCTCTAGATATCCAACATGGAAATATTTCACTTTAGAATTTGACTCTGCAATAAATCAGCAATTGAGAGAAGAGAAAGTCTTCTATCTCAGTAACCAAGTTTTCAAACTGCATATGTTCAATAGAGAGATATACAGACCTGTAGTCATATGGCATATTGAATTATAGAATCATAAAATAATTTAAGTTGGAAAAGATTTTTAAGATCATCAAGTCTGACTGTTCAACTAACACCACCAAGTCTTCCATTAAACTATGTCATTAATCCCTCATTATGCCACTAAACCCATATCATGTATGCAAGCTTATACTTCCTTGTGGTATTGCTTTTCATTTTCATGAATGCTGAATCATTTCCCAAACAATCCACTGCATATAGAAATGAGATGGCCTCACTATCTCCAGTCTATTGCCTGGAATAGAAAATAACCTTCTCTTCTCTTTCATTTTAATGACCTTTGGGGTGGCAGTCGTGGAGGGGGAATTTATTAGCATTGTTGGGTTTTTTTTACATTTATTAGCAACTGTCCCTGAACTTTATTTGGGCACAGGGTCACTCTTCACAGAAATTGCACACAGAAAGGAAGAATAATTAGATACAGAAAAGATACAGAAAAAAACTCCTAACCTATATCTTGATTAAAAAGAAACAAACAAGCTCAAAACAAATGGTAGAAAAAAGGAAATTTTCCTACTTCTTTGCCTTCCCACATATTCTTAGGAAGAATGTCTGATTATTCTGTGATGTTAAGGTATGAATTTTTTTGGTTTTTGGTTTTTGGTTTTTGTTTTTTTTTTTTGTTACTAAAGATTATATATGGTACCTAGCACAGCTGGGAAATGTGAGGATTTTTCCTTGTAAAAAATAATATTTGACTATCAAAAATATTTGCTACATTGCATAAATATAGATTATGTTACCTATTGAAAGTGACAGATTTTATTGTTATCTTTATAATGAATTCAGGAAAATATGGTCTCTTTCAGAAGTCTATCCAGAACATGAGAAATTATGACGTCTGTGAGAATTTTACTTTTTCAGAAGATTGTGTCCTGATTCACTTAGGCTGATGCATCTCTAATATATGTCTCTGGACCTGTGCTGAGCCCCATTGAATCACTTTGTTGAATACAGAAGCACATCCTTATGAATCAGGCCCTCTGTTCTGGCAAAGATCATCAGATTGATGTACAGACAGTCTTGAAGTCCCATTTATACACTTTAAGTGGGAGGTAAATGCTTTATAGGTTGCTGATGGTGTTTCACAGAGGGAATTACACCCTCAGTGAATGTGCAGGCTGCCTACATCTTTTATAGAGTTTCAGAAATTCATAAGCTGCCTTTGTTCAGAGAATTTTTGTATCATAGGAATTGTTCTGTCTCTCTAATACCAATAACTTATCAACAGTTTTATACATGGACTTTATTTTTTTTAAATAGAAATTACCAATTTATCATTATCAGAGTGTTCTGATATCTTTTTCATTGTATCAAATTCTTATTAATGCAATACAAAGATTAAGACAAAGTTATTTATAGGGTGGGGTTTTTTTGTGGTTGGTTGGTTTGGTTGGTTTGGTTGTGTTTTTTTCCCTAGAAACTAAGAGGTGTAGATTTTACTATCATTTGTCTCTGATCTCTCTCCACCATCACTTATATTAGTTACTTCATCAAAAACTCTGTTGTAATTTAATTCCAATTGAGAGATCACCTAATCACATGGAAACACAGAATCATTCTGTGAGGAAGGGATCTCTAGAGAACATCTAATTCGGCATTGTTTGAGTAGGGTCATCTATAGAATGTTACTCAGGAACATGTCTAGTCGGATTTTTACCATCTTCAAGGATAAAAACTCCTCAACCTCTTTGGGCAACCTGTGATAGTATTTAAGCACCCTCATAGTAATGACGTGTTCTCTTGAGCTCAAATCAAATTACAAGTGTTAAAAATTTTCTCTTGTCCTTTCAATGGGAACTGCTGAAAAAAGTTGGACTTTCATGTCTTCATTACTTCTCATAAGTGGTTAGCATTAATGCACATTAATAACATCTCCCCTAAGCCTTCTCTTATACTTCAGGTTGAACAGTCCCAGATCTCAGCCTCCCTTCATATGACAGATTCTTTGGTTCCTTAATCACCTTTGTGGCCCTGGGCTAGATTCATTCCAATAAGGCCATATCTCTTTTGTACTGGAGAGCCCAGAAGTGGATGCCAGTACAGTAGGTGCAGCCTCTCCAATGCTGATTAGATTACATGATATAGAATTTGCATTACCAAGGTGGTAGAAAAATCTTGAAAAGCTTAAAAATGCGTAAAGTACTTCAGATCAGTTTGTCAATGTATATTTCTTATGACTGCATGTTAAACAGTTATAGTGGTTGGATGTGTTTTTTGTAAGCTTCTACTTATGTAAGATTTTTTTTTTTTGTGAAATGCTGATTTTGATAACCCTGACTCTCAATCTTTTTATTCTACATGCTTAGAATATGTGATATTAGAAGAGACAGACAAGGGTCTGAATCCATTTTTATCTGTTTATGCCCTGGTTTAAGTAGAAGTTACATCTGTGGCAATTTTATTCCATTTATAGAGACAGTTCTCATTAGAAAATTACTCAAATGTTTATATTCTGGCAAAATATTTATTCAAAAGCCAATGTTGAGCCAAAAAGTCATTATAAAAGAAACCATTATGTCATAATTTTTATAAATAGAAAAGTTTCTGAAGTACAGATAAAATTTAGGATTTGAAGGTTTTATTGGCAATTTCTTACAGCATATACAAATGTTTTATTTTTCTGTTTGACTTTGTTATGGACTTTAGAGGGGTTTTTTTTGCCAGTCAATAGCTATTGTACATCATTAGACTTTAAGAAAATAAACAAAACTAAAGCTAATTCCCCCCTCCAAAAATGCAAACAAATTAACTTTTGCTTGTAACTGTTTAAATAAGATTATCTTCTTATTCTATTATGAGATCTATTATGCAAGGATTCTAAGACTTATTGTCAAGGTACCTCTGGCAAAATTAGAAAAATAGAAAAAATATCACCAAATCTTCATGATTAGCAACTTATTTCATCAGGAGATGTATTAATTTATATAAACTGCAAATAAATATTTCTGTTTCAGTTTTAGCTAAGATCCTACTAATAAATAAATGTGTGACTCATGACTTGTCTTAATGAATCTACACTTATGTATTACTGTACTTATGAAGTTACCTCCCCCGTGAGTTACATAGTTTTTTAAAGGAGCAAGCTTGTTATCAGTAGTGCTTAGAGTAAGATCACACAGCTGATGTATCAAAAGGTAGGACTGGATCAGTTTTAAAGATTTTGTGGCCTTTTTTCTGCCAATATGTTTGTTAATGTAGTGGAAATTATACTAGTGTCATAATTATTAGTGTCAAAATTATTTGGGTTGAAGAGGCTTTAAAGATCATCCAGTTCAATCCCCATGTCATAGGCAAGGACATCTTTCACTTGATCAGGCTGCTCAAAGTCCCATCCACTCTTGACTTTGAACACTTCCAATGATGGGACATCCACAACTTCTCTGAGCAGCCTGTTCCAGTGTTTCACCATTCTCAGCATATAAAATTTTCCACCTCATGTTCTTTCTCAGCTTAGCCTCTTTCATCTTAAAACCCTTCCTCCTTGTCCTGTCACTGCATGTCTTACTAAAAAGTCTGTCTCCATCTTTCTTATAAGCCTCATTTAAGTATTGAATGGAATCACAGAATCACAGAATTTTGTCCCCCCAATCACTTTCCCCTAAACACAGAGTGCCTGTGTCCTCTTACATCTTAGACTCTTGCTCACTCCAGTTGCTGGAACCACAGGCTGTGGGAACTTATAGTCCTAGCCTGACTCTAACAGCTGGCACCAAATCCACTAGCTGGTTAGGCCTGAAGCTGGCACTGACTCCTTGCAACAGTGACGCACATGGGATACAGAGCGAGATTGCAGAGTTAAAAAAACATAGAAGACAGGACAGACTGCAGTGATGAGGTAGAGAGCTCACCTAGACAGGTGTACTGACTTTTCATATTTTGCATGAGATCAGCCCTTTTTGGAACATTTTCTGCCTTCATCTTACAGACTGCTTTGCCTTACACTTTGGTCTCATCAATTAGCACAGCCACAGTGACACTTTCCATTACTCTGGACCCTCCTTATTACAAAGTCCTGGTTGGCCTGTAGTATGTTGATAGCCCATCAATTCATGTGATTGAGTATGTTAGTTGTGTTGGTCTCCATCATGTTTGATTGCCCGATTTTGCCTGTATGTTTTGTTTATGGCTTCCGCCTTTTCCACAGTATCCCATTTCACAAGGTAGTCCATCAGTTAAGCTTACTGAAATAATTGTTCCCTAATTCCACATGCAATTTAGGTAGTGTGATTAAGCAGGCTTGGCTCTTGTTAGTGCCTGTTACTGCCTCCTTTATTCTTGGTCAGTAAGATTTGTGTCCCTATATGTTCTCATTTATGGTTTCCTCCTTTTCTCATTATCCCCTTTTTGCATTTAAGCTGTCCTTGTTCACATATCCTTAGAGGAATATTCACTCTCTCCTCCCACATGCCCTTCAAAGTATCACAGTAACTGGACTACTATTACTAAATTTATTATATGCCAGGTACACTTTATTTAAATTAACAAAAAATCTTGACTTCATATATGAGGTCTGTTCCACTTCTTGTCCGTAACAAGATTTTGAGTGTAAAAGTGTTAGCATGCAAGGGACAATGATGTATATCAGTTGTAACTTTCACCCTTAATTTAGATAAAAAGATATTTATCTTACATATAAATAGATACTAGAAATATTTTGGCTTTTTTCCATGCCTTACAGAAGGCATTTCCAGATATAATCTCTACTTAGCTTAATGTAACTATCTAACTGTTAATTACATCAAATGTATATTATACATAAAAATCTAATCTACCAAAACTCTATGAATTAATGTTCCTCTGGAAAAGGATGTTTTTTCTCTATTGAGCAACACTCTGATTCATAGTTTTTAAAAGAAATGTCAAACAAGCTTTCATGTTTAAGGGATGGAAAGAAAAGCAGTCAAGTGCCAGGCTGTTTTTTGAAAGATGTACTCAAAGGTTTTGGAAAGAGTGTTTCCAAAACCTTAATTTTTTTAACGAGATATTCTACACTGATTTTCACACAAATCACCCTATTTTCAGTCTGTTGTTATCATAAGGAAGAGAAAAGGCAATAATCATGGGAAAATATTGAAACAGATCAAAGGGTAAAGCTTCTTTCTGTTAATTTTTCTACTCTCTTAACAAAATCTAGGTGTTATGATCTTGCTTAATGAAAAGTTCAGTAACTGAATATATTGAAGAGTTGAATACAGGTCAGTGTGAACAATGAGGTAACACATGATATCATCATGGAGTGATTTGGTTGGTCACCTTCCTGGCATCTGGTTATAAACCCACACGATCACATACTGTCATACCACCCTGCAACACACAGAACTGAGGACTCAAGGCTTTGGTGCTGAGCCCTGCCCAGAGCCTGATTCAGTGATTGGTGGGAATGAGCACAGCTGGGCTGGGCTGACCCACAGGGTCACTGGTACAAGTGTCAGTCACCTGCAACAATTACTAGTGCGTGTGTGATTGCGTAAGGGTGTCTGTATGAGTGAAATGCTTCTCCTCATCCAGACTACGCCTTTTCTTAAATTCAGCTTGACAATGTTCTTTTCCCTCAATGACAGTTAATACATTAAAATAATTTGTCTTTACAGATCTTGTTACATTTGAGGTGATTAAGTGAATTTTAGCTAATCTCAATTATATCTTCATTACAGATAAAAGGTAAATAGTTGCCCAACTTGAGATTTATAAGCAGAGCTAATAACACTAATCAAGTGTTCAGGTAGAGAATACCTTTCATAAGTAAAAAATAGATCACCCACACATCCAATTTGGTGTGAAGAAATTAAGAATTTTTGTTGATATACAAAGAAAAATCTAGTAGAAATAAAGTAAAATGTGGTTCAAAAGGTAAATGAATAGCATTATTAAAATCAATGTTTCTAAATGAAGGGAAGATCTGTAGTATACCTTGGTTTATTTGTTTGTTGGGGGTTTTTTGGCTGTCTATGTGCTAGTAAACTAAACAAATCTTAAACTACTCTCTGGTACTGACACTAACTAGTAACATTCGGTACACAATGTTGTGAAATATTCCCCTCCCAAATAATGCAACCACTATAAATTTTGTATTGGAGATGATTACTGACTTGTGCATGTTCCTGTACAGGATTTGTTTGAGAAAGAATGTGCTTGTCAATTTGCAAGGAAACCATACCAGCAACTGTTTCAGGAAATAATCAAGATAGATAATTTAGTCTGGATGCTGGGGGACTAGCACTGTGTGTTTCATTCTTAGTTACATTGAGATCAAGGGAACTGCCAGACCATGCCAAGACTTCCTTCCAGACCACAGGCTTGGGTGTCCTTTCCATGTGACAGAATGAGCGTGCGCACCTCTATATTCAGCAGAATTGGAATGAGCAAGCCTCTGCTATGAATACAAACAAGAGTTCCTTATTGTGCCTTAAAATACATATTTATATAGCTACTAATAGTTTTTTTAATAAAAATAAATTTTTACATAGATCCTGTGTTTTAAAAATACAACTACCATTGTTTTCAGATTTTTTGAATTTTATAAGAATCAAAGAACCTATTATGCTATATTTTTAACACCTTGCTCATTCCTGTTGCAAGTATGATACATTGATTGCAGATGAATCCAGTATTTATTTGTAGTGAGATCTTGGTGTCCAACACCTTTAGCACTGCTAACACTGTTTGGAATGGAATCTGTCTTGGTATAATAATTGAAAATTCTGGAAAAGTTAGTAATTTTTTAAGGAAAATTCAATAAGATCTAATTCTTAGTGTATTAAATAGAATGTTTAAATGCCACAGATTCTGTTCTTTTAAAGGAAGCAGATGACAGATGTTACAAAAATTTCTGAACAAAGCATTTTATTCTAGGAATTCTTATTGAAGTTCACACATAGTGCATTTAAATTAATTATACCCCAGCACCCCAAAATGCTGCATTTTATGAATTTCAAAGGGTCTTTTTTAAGCAAGGCACTATTTTAATTACTTTTTTGAAAAACTTATCTGGGAACTGTGAAGATGACAAGCTCTTTATGGTGATTATTTTTCCCAGGCAAAAAAATGGAACCAAACATGATAATTTGATGACATTGTGATGGGTTTGATCCATGGCTTCCTCAGTAACTAGTTGCAACTAAGGAAGTGGACATTACAAAGTATTCCACACATGTTTTCCACATAACAGAGGAGGAGGGGAGATAGAAAGGAGTTTAGTCTTCCTTGTTCCGGCAAGGCTGGGGGAAGCAGGAAGAGTCTGGACAGTCTGTTCCGTTTCTGTTGGTTTTCCCAGCCTGGGACGTGGTGAGATTGTATCATGCCTGTTCTTCTTTCCTGAAGTCTTTAATTGTATTTGTCTGTTTCATTTGTTTTGGTTTGGGTTTGTCTCCCCTTATTTCTTGTTAACCATTCTCCCCTCCCTTCTCCCTTTGTCCTCCTGGGGTGGGGTGCCACATAGTGTGTACAAATTGCATACGTGGTTGTAGATGTTAGAAAATAAAATTTCTTTTTTTTTTATTAATTCAGTTCAGTTTCTTTTGAGTTCTTTTCAGTTTTTTTCCCCTTTGCCAAGAAGACTCTGGGGGGAGGGAGGAGGCAGTCCAGGGTTGATAAAAAAACTAGGCCAACCTGAGACAGACATTTTAGACATGAATATCTATTGGTTTTGTTGGATTTTTTTTTTCTTAACCAAAAGAGACCTCTTAAAATTAAAAAAAAAAAAGACGTTTATCAAATAAGCTGTACTGACTAAGTGGTTAAAATGCTTCAGATCTCAAATCAGCAAACTTACTAATGATATGCCTTGAAAGAGAAATGAGGCCAAAAACCCCTAGTTTTGTGAAATTTCTAATTCTGCTTTGCAAAATGTTGTTTGCACAGCAAGGCCACTGAACAGCATGGTGCCGAGTCACTCTGTTCTGGTATAGACTGTTTAGCAATTATAGAAACCAGCGTTCCATAGATTAGAAGTCATGCATTAAACTAAGCTAGACACTTCCATAGGATGAAATGGTAAAAATCCAAGATTTTGTAGAGTTAAAGCCAAGCTTTTACAAGTTTGACAGGTCATGTCATTAAACAAAGAAAAGGTGTAAGTCCAACAGTGATGAGGACGCTTCAAGACCACCCAAGGAAAGAAGTCAAGAGACCACTACCCAAATTTGAAGCCAAAAGGAAAGCTCCGCCCAAGATTTTGCCCAGTCATTAATATGGAAATTAGAAGGTGTTAACTATGAACTTAAGACTATAAATGGCTCATTTTACACAAACAAGTTATGCAAGTCTTTGCCCAGTATTAACTGACTTGCCTCCAAAGTTGTCAATAAATACCTTGCTGCTAAATAAGACAAAAAGCTTCTTAGCAGTTATTTTGATGAGTTTTTCACTATCAGTCTTAACTGTAAACACATTATTTACCTATCCAGTGAATCAATTTATGCATTACAAATATATTTTATGTTCAAGTGACTCTTCTTTTTCTTGGCTGCAAATAAAGGAAAAAAGACTAATCCCCTCAATGGTGTTTTTGTCAGCATTCAATTCTCAGTTGCATTAAATTTCAGAGAGAAGTTTTTCATTCTCTCTTTTCTCTTGTGTAAGTGAAACACATATGATCATTTCAAAGTTTCCTTTAACATCCAAACAATTCAGATTTCACTCTTTTACTTACTTTCCTTAAAATGGAGAAGAGAAATTAAAATGAAATCTGCAATAGCTGCATGAATAAGACATGAACATATTGCCTGTTTTTTCAGGCTTTTCACCACCCTTATTACTACAGGGTTTAGTGCAAACCATTAGGAAAGGTACAATTTTAAAAGTGTGTGTTGTCTTCTACTAAAAACAAGATTAAACAAGACACAAAGCAATACCATAATAAGCATGTAGAGCACATCCTTAATTGAGACAGTCCCAATGTACATCAAAGTACATTATGGAAGTAGTGTGGTGAAAGAATATGCAGGAGATATTTTTTTCTTTAAAGCTGGGGAAATTTCTAAAGGTTTTTACACTTAGATGAATGGAATTTGTCTGTTTATGACTTAGGCAAGATGCAGTTCACTTATATTCCACTCTCTGGTCTGAAGCATCTGATTTTTTTTTTGTTTTCTTTTGTTCTTCACTATTTTACCAACAGATAATTTTATTATTTTTAAAGTTATCTTATTCTGCTGTTTAGCAGTTCATGGCAAACAGCGCATGACCAAAAATGGAAACCTGATATTACGATGTTTATGAAATTTGAGACTAGTTTTACTATTGAAGACAAATGAGAAAGAGGAAAAATAATTAATCTATGCAAAAAATCTGAAGACATTGTAGCCCATACAGTGGATAATATAGCTTTTCCATTCTCTACATCATTCTTAAGCATGAATAGGTTATCAAAATTACTGTGCAGTTGTCTGAAAGCTGTTTGTTATTAGTATAATCAGACATGTCACAAAGAATGATGATGGTGTATCATCAAAATTTAGAGAATATAGCTGCCAAAGATATATCTAAGCTTCTTTTCAAAGGAACTGGTGTTTAAAATTTGAATCTGAACTCCTACTTCTTGGAGAAATGGAAGTGCAGTGAACCTGTATTGCAAAATTATATCAAAGAACTGCTGATTAGAAAAAGAGATAATCCAAAAAACTGCACAATATAGATCAGGAAAACCAAGCTCATAACGTCTTTACTTCTTCAAGATCAAAGCTCAGCACTATTCAGTTTTCTACACTTTGCCACCATTCTTAATCTAGCTTTTTGCTTTACATTCTGTTTAGCCTTGATTTAATAATAATAACTTTAAAAAATCATCTTCTGCTGTTCATTCTTGCATTACAAAGAAAACTTGATTCATAGGTATGATATTTTTTATTTAATTATATTCAGAGGTAAGTACTGTTTCCTCTGCAATATGTGTAGTTTCATTATTTGCTTTGATTTCCTGTGAGAGAACAGAGGTGAATGAGTTGTTTCATCACCTTTCCTGAACTTTCTTAGCTTTCAAACCTATTCTTTACTAGAATTCTGTTTACCCACACAGACAGGAAAACAGATAGTGGCTTATTGTCCTTCTAAGGTACTGTAAGTACTCTTGTTGAAAGCTTTTAAGTAGACGAAGGTTAGTTTCTATTTAGTACATTGAAATAGTAAACTGGGAAAAAATAATATTTTTTCACTTGTTTTGACTTTGCATTTCTTTATTTACATTTTTTTTCTCTGATAGGAGAGCAGCTGAAACTCTGAAACATTATTTTCAGTGAATGAAAATGTTGCTTGGTTACTAAATTAGGTAAGAGAATTATAAAAAGTACTTTCATAATAGCCAATTCTTCCTTCTTAGGAGAAAGATTTCTCTGCTCATTAATGAAACCTCTATTTACAAAATAGTTTGGCTAATTATCTTCAGAGAAAAATTACAAATTATTCTCAGTTCAGGAATTTTAGAGCATTTTATGTTGTCAGTCAAAAAGTCGGATGGTTCAAAGATGCTCTTGACTACTAAAACAACATTTATAATTCCATACTTCTCTAGTGTCTCATAAGATGTGCACAGGGAAGAGAGAAATCCTATGTTATTATTGTCTGTATAGTTGCTTTTAGGAGTCTTTGAACTCATACTTCAGTCTTTGTAGATAATTATCCAAAAGCATCTGTTAAATGATCATTATTATTCTACTTAGCAAATAACGTGAGGATGTCTTTGAAAATGAAGGGAATTAAATAGAAAACATGAAGTTGTTACCATAGAGATCTATGAGGCATACAGTCCTTGGAAATTGCTTAAAGATCTTACCACAACAAACCAAATATAAAATAGTTACAAAGAAACCAAAGGCGATCGGAGGTACAGAATGATTCTGATAAGAAGAAAACTAAATAGGCTTGGAAAACAGTAGCCAGCAGAGGATACGGTAGTGGTCTAAACTCATGGATGGATAGAAAAGGTAAATAGGGAATAATTATTTGCTGTTTCTCGATATCTTAAAAAAACAAACAAACTGAAAGCAAACATACAAACCCACCACCCTACAAAATCTTTCTTGCTAAGTAATAAAGTAGAAAGCATGTGCTGAAAGTGCCTTCCTATCAAGTGACCAAGTTTTCTTTATTGCCAGTATTTATAGTTGCAACAGAAACAATACTTAAACATACTAAAATTTAATGACCTATTCTTTCCAAACTGAAATTCTTTCCATATACTTCAGAAAACTCCTCCTGAGTTAGTACTTGATCTTCTGTATATGCAATGTTTTCCAAAGTAGCTTTAGTGGTTACAGTTACACAGATAAATTGGTCTGCTCCAGGTTACTTACTAGCCTCAAAGTAAATAGCATACCATGGCTTATGCTTAGATTGATTATGCAAATCTCCTAAAAAGTTGATATGCTACATATCACTTACCTCTTGGCTTCCTTCAAGTCTTATGTGATACTTTTGGAATCATAAGACAGGATTTTTATTGTCACTGTAGTTAGTTTCTTTTTAGTTCAGGATATAAGACATTATGGGTATAAGACATTATGGGAAATATTGGAAAAGAATGTATTTTGTTGGGGATTAAAATTTTGTGGGGGTGGAAGTTTTTAAAAGATGGAAAAAAATGAATAATTTTAAATTCTTAAAGTAAACTTTGCTGCATTTATTCATTAGCAACACAAGTTGTCCTAATGACCAATTTATTCACTGTGGTATTCATTATTGAACTATATACACGACTATTCAGCAATCTTTTCTTAGGTTACCTGTGAGTATACAATGTCGTGAAACTCATGTTCTATTGTCAGTGCTGATGGTTGCAAGTTCTTGGTGGTTCATTCTCAAGATGAAAGTGATCAGGTCTGAGAGGTCATCAGTGACACAACTTGAAACTGAAGTAGGCTGCTGGTCAATTGTTGGTACAGTAAAATCACAAGTGAGGAATTCAGATCTATATAAGACCCTGTGAGACTGAAGTCAGATGAGAATAAACAAGTCACAGCTGCTTGGAGGAGTTAGCTACTCATGGGAGCTCCTCAGGTTTCTCACAACACACCAGAGAGGTTCTTGAAAACATCTAGGATAAGTTCTCCGAAACATAGGACTTGTGAGATATGGGTTCTAACCAATTGAAGTTTCTAGTGTGGCGGTGTATAACTCTTTTTAGCCAATAAGCTGTAGTTCTAACATGTAAACTGTGTGCTATGTGTACTAAAAGGTCTTCACTATGAATCTCATAGGTTTATTGCGTGAAGTTCTTTCTCCGCAGTATATTGTTTAATTTAGTCAATCTCTTCTGATGGTCTTTGTTTATGTCTGATAGTCTTGCTTACAAGCCCTCAGTAACGTTTTCTCTGCCTCTGTGTTCGGAAACAGAACTAACTGTTCAGTACACACACAGAGTAGAACACGGGAGAAAAATGATTCAACACTTGCCTTGAAAGAAATTTGATTTTGGAGTAACAATCAGTGTTTTTTGAATAAGTACAAATATTATTTTTCAACTGTTCTAAAATGTAAATTTTTACAATTTGTTTGGGTGTAATATGTAATTGTTATCGTACAATCTGCACACTGCACAAAAAACATTGTACTATTGTACACTGTCACCAAACTTGGTGAACTTTAATTAGCTGTTCTCGTAATGTTATTTTGTAAAATATCTCGCTGCTGTGAGAAAAAATGTCATTTGAAAATAAAGGTATGATATAAAGATATTAAATTGTAATCAGAAATAGCCATGAAAATTCTTTGTCTATTATTCCAGTGATAAGCACTGACAGTCATCTACCTTCTTTGTCTCTGTGGTGTATGTAACAGAAGTGGGAGGAATGCAAAAATAGGTCGTGATTTTAGTAAGGATACATTCATTTATTAGTATTAATGAGATAAGCGGCTATTTTTTGAGAGTACATTTTGATATATGCTTCGAGTGTTCTTCTAGGAGGCTTAATTTAATACTGCACATATATATGTGACAAATTATGTCATATCCGAGAATAAACTGAGGAAAATTAAAGTGCAATTTGATTTCTTCAAAGTAAGTTAACTCATTTTAAGAACTAATTGCAGATTACCAAGTATTACTTAGAAATACTTTCAAATTGATAGACAATAATAAAAATCTCTGTCCAATACTTCAAGTGGTATTTGACTATACTAATAGATAATATAAATTATGGGATAAGAAAATATATTGTATTGCTTTTATCTAAACCTTACATGAAATGAAGCTGATAATCATTTTAAAAGTAGACAAATCAATAATTTTTCATGTGGAAGAAGAAAAGGAAAAAGAAGATGACCTCTTTTTACTATTTCTGTGTAGTTTCTCAACTGAATAGTAAATAGTTTTTCTGTCATTTTGGTTGAGAGTGTTAGCAGATATTTTTCTTATATGTTTTGTTGGTTGGATGGGGTCTTTTTGCTGTGTTTTCTTTTTTTATTTGTTTTCTTTGTGTTTTTGTTTCCCAAATCTATATACTCATAATGATGTTTTAAACCAATATTTTAATGTTCAAATAGCAGGGTTTTTTCCAATGTAAGACCTTCAGTGTGGTGCTTGTTTTTTTTTCATTAATTTAAAAAGGATTTGTCAATATGTGAAAATTTTGGTACATATATTCAATTTTATTTCATTTCCTAAACATACTTCAAATCATGGATGCCTATAGTGAACTATGGGGTATATTGTACTTAATTATATGGTAGATCTGTGAAATTTTCTACATTTACACTGCAGTTTATAATTGGTAAGTTTTTCAGTTGAAGGCTCAAGAAAGTTCCTTCTAAACTGGCTTAGGTGTTGTGGTGTATAGCCTTAAGGTATAATTAATGTGAAATATAATACAGGAAAATATTTATTATCATAATAATATAATTTATTTATGTTTAGCCACCAAATTCTCATAGTTCTCACTCAAACTCCTATCAAAGTTCGTTTGGGTTTTTTTTCAATATATCACAACATCACAGTCTCATAGGATTCAAAAAAAGCATGTCCGTAGGTGTTTTAAAATCATTAAAAAAAAAAAAAAGAAAAAAAAGACACTTAAAATGCAGTTTGTTATTCCACTTCTGTGGCTAAATGTGAATTCTGACACATACCTGAATATGAGCTTCCCATATTAGGTTCCCATTTACAGGTAACTGAAATGTTCACTGAGATTGCATTTATTATGTGTTGTATTTAGAGATATATATATAGTGCTGGTTTAAAGATAAACTGCTGGGAGAAATGAACCTGACTCAAGAGAATTTACAAGTCAGAATTACAATTTATGGAAAAGATCACAATAAATACAATGATACAGAGAAAAAAATTGGGTTTAACCCACAAAAGCCAGATGTATAACCCAGCACTCCGGGGCATGAACAGAATGGTGTTTGTTAGCCCCTGTGCTGAGTGCCAAGTTGTCCCCCTGAGTACAAAGTAAAAGGAAGGTAAAATCTCTTGGTGAGGATGATGGTTACAGTCTGGTTGAGAGTGGCAATCACGGTCCTGTTGAGGTTCTGGTCATCCTCTGGATCTGATGCGTGGAACGAAAAGTCCCAAACCTCAAAGAATACATGCTTAAGTTCAGCTGGGAATGTCCAATACCTCTCCCAGGGTGGGGAGTTTCATAATGGGTGATTTAACTCTGTGAGTCATGGTATATTTTTTGTAATCTTTGATGGTCTAGGTCATTGTAACTACCTATTGTGCCAGTCCCTAATAGCCCATTAGCAGACGTGACCCCTTAGGCTGAGTGTGAAGGTGCTGATGCCTCCCTGGAGGGGAGTTATAACAGCTGAGTCACTAGTGTGAAGATAGAAACATTCCCATGGCTTGCAGGATCCTTCAACATCCAGCTTGTAGCCTGAGGTGTCAGGTGTGCCCTGGGCAGCTGCTGTGAACAATCCATTATTAACAGTTGATCAGAAATGACTAGAGGGTGTAGAATACACAGTTTTGGTTACACTCACACTGTGATATACTGGTCCCAGCCACTGTAACTAGAACATATATGTACTAGTAAAATATACAGGAAATATTTCCAGATATGGAAATTGAGTAATGTCTACTGTTAAACAATTTATATGCTTCCTGTCATGTTTGTCCTTGGCCAGTTAGAATTACTCCAAACCATTCCTGGAGAGTTTTAAAATTAGGATGGTCCAGTAACTGTCCCTGACAAGCAGATACAATCACATTGACAGAATAAGAGAGTTACACTGTATGGACCTGGAGTGCTAGTGCCAGAAAGCAGTGGTGGCCCCTTTCATTTTATTGCACACTAAGATAGCCAAGGTTCTTTTTTACCTTAACAGCTTAAAAACATATTATAAATGTACTACTTTCTGAAATATTACTCTTACATTAATGAATTAGCAATTTAGAGTAGCAACAGTATCTAAACCAAAAGGATAATAAAGATTTGGTCAACCTGAAATGTGCTTAAATGTTGTAGTTGTCATCTTCTGTTATGAGACAAAGTGTGAACTAAGTGTAAATAGAGAATATGTGTAGAGGGTTAGAACCAAGTAGTACTCAAGTATTCTAGTTGTAATGTTCCAAATACACATGTGAAACAATATGCAATTAAAATCACACATGTGGAAACTTTCAGGCATTTCCCTCTTTCTCCCATATAATCTCAGGTCTGTACTCATCTACACTGCATTTCAGTCCAGGATCATAGACAGCTCCTTCAATACATATAACTGCTTGTTATTAATATTTAGTTGGTTATAAATACACTTAATAGGCATTATATCACAAAATTATAAAAGTTAAATAAAAGCTGAAATGTTATAGGTAATTGTTCAAGAAAAAAGATTGCTCAGCTCAGCATCAAAGTGGTCTATTTACTTAGTGTGGATGCAATTAGTCAGTTATCAGCAAATCATACCTTCAAGATCAACATCAGAAAATCCCCTGATAAACCAGAATCTTAGACATAGCTGTCATAGCTGCATAAGACATCCTTAGATATGACATGTTATGCAGCTACCGCCTCAGGCTGTGACCTTTAATTCTTATTTTGTAACAGCTTGAATTAGGTTTAGTTAAACTTCATTTATTTATTTATCTATTACTTGCAGTAGATCGACAGTACAGTGTTCTTGCTTTGAAGTAACTGCTTAGAGACAGGTTTAAAGCAGTGTCTTTTACTGCAGTCTTAGTAACACTTGCTGTATCAGTACCTTTCTCTGATCTCACATATTTCCCACAGTCCTTTGCAGATCTTATCTCAAGTTGCACCCTCTGAGTTCAATGCTTCATAAAAAAAAAAAAAAACAGAGAAAGTAAAAAGCAAGAAGAAAAAAAAGCAATGTGTGTGTGTGTGTGCTTAAATGTCAGCTTTCAGTAAAGGTGTTCAAAGTCATGCAAGGACGTTACAGACACCAGTGAGCCAGAAATAACAGAGACATATTGCACAACTGGATTGAGTACTTAGTAAATTAAATAATCAACTTCAATAAGACTACTTGCTCAACTGAGTTCTCAGTAAAGCAATTGAATAATTCCCAGCCTGGCATGTATAACCTTTAAATTTGCAAGGTTCAGATCTTGAAGGTAGTAAAATTATTAGTCTTAGTAAAGAACTATAGTCTTTTGCTTTTTTTTTTTTTAATATGATTCAGGATAATTAAAGCAATCTAGACATCAATGCAAATAATGTTTTTGAATATGTATAAGGCATATTCCAGGTGTATTTTTGCACTAAACCCGAAAAGCTAATTAATTCTCTACATTCCTTAGTTCTGCATTAAAAAAACATGTTTCACATGGCGAGTTTAAAAAATACTGAGTATTTTCTTCTATTTTCAGATTGTTCAGCACCAGCAATTTAGCATTTATTAGGTTAGAAGTATGCTCTAAAGAATCTTTGGGGATATCTTTATTTCTTGTAGTGCTGACTAAAATGCTAATAATATGTACCAAATTATATTTGTTTGTAATTACTTTTTCAATTAATACTGGCACTTTACACTTCCAGCAAATAATCTTTTTTATTCCCAAAACTTTTCATCATGCCCAAATATATCAGGGTCATTCCAACTGGAGGGGGTTTTTTTGTTTTGTTTGGGTTTTTTGTTTGTTTTTTTTGTTTGTTTGTTTTAATAAAATTATATTCTGCACATATGATTTGGGATCCAGTCTATTCTATGGCTGAACTTAATTTTCATTTCTCAGAGCTTTACAAAGTATGCTTCCTCACCCCAGGATTTTACAGAACTCTCCGTGTTGGTGCTTGTCTTCTTGATTACAGTGTTATTTTGCAGCTGTGTTCCTTCTAAGAATTGATTGCATGAAGCAGAGCAGATAGATAGCGAATCAGATTTGCTTCTGTGAAGACTTTCTTGCTTAAGAAGGGTAAATCCATCTGCCTCTTTTAAGCAGTTGATGATGTCTGAGCATAAGCAAGTGCAATGTGTTTCTATCTCCGTTTTGCAGAGTTGACAATTCTAACTCAATTTGTCAAACTATGGCAAGAAGCAAGTATAAGTGACATATTTTGCTGAAAATATTTAAATAAATGAAAATATGAAAATATCAGCTGAAAAAACTAATGACTCCTTTGATATCATGCTGTGTGACACTAATGGCTTGTTGATGAAAATTATATTGGGTGAAATTAGGTCAGATAGAATCTTTCTAAAACTTGGAGGCTGATGGGTGGGAAAGACAAACCTACAAAAATTAATATAGTTTTTAGATAAATTATTCTGCCACTTGAATCAAATTGGCATAGTCTTGGTACAAGAGACATGTATTTTTGTGCCTGAAGCATGTGCTGCTATGTAGGATATTGCCAATGATGTGAGGAGTGTGGGCAGGTGACCTTCACTCTCTACCATACCTGAGTTGTGTTTGCCTTTAGCTGAACAGAGTAACAAACAGCTCTTTTCATAAAGAGTTGGATAAACTGCAAAATTGTTGTTCCATGTTAAAGTGATGAATGAAATCTACTTTAAACAGAACTTTTATAGCTTTAAATGACTTTATTTCAAATATAGCATATTTTTATATAGGAAGTGGGACATGGAGGAAGGATGAATTGATTTGTTTAAAAGTGAGCTAGGAACCAAAATTCATTTTTATTCATACCTACATTAATTTGGTGAGTTCATTTACAGTATGATATTTAGTAAGGTTAAAAGGTTTGCTGAGTACAGTGACTGAAGTCTGAACCTCCAAGTGCCATCAGCAGGAAATAAGAGAAGGAGAGGGAAGCCCACAGTAGAGCAGGTTTGCTGGCAGGACTTGTGACTCCATGAGGTGAATGAACACTGGGGCAGTCTGTTCCCAAAGAACTGCACCCTTTGAAAAGGACCCATGCTAGAGCTGTTCATGAAGAACTTTAGCCCATGGGAAGGACCCTGGGCTGAATCAGGAAAAGAGTCCTCTCCCTGACAATGAAGGAGTGGCAGATACAATGTGTGATGAACTGAACACAAAACCCTTTCCCAGTTCCCCTGCACCACCTAAGAGGGCGAGGTAGAGAAAGTCAGGACTGAAGCTGAGCCCAGGGAGAAGGTAACTGGAAGGTGTTTTATGATTTGGGTTTACTTCTCATTATCCTATTCTGATTTGCTTTGTAATAAATTAATTTCATTTTTCCTAAATTGATTTTGTTTTTCCTATGATGATTATTGCTAAGTTTTTGAAAATTTTCCTGCATTCATACAACACCTTACTTCCTCAAAATTAATTACTCACTTTAGACTATGTTATTAGTTTTCCTTCCTTCTTTCCTTTTTCTACTTCAGTTTGTCTTGCTTTTCACCTTCTCTTCTCTCTCTGCTTTATTTTTTTCTCTTTTTATGTGTCTACCCCACATTGAATCAAATGCTTTAGATTCAACACAGCATACTCTCTTGATAAAACAGAATTTGGGCAATGAAGAATATGTTATATCATGTCATTCAAATGTAAATACTATGGGTAAAGCAGACTTTGAAAGTGGTCCATACTAATGTATACTGTATTTTCACAGACTGTATATTCACCTTTTTACTAGGGGTGAAATTTCATCAATATCTCAACAATAACCATTTAAAAATGTTTAAATGATCCTTTTTTCCTACAATTTGCATATATATGAGTAAAAAAAACAATATGAATCTCAAAAATTACAAATATAACCTTAAAAGAAGCATATTATTTTTGCATGTTTCCTGAACAATGGAGATGCCTATTTCTGAAAGATTCAGTATAATTTTCTAAAACAAGTTACTCTAATTTCAAAGCATGTAGAATGTGAAAAATATGCTTAGGTTTAAATTTCAAGTTTCAAGAATTTCAAGTTTCAATTTCAAGAATTTCCAAGTTTCTCAGATAAATGATGTATTATATTTTTACATTTTTATTTTCCCCTGTCCTAACGTCTCCCCAGGCACCACAGCAAAAATTTTAAAAATTGAGTTACTGAGATGTGCTTTTGTTTTAGTACATATCTCCAAATTTTCCATTATAAAGATCACAAAATATTGAAGATCAGATCCTCAGCCTGTATAAGCCAACATGTTTTCAACAAGCATTTACATTTGCATCAACTGAAGGTGGGTTCAGCACCTTTTCTGGGCAACACAATTATCTGCTGCTGCTTAACTGCTTTGGGAAACAGACATAACATATGCAGTGGTTAAGGCATCAAGCTCTGACAAGTGCTGTTTTAAGCTTTTGTTGACTTTCGATGTTTTCTGCTAGAAAATATGCTGAAAAAGATTTTTCGTGTTTAGAAAAGAAGCCATATAACTGAAAATAGTGACTACTCTGCAAGGATATTTTTCTTCTTGTGGTGCCAGGATGCAGTGTATCTTGTTTTCTTTGTATCTTTCAGATGCACAAGGATCTTGTCCTTGTCTCATTTATATTTATAGGTAGCTTATACTGAACCTATCCTCCTCTGTGGAAACAGCTATGTGTCTTAGGGTTTGCTTGTGTTTTTATTTTTATAGAAGTGATTTTGTTAACCTCATTACAAGTTCACAGAATTGGAGATAAATTGCATAACTCATTTTATTTCTTTTACTGGGAGTGACATAGTTCTTTGGAACTATAAGAATGATATGTACTGTATATTACATATAGTTTCATACAGTCAAAATAAATTTATATACATATAAATAGCTTACAAGGCAAACATATTATCATAAATAAATGAATAAGACTGATATTATTCTGATAAGCCTCACTGCAAATTTTAGAAATTTAGATTAATTAAGTAAACAAATTAAAAGTGTACTCCACTTTACTGTACATTATGACTGTTCTATAAAGTGATTTATGGTATTGCAAGTGACAATGAAAGTAAGTGTAATTTATTCTAGTTATCTACTTTCAGAAAACCAAAAGGAAGTTCATTACAGTTATGAAGGTAGTGTATTTAGGGGGCAGGGGCAGTGTGTGTATTGTTTCTTTTATTTATTTGGTTTCATGAAGAATCAAATCCACATTGTTGAAAATAAAGGTTGAGAGGAGAATGATAAAAAGGTTTGAAGTGACATAGTTCTAACAACTTCCATGGAGAAGTACTGCACCCGTTTTCCCTAGTCTGTGATTTGGTTGGTGGTTTTCTGAATCCTTTAATTCTTGTCTTATTATTTCACTTGATGTGTTACTCACATTTAGAATGAAATTTCATATATGTAAGAATAAATGAGACTGTGTTTTTAAGAGGGCACTATTATTATCCCTAGAAATATCTTTCATGTGCTCTGAGAATAATTAGCAGATCAAGACACTCTAAGCCTTGGCTAAGAGACTATTTGTCCCATGAATCCCGAGCAACCTTAGGTATCATAGATTTAGCATATTTAGGCATTAAAAGACCATTAGCAAAGCAGATGGCATCTCAGTTTGTGCGTATCTAAAGAATTAAGTGGAGTTATTGTTGCATTAAAGGTCTGTCCTTAAATATGAAGGAAGAGAAGCTTAATTCCCTGTACACCCCAAACAACATGAAATATATTTTATTGATTTCCCATTCCACTAAAAGTTCTCATTAATTATTCAAGTTCAAAAGAAAATGTGTTACTGATCCAACCCCCTAGCAAGAAATACGTAAGGAACTGAAAACTCATAATTCCAGATTTCAGATTGACTGAATATATGCGTGTGTGCATGTATACTTGCACATGTTTACGTACATAACTATGTGTATATAGACTACACATATGTGTACATATATACCTGCATATAGATACAGATATAAAACACCCATTGGCATTAAGTCAGCCACGGAGAACAACTACTCAGCTCTTGTGAGACCACCATCTGGAGTACCTCTTCTAGCTTTTGGCCCCCAAATACAAGGACCTGGACCAGATGGAATGAGTCCAGGCCACGAAATATGATCAGAAGGCTGAAGAACCCCTCCTATAAATACAGATTGAGATAGTTGTGGTTCTTTAGTGTGGAGAAGAGAAGGCTTCTGGGAGACCTTAGAGTAGCCTTCCAGTGCCTGAAGTCACCTACAAGGCAGCTGGAGAGGGACTTTATACAAGGGCTTGGAGTGACTTTAAACTGAAAGACAGTAGGTCTAGATTAGATACTAAGAAGAAAATATCTATTGTGAGGGTGATAAGATAGTGGAACAGGTTTCCCAGAGACATTGTCGACACCTTGGAGGTGTTCAAGTCCAGGCTGGATGGGGCTTATTCCTATTCCAGTGGAAAGAGTATTTACCCATGGCAGAGGATTTGGAACTAGGTGATCCTTAAGCTCCCTTTCAAGTCAACCTATTAAATAATTCCACAGTTTGAGGAAATATGTACTTCTTTGAATGTGGAAATATGTACTTCGAAGGTGAAAATATTACTCCTGACATCTGAATTCAGATGAGCTGATAGAGTAACAAGATTAATCTGAAATATTAGCTCTGAAGATTCCCATACAGTGTATCACATTTTTACTTAAAAGTCAGGAGTGACACTCTTTACTCTGCAGTCAGGCAATGTTCACACAGAACTCTGGCTATTCCATTAAATTTCATGTTTTCTGCTAATGCAAGGAATTGTTAATTTAAAAGTGTCAAGAGAAATGGAAAATATTTGAATAAGGTCTGTTCCATTGAACTGTGTTATAAATTACAATTCATTTATTTAGCAATATATTTTTTTTATATAATTTCTCTTTCATATATAATTTCTCTTTCAGAGAAAGAGGAGTCACATGTGTCACTGTTGACATGAGTTGGGCCTAGATGAGAGTGGTGTTAGCATACAAACTTTACTTAAACCTGTTGAAACACATCTTAAGATTAGTCAACTTACCAATCAGTCTTAAAGCATTAAGTCCCAATTGCCTCCCAGAGGGCAAATTGAGAGGGATGGCAGCCACTGACTTTTCTGCTGAATCTCATCATCTTGCATATGGGACAGAAGGGTCATGTAATTCTTTTAAAAAAATGTGTACATCTGTGATTAAAGAGCCACAGTGTCCAAGTCCATTTAGTATCCAGTGTCAGTTTTATCTTAAATTTATCTTAAATTTGTGTGAAGGAAAAACTAATCACCAAGTATTAGAATGTGAAAATATATGAAATAGCTTTTATTCTCCTGAATACACCTTCCTCTTATATTTCTCTTGTATTATGTTATTATAAAATGCCCAGTCCTGCAAATGTAGTAACAAGGATCTACAACTTTTGCAGAATAAAACAATTAAACAAAACAAAACAATTTTAAAAGATCTAACAATCAAGAAATGAGAAGAAAAAGAGCATAGGAATCAAATAAAAAGAAAAATCAGAATACTGCAGCTTCACATACCTAAAAAATCTAATTTTGTACAAAGAACTCATCCAAGTTCTGATGGATTGACCTTGATTGGACAACGACTGCCCACCCAAGTCACTCTATCACTTCCCTCCTTAATGAGACAGGGGAGAGAAAATACAGCTAAAGATTCTTGGATGAAGATAAGGGCGGGGAGAGTTCACTCAGCAATTACCATCACAGGAAAACAGAGCCAACTCAGGGAAATTAATTTACTACCAGTCAAATCAGAGTACCACAATGAGATCTAAAACAAGATCTGAAAACACCTTTCCTTCACTTTTCCCTTCTCTCCAGGCTCAACTTCACTTCTGATTTTCTCTACATCTTACTCCTTAGGGAAACTGGGAAAGGGGGTTGCAGTCAGTTCATCACATCTCTGCTGCTTTTCCAACTCACACTCTTCTTCTACTCCTGCATGTGGTTCCACCCACAGGTGACAATCTTGAAAGAACTTCTCCAACGTGTGCCCTTCCCAAGCATTGCAGTTCTTCACTAATTGTTCCAACTTGGGTCTTTGCCACAGGGACCTCCAGGAGTTACAAGTGGATACCTGCTCCACCATGGGCCACCATGGGCTGAAGAGGAACACCCTGTGTCACCATGGTTTGGTCCCTGGGCTCTAAAGGAAACTGTTCTGGTACCTGGAGCACCTCATCCCCCTCCTTTACTGTCCTTGCTGTCTGCAGAGTTGTTTCACACATTCTCACTCTTCTCTCTAGCTGCTCTTCTGCAGCACTTTGTTCCCTTCCTAAATGTATCATCCCAGAGATACTACCAACATCTCTAATGGGCATGGCATCTGCCAGCAGTGGGTTCTTCTTGAAGCCAACTGGCACTGGCTTTATTGGACATAAGGAAAACTTTTAGTGTCTTCTCACAGAAGTCACCTCTGCAGCCCCCCTGATAATAAAAGCTTCCCACAAGCTGTATAATATGAAATTATCTTTCTTATCTTATTTTAAATGCAAATTCAAAGATGTCATTCCTGAAGTATAAAATAAATTATTTGTTTTCTGTATTTCCTAGAGAAGTAACAAATTTCTCAATTGTATGTATTCAATAGAGCAACAAGGCATTTTCAAGACTTTTACTTCTAGTCTGTTATGGTGGTTCAGAGGTAAAGTACTTAAATTTTACCTGTTAGCAAACATCTATTTTAAGGTAGCTTCCTTGGTCAGTGTGATGACACATGTACATTGAAGAGGGTGGCATTTGTCAAGTTTATAAGTTTTTCTTTCCCACCATCTAGGAAGAATTATTTTCTCTAGCTAATATTCTCTATTATAAATTTTTACCCTGAAGAGAATGAAAAGAATTTAATAAAACAAGTATAATAATGGCAATCTACCATGGTTCAACCATGCCAGCAACTAAGCTCAACACAGCTGATTGCTCACTCTGCCCCCACCTCCACAGTGGTGAGGAGAATTGGAAAGAAAACATAAAGCTCATAGATTGAGATAAGAAGCAATAAAAATGAAATAATAATAATGATAATAGTAATAATAATAATAGCAATAAGAACAATAATAATGAAAGGGATAGGGAGAGTGAGTAACAGAATCCAAGTGAAACAAGGGTGTAATACAATTTCTCGGCACCACTGACTGATGCTGGCCTGACCTAAAGCTGCAATCAGCCCCTCCTATCCCCCTCCTCCCCTTTGTATATAATAAACAAAACTCTATAGTATGGAAAATCCCTTTGGGCAGTTCAGGTCAGTTGTCCTGGACATGCTGCCTCACAGCTTTCTGTGCTCCTTCTCAATAACAGAACAGGAGACACTGGAAAGTCAGTAAGGGCTATCTAGCAGAAAACTCAGCCAAAACATCAATGTGTTATCGGCATAATCCACATATTAAGTCTAAAATACAGTGTTGTACCAGCTAATAAGAAGCAAATTAATTGTATCCCAGCCAAAACCAGGGCACAATCATTGTGGTAATAATTAGCTCTTAATAACATGTAATTGAGAAAGTATAATATATATATTCATATGTAGCATCCCAAGAAATTGTTGCTGAATAGAGTGAACTAATTATGACCTTAGAATAAGAATTTATATAGAGTGAATGTTTCATCTGGGGACCCTGAGGATACAAGCACAGGATGATAGCAGAAATCTTAAGGCTATAAACACAGATGGCCAATTATTGATCACCAAGGGAATATAGTTCTTGAAAGGAGTTAGTTTTAGGGCATAACAAAAGTAATGACCATATAACAAAGAAGTATGAATGGTTTAATTGTGCTAATGGGGTCATTAATTGTACCATCAGAATGTTATAGCCTGAAGAAAAACAGAAACCTACTGTTGGAGAGAGTTATATATCTTGAAGATTAGGAACCTTCTGTTGTAATATTTTCCAGGCATATTACAATGAATACATAACTTGGTCACATACAGAATGGTGCAAGAATCTTCAGAAGCTTCATGTAATTGATAGCATAAGCAGAGCCACTGTTAGTCTGTATAAGACTGAACTAAAAATAAGTATTTGTGTAGGTGCCTTGCATGAAAAGTACTTGTGAAGGAAAATTTTCTTTCTTTATACTTCTTTCTTATATTTTGCTAGTGAATATAATTTCTTTGAGCATATTTTGGTACAAGATATTTAGTTTTTAAAGTAATTAGTAACTGGGAAAAGGGTGGTCTTTTTTTCTGGGCAAAGTGAGTGTTTTATTTTAAAATATCAATTGCACTTGAGATAGGTGCTACGAAAGTAACAAAACCAAAAGTAAATAGTAAGTGATCACCAGGAAAACATAACCAATAGGAATGCAACATCTTAACAACTAATGCCCAGAATACTTAAAAAAATATTTCAAAGAACTGGTAAATATAGCAAATCAAAATAAGAAATTAATAGACACAAAAATAAACTTCAAGACCACTTTGTCAAGACACTTATTTTCATTTAGAAAGTAGTCCTGAACTATAAAACTAGTGAGATCACCTTTGGCAATTAAAGAGATCTCTAAGAATGTAAAAGTTGCGCTCAGGATAAAGAAATTATCTGATCCAAATGGTTAAATACATTTTGTAATGCAAAGGAGACCTTAAATACATTAAGTCATATTTTATATATTTTAAGAATGAATTTGCACTCATTTGATCAATGCAAGCAATAATATTATTTATCTCTCATGTCTGAAGTAGTCGTGCTCAACTAGTAGTTCAAGCTTTTTTAGAAAGTACATAAAATCCTGTGCACATAATCAATTATCACAGAAAATACTCCACAATTTCATCAAAAAATTACAAACGAATAAACTAAGACAGGCTCTTGTATTTGGATGTGTGTCTGTGCAGAGGCTAACAGGGCCTTGTCTGTCACTATACAGCATTATATAAGATTATCATTATTTTTGTTGAGGAATTGTTATTTTACCTTTTGAGGCAAATTAGACAGGCATTTGAGCTTAACTATAAAAAGATTTAGAGAACAGTTTATTGGACAGAATCTTACCACCGCAAGTGGTTTTGCAAGGAGTCTGCAAAGATATGGCACAAGACAATTTCTTATACATACTTGCAACAGCACAAATCCCATGAGGGTCAACCTCAAGTGCCTCAGCCTGATGTTGGGTTCAACCTCCAGTGGCAACTCTATTTATCAAAAGTGACCTCTGAACACCCACATTCCATAACTGCTACAAGATAATGTTGTGGTATATCTCACTAGATGTTCTGGTGCTCCATGCCAGATCATTTCTTGGTCATGAATTACCATTTCTTAGCAGTTACAGACTGAATTTCCCCTTCAACCCGTAAGTATTCATAACACAAAAGTTATATTTCAGCTTGATCTAAATGGCATAAATAATAATCATCATCATCAAGAACAAGTTTCAAGTGTTAAAATGGTTTTCCTGCCTTATTAATATCCTCTTCAGCAGGAACTGATGGCAAAATACTTACAGAGTTGTGTTTAGAGGAGATTAAAAACTAGTCAAGGTAGCTGAGTATCAGAATGGTGTAATTTCTGTTTTCCTTAGTTTTGTGGATTAAACTATTTCTTTTATCATATCTGGCTGCTCCAAAAAATACACTATTAAAACCATTCTGAATTATGGCATAGAAATGTGACAACCACAGTGACTACTTTTTGTAGTAGTAGTCAAACTTTACTGGTAATATTTTGTTTGTGTTGATTCAGTCATATAGTTGACATGAAAGACCTCAGGGTCCTCAACCATGTCTTTTATAACCATTTTTTTTTTCCCACAAAAGAGTATCTGTAGTTTAACAGCGACCTTTGAAGATACCCTAAAACTAAATGTGTCCTTCATATATTCTTAGATCAATAACTCTATGGAAAAGCTTTCATATCAAGACATCTCAAAGCAAATCAATTTTGATGTTTCTGAAGTCTTTGAGGTAAAGTTGACTAAGGTGGAGGCCAGGAAAAAACCAAGAAAATATTCAAAAAGAATTAACTACTATTTCCCAATTATAAGAAATTCACATTCCATAGATGAAACTTGCAGATCTTTTGTTCTGTCCTAGTTCAGCTGGAGGGACCAGCTAACCCTGTGTGGGGGTGATCAAAGCTGTGTATTCTACCCCCTCTATTCATTCCCCAAGGACAATGGGCCATTAGCAGCAGCTGCCCAGGGAGCCATTATCACCTTCACACCCAGCCTGAGGGGGGCGGAGCTGCTAATGGGCCATCAGCAGCTCAACACCCCCTGGCTCCCAGAGTCAATCACCCATTGTGTGAGTCCCCGCCCAGGGGGAGGGACTGAGTGCTCCCTGAGGGTACATAAGTGGTGGGTAAGAAGACCTCGGGTACTTCTCGTCGGATCCAGAGCAGCAGCAGGACCTCGACAGCAGGAGATCACCGCTCTCGCCCAGACCACAGCCCTCGCCTGCACCAACAGGTTTTTTCTTTTCCTTTTGCTCTGGACTTGGGGGAGCCACAGGGGTCTCAGCACAAGGGCAAACAAACCCCCTTGGGTTTGCGCCCCAGGACACTGGGTTATACTACTGGGGTATTGTGAGTTGAAAGCAATTTCCCTTGTGTGTCAGTGTTGTTATAATAATATTATTATTAAATTTTATTGCTGACTTATAATCTCTCTCGTGGTGAGTTCATTTTCCCTTGCTGGTTCACCTTTAAACCAGCACATGTTCTTACTGGATTCAACTCAGAATTAGTGAAATAGATAGTAGCATCATCCAGTAAAAATAATCATGGCCATTTATGATGAAAAGGCATATGATGATAAGTAAGGCCAAAAAGAAAAGGGGGAGTGAGAGTGATGTAATATGAAAGATAAAAAAGTAAATTGAAAATGTGTTTTATATGAGTTAAAAATAGATTATTAAATTTAAAAATTCTTCTTCCTTTCACACTGCCAGTGTGTCTTGAAATTAATAAATAGGTAAAAATATTCACAAGTTACCAGTGGAATTTTTCATTAACAATATAGGGGAGTGAGATTTTCTGGTTGGTTGGTTTTTTTTACAAGAACAATTTTTAAGCCAGCTGCTACTGTTCCATGGACAGTTTAGAAAGAATTAGCTAGATGCTGGGGGAAAAGGGTTAATACTCACACTTTTGCTTTACTGCAGAAAATTTTGTAGATGTATGTCAAAAAGTTCTAGTGAGGACGTATCTCTCATCTATTTAGATAAGAAATTTCTTTGCAAGAATAAAGACTAAATTCCTCCTGATATTAGGCATCATCTCTTACTCATCCTCTTTAACAGTTCAAATCAGTAAAAGCAAAAGTGTAGAGTGTCTTCATATTCTCTTTCAAATATGAAAGTAGACTTCCTTGTCCCAGAAAAATTTGATCAAAAAAAATCAAATATATTTTTTTCATTCCCTAAGAGAAATATTCTACTGAGCAGGTTAATTAAGACTGCCAGTAACCAAGCTGTCATTTCTAATCAGGAAATAGCTAGTAGATATGAGTCACTAAATATTGTTCATTGCATACTGAAGAAGATTGATTCCCTCTTGGGGTACTCCAAATTTTCAAGTATACCTCCACTAGTTAATACTGTCAATTATATGCAGATGATCCAGTGCTCTTCAGATTGTTTTATTATAGACTGTTGACATTCTCTGTAATGGCAGGTTCATAAGACTTCTGGAGAACAGTGAAAGACTGTTATCATCTTCCTTATATGGGAAGATATATCTGTGGAAATACAAATATTTATTAACTGAAGAAATGTATAATGATTTTCTGTATGATAACTGGATCTCGCCAATATAGTCTCTGAATAGAAAAACATATCCAATTTAATGTAATAAGAATTTCAGTATTTGATTTCCAATTCTTATGATTATTTTAGTATATTATTGTTCAGACTTAGAAAATACTATCAACAATAAGCCTTTTAATTTTACATAGTTACTACTTATTTTATGCTCCCACTGATCACTTGTATGTTACTTGTCCTGCTTCTGATACCGTTTGTTGTGCTACCTGCAATACTGTTTCAGGATTTAAGAAAGACTGATCATTAAAATAGTGCATGATGGAAAGTTTTTCATTTATGTTAAGTCCCTTTCCCTGAGGAGAACAGAGAAATAAACAACACAAATAATTTTATAGCATCTTAAAGAATTACCATCTGAACCACCTCAGATAAACATTTGCACAATCAGAGTTCGTACTAATCACAGGAAATGTTACCTCTGTATTATTTCAGAAAGATTTATAGTTTATCTGGTATTCTTCATGTATTTAAGGATTTTTCTTGTTTGCTTGATTGTTTGTTTGTTTTTTAAGGACAAATAAGGCTGAATCTACCTCATATAAAAGATATCAAAAACAATTTGGGTTTTGGTGGTTCATTTTTGTTTGGCTTTTTATGTTTGTTTCTTTTTTTTTTTTTTCAAGAATTATTTTAATTGCAATTATTTATTTACTTAAATGTAAATTCTGTTTAAAGGGAGTAGACAATTTAATATATCAATGATCCATAGGATTTATAAAGTATTAATATATCTCTACTTTGTAGAAGATTCTCTATTTTTTTATTTGCCAAAAATTAAATTACCAAGACTGACTTATCTGATACAATATGGGTACAGTGTTAATGCAAGAGAAGTTTAATTATTTGGTGAGGTCAAAGTCCCAGCAATCTTTAAAATTATTAATAGTTTTATTTTAGTTTCAAGTTACTTATTTTCTTTCCATCACAAAGTTGACCTACAGAATTACCGGTGAATTTGGGGATTCTTCTTTTAGAAATAATATAGGGTTGTTTGGGGTATTTTTTATTTTGCTTTCTTTTATTTCCTTTCCTTTTTTAAAATATTTTCCTTGAGAAAAATATATCCAAAGTTCAACTTGACTTAGCTGATGAAGGTCTGAAATTAATCAAAGGTGATATATGTTCAGATTCAAGGCTGAAAAATCTAAGACTGTTTTGAATTCTGAATTCCTAACGCAGGAAGAAAAACAGTCAACTTATGAAATATTAGCGACAGAGAGAAGTAATTGGAAAATCAATCCTGTTTGCTTGATTTTATCTTCCTCCATCTGAACCAGTCCATCCAAAAAAAAAAAAAAAGCTATGACTCTCATGCAGACAGTGGTGACTAAATTCAAAATGCCTAAACTAGATGTCCAAGTTCCCTTTAGAATTCATGGACACCTAATTAAAATAAAAGGCAGGCTTAGTTCATTTGCCTGAATATGTATATCTGAGACTATGTGACATATGCCAGACTGGATGTTTTATTCACACAATGCTGGCAGATTTCATGATGTAAGACCGATAGAGAACTCGTACCTCTATGGTGGCAACCAGAAGCCAGGATACCCTGCTATATGTCAGCTGGCCAATGTATCTATGTTTGTCTTATTCACACCCAGCAGTGTCTGGTGAACTATTTGGTTAGCTAAACATAGACAATATCTTTATTTTAGAGTGATACAAATAGTTACCTGATAATTTTTTTGGAGTTTGATTCTCCTTTTTTCTGGATAGTCAGAAACAACTCCTCATAGCTACACAAGATTTAAAATGACTGTCTGAAGTTCACAGCTTTCAAGCCCAACAAGCCTTAGCATTAACAGATACGTGCCATTAGTCTTTGACATCATTAAATATAAATTTAGATAAGTAGTCAGGTAATGTAATCTCTTCCATCTTAAAACTTGAGTGCAATATCTGAGAATCAAATGAAAATTTTAAGAATCCTTTAAACATTGTTTTCACTCGGCTGAAAAACAATGTTTACATTCAGGAAGGAAATAATTTAGAAATTAAATAAATAAAAAAATAAGAAAATAAGAAAGAGCAGAATTGTCCTTTAAGGAAATTGTAATCTACAGAAAATAGTAAAAAAAAAAAAAAAAAAAAAAAAAAAAAAAAAAAAATTAAAAATAGTTTAGGTCCATCTGGTTTATTTGAATTATTTAACTTTGATTGCACTTAAGAACTTAATAAAGGCAATAGAGACAAGCCTCTTTATTCAGAGATTTAAACAGGAACCCCACCTCTCCTCACCATCATCATGCCTGTTCTATGACCTCAGAAACTCCTGATAACCAAACTCCTTGACCAACCTGGCTGACTGGTAAAGCATCCCTTGCCTGTACCAGTTATGCCATGAAGCACTCCCTGATCACACCAGGAGCTCTTGCTTAGTAAAGGTGAGAAGAAATAATAACAACAGCTTCCTAACCAAGGTGGAAAACAAAAGATAAGCAATTGTTCTTTATAGCCTTGGTAAACTATTTACCCAAACCATTCAGTTCAGCCTTTCAGTTATTATTATCCAGCTATTATTTTGATAGGTGACATATTCTACATTTTTTTCATCATACTTTCAAGAACAAGTGCACAGAACATTCATTTGAACAAATTAAAAATGTAATTATCAATAGTGAGAAATAAGAGTTGAACCAAGTGTGCTATCTTCAATATATGAAATCTTTGAATATTAAAGATTTCGGTTGCTTGGTTGGTTGGGGTTTTTGGTGTGTTTTTTTTTTCCTTCTCTTATTACAAAAGTTCAGATCAGAACATAAATGCACTCATGACAAGATTTAATAAAGATACTAAAATTATTTTGGATGAAATGATGAGACTATTATATTGTAGGAAACAAATGTATGCTTGCAATAATATAAACAAACATCACACTATTTTTTTCACAGATAAATACTTTGTAAATTATTTGCATTTTAAATAATAGAGTTGCAAGGTAACTTGAAATAACACTGAGCCTTTTAAGAAATATCATTGTGAGGATACACTTCAGGTTATTAAGAAGAGACTGGAAAGAGGTATTCTAGTTAGGGACAGTGTATTGCAGAATTTTCTGTGGAAACGACAGTTTTACATTTGTAGAGGAAGAGAAAATAATACTATGTTTTACCAGACAGAAGTTTATGTAGAAAATGCCCTGTCCCTTTTCTTTCCATTTTCTTTTTAAATTTTTTAATTTTTATGTAAAAATTTTGTTTAAATCAAGGAAAAATGACTTCTATTTGTTTGCCCTAAGTGAAAAAAGGAGTATGAAACTGAAGTTATTTCTAATATTTTTTATGTTTCTTTACCAATCTTTGTTTTCCCTGGCCATCAGTGCAAAAAGCCTCTGTTGTCTTAACTATAATAACTAATGACCTTCTGCAGAAATCTATAAAATCTTCATGTGTGTCAAGTTATACTGTTCACTGATGCTCAGGCAACTGAACCCCATGCTAGGGGATATCTGTATAACCAGTGCAGAAGGGAAATGTTTGCAGTAAGTTATTAATCCTCTCTGTACTGTGCATCTCTGGTCTGCAACTCCATTGGCTGTTGAAAGATGATTGGTGTTTGCCTGAGAATGCATACTGAATTTACATATGACTGAAATTGCTACAGGTTAATCCCATTCCCGGGTTGATCTGGAGAGGGATGTTTGGCTTTTATTGCATGTTACTATGTTTGGCTTTTATTGCATGTTACTTTTTTTGTTGTCGTTTGGTCTTTTGTTTGATTTCTTGGGGGGGGGAGGAGGGGGCTTGTTTTGTTTTGTTTTATTTGTTTGGCGGTTTAGTAGCAAACTGTTATCTCTAGGCATTGGACTTTAGAGCAACTTAAACATGTTATCTAATAAATGTTGGATTATATTATTTCCTCTCTCTGACTTTGGAACTGGAATTTTAGACATTCAGATTGTGTGAAAATGCATTTCTTCAAACTGAAAAGAGATAAAAAGAGGGAAAAAATGCTTATTTGTAACAGTATTTCTATCTGACAATAAAATACACTAAAATTCCATGGATTGTGAGAAAATTATTTAACTGATGACAGTATGACCAGTAGAGTGTAAAAAAATGCTGCTTTGGACACTCTTCAAGCCAAAAATAGAACAAATTGACAGGTAACGGAAACACATTGAATAAATCCCATACCCAGACTGGAAATCTTTGAAAAGAGTAATGGGCACAACAAGGTTTAAAACAGTTTTCTAATAGCTCATTAATCTAACATAGTTTTTTAATTTATTTATTTATTTTTCGGGGGTGGGGAGTGGGGGGTGTTGTTGATTTGTTCGGTTTTTTGGTTTTTCTTTTTTTTTTTTTTTCCTGAAGAGTAGGGAAATTGGACTACTTTTAGCCTCTGCTAAGGAAAAATCACAAATTTAACAAAAGGTAAAGAAGAAAAAAGGTGGTGGAAAATGTCAGGGTTTTTTCCAGGTTACAGTGAACTCGGGTTTTTAATTTTATGTTCCTATGTCTATACATTTATAATAGATTTATAGTAATTATTTATATAGTAAAAATGTCGTATAGTTAAATATTTTAAATATGTGTAATATTTATAACAGAAAAACAGTCATTTCAACTGTTACAGTTATTGCTTAGTTTCCATGTTATTTACAGACCTGAAGCATACCATGCTTTACTGAACTCTCAAAAGGCTGGTGTTAAAGCCAGGTTCTGAGAATGTGTAAGAATCCTTTGGCTTTGATGGCATTCAAATTTACTCCTGCAGGCATGCTCTACTCTTTGTTTATGCCAAATATCATCTAAAAAAAGACATAATAGGGACCATATTTTCTTTTAATTAATAGGATGCCTGTCTTTTTTTGATCTTCATCTACAAAATGATGAACAGACATTTGGCATACTACAAAATGGTAGGGAAAAGAAAAGATATCCATGACATTAAACGTTCTGTGGGTCAATTATTTGTAATTGTTTTAGTTATACCTTCTAAATAACAGACAATTATTTGTAAAAGGGGTGTTTCAGTTCCTTTCACTGTAATCATTACTGTAGATTTTCAGCATAATATAAACACTTTAAATAAGCTTGAAACCCATCTTCATGTGTTTTTTGTTTGTTTGCGGTGGGTTTGGGTTTGGATTTTCCTTAATAAACTATGCAGTATCAAGTGGGCTTATGTCGCATAATGGAACACAAGGAAAACACATGATATGACATTAAGCTTATTATTCTTTGCACGCTTGAATGCATGGCATAGAGTTCCAAATGCCTAATTGACCTCAGAGGTGATCTTCTAGGAATAAAAAGCAAAGAACTATTAAGCACAACAAATAAATAGTGCATCAGCCTTCTCCATTTGATTAATAATAATAGCTAAGGTACTGACACATATTGCACATCATTATTACACTCTCTGCATTCATTAGGCAGATAAACATTTTAATTAAGTGGGGATAATAAACTTTTTTCTTGGTAGGTTTTATTTCCACACCATGAAAAAATTTAAATGGCTATAGATACATTTTGAAATATGTGTTCAAATATGTCGATTCCAATAAAAGGTTTCAATCTTATACTTTTTTTTTTTAATTGGGCTTTTTTATTTGTTCAGGGTGTTTTTTTACACAGTGTACCAAACTATCCCTGACAGACTCTTCCCTGAGTCTCACAGATAGAGACTAGAACACATTCTCTTAGAGCAGCATTAAGGTTCTTTTATGTTAGAATTCAATTAACTTAAAAATAAAAGTGGAAAAATTCTAGGTATGTAACATGAAAATGTGATGAGGTTAACTGTGTAGAATCAAGTGTTACTATCATAATCTTGTATGCAACTAGTGATTCATAGATTAAATTAATTGTAAATTAAATCATTAAAATATGCCATTTTGCATTTCATACTCCTAATATCAAGTGATCATTTGCAATATATTCAAAACAACTTGCTCTTAGCACTTTGGTTTGGCTTTTACAGATGAGAAAAGGGAGTAAAATGTTTTTATTGGAAGCAAATTCTCAGTATTAAGAAGGGAACAAAATGATGTATGGAAATTATAGAAGAAGAAACAAAAAATTCTGAATATAAATTGGAAATTGATAAAAAAGTACTGCTTATTTTCAATATTAAGATATAGATTAAGGAGTCTCAGGAAAAGATGGTTTGGCTCCTGTGTTACAATGTAATTAACTTCTAATTATTGTACATAGTGTAGTGAAAGAAGGCAGCCTACTGTATTTACAGATGAAGATAAGTCTTCAGGCCAAACATATTTTCTCTCTGCTTTGTTTTCTTTTACTGAAAGACTCACAAAATACTTTAAGATTAGCAGATAGTGCCTAGGATTCATTTCAGTTATATTTATTTCAGTAGAATTCATTATGAAAAAATACCCTTGAATGTGTCTATTGCAGAAACATGAAATCTCATCTTCCTTCTAAATTCCTAACTTGAAGATGCTCTAAGTCAGTGGAGTATTTTTAGGATGTTCTTTTTTGCACCCCTTACTTAAAAGTAGACAGTTTTATTATATAAATCTAACTATTCTAATAATAATTGAAACAATTTTAATAGTTGTCAAATTGCCAATTCCTTCTCCCCGCACATAAGAACATTGCCCAAATTATTATTGAAAAAAGAAAGAAGTGAAAACACCAAATGTAAATTCTACACTATGGATTGGAAGTGAACTTTGAGCAATATTTTCAGTTTCCTCTTCAAATCTGTGACTAGCTCTATGACTATGTAACTGTGGCCAGCAATTAATTTCACAATTATTGCATGAGACAAGGACTCAATACAGTGATAATAGCTGTGAAGCTAATACACCTCATCTTAGTAGAGGGAAACAAGAAAAAAAACCCAAACATGCCTGGTTTCCTCAGGAAGTGGGGCATTTTTTTATGTTGTTGTTTTTTCTTTTTTTTTTTTTATGGTTGATTATCTTAGGAATAGGATAACATTCTAGCTAAATGAAATTAAAAAAAACAACATACAAATAAAATGAGAAACTACCGCACTGAAACATGATCTAGGACATAAGCACTTATCCAGTAATGTAATGAAAAGATAGAATGTGAAAGGCAACAGCCAATATATAAAGTCAGACCATTTATAACTTCCAGTTAAAAACATGGCTTACAGCTGAACATCAAAATAAAGAGACGCTGAAAACTCCGCAATTTTAGACAATTTTTCTATTGGAATTTCAAATGAATGCATGAATTCCCTGTGAGAGAAAACAATATGACCTATTACTGACACTTGTGAGGATTTATACAGGAACATGAGCCTGGTGGTTGTAACTTGAAAAAGAATTACAGAATCAGCTAGGTTGGGAAAGACCTCTGAGATCATCGAATCCAACCTATGACCGAACACCACCATGTCAACTAGACCATGGCATTAAGAATCACATTCAGGCTTTCCTTATACTCCCCCAGGGATGGTGACTTTACCATCTTTCTGGACAGCGCACTCCAATATCTAATCACCCTTTCTGCAAAGAAATTCTTCCTAATGTCCAACCTAAACCTCCCCTGGAGCAGATTAATACTATGTCCTCTTGTTCTGTTGCTGGTTGCTTGAAAGAAGAGGCAAACCCCCATCTTCCTACAACCTCCTTTCAGGGAGTTGTAGCCAGTGATAAGGTCTTCCCTGAGCCTCCTTTTCTCCAAGTGAAACAACCCCAGCTCCCTCAGTCACTCCTCAAAGGTCATGCTCTCCAGACCCTTCACCAGATTCATTGCCCTTTTCTGGACCCACTCCAGCACCTCAATGTACTTTCTGAATTGAGAAGCCCAAAACTGGATGCAGTGCTCCAGGTGTAGCCTCACCAGTGCTGAGTAGGGGAGAATAAACACTTCCCTAGTCCTGCTGGCCAAACTGTTTCTGATACATGCCAGGATGTGGGGTTATAGATAACCTCAAGAAGAATATTAGTCAAAAAAAGACCTAAATCTTATTACAAGCTGAAGTCAAGGGAGGTAATTGTTTCATTCTATTCATTCCCAGGTAGGCCCCGTGTCTGAGGAATGATTATCTCAGATAGCTCAGAGGAGAATATAGAGCATGATCAGGAGTGCAAAAAATAATTAAGCAGCATGAGTCCTATGAGGCAAAGTTGAACAGTTTTTTGTTGTTAATTTTGGAGTGGTATTTTAAGCATATGAACTACAGATGAGGAAGATACTTTTTTCTCAGCACTTAAAAAAAAACATAAAAGACATTAAGTAGCATGTCTAATGTTGATGAGCTTATATTGCTGTATAAAAGCCTTTTTTTCATTTTCATCTGCCAATTGAAAATATTTGAAAGTTTTTCATTTGGGACAGCGAAAGTTTGACATAAGTTTCCTTATGCCCATAGCTTTCATGGTAGGGGTCCTTCTGGCTTTCAGAAAAATTTAGGATGCTTCAGAAAAAAAAAGTTTCCTTTGAAAGAAAACTTTCTTATATTTCTGAAAACACCTGTGAGTGGACTCATTCCATGGACTCATTAATGTTCCTCTGTCAATCATCCACTAAAAGATGAATCAGCAAGTTGCCAGAAATATCTGTTCATTGCAATTGTAGAAATTCCAAATGAGTTGATTGCACCTTTAAAACTGCATGTGTGAGACTGACAGTTTAGCTCACATTCCTCTTTCCTCAATTTCCAAAGTCATAAGTTTGTATAGGGATATTTCTCATCTGAGTTGTGTAACAGATAACCAAGCATACTATTTCTTGACCCAACACCTTGGTCACACCTGGGAACCTCTGTTACAGAGGATTTTAACAGTCATATTTTCAAAGTTTACTGTTCCTCAGAGAAAGTATGGAGAGTAGGATTGTCTTTTTTCTTCATTCCTCCTGACTTCTATGAGGATCTGACATAAATTAATTTATATTGTATCTTTTTGTGTAATTTGATATTTTCTCAAGGGACAAGGCATGCAGTTCATCAAAAGAGCTCTGGTACCCTTAGGTTTGGATCCTAGCACTGCTCTCAAGTTAATCTACTCCTCCCTCATGGCACACAGCAAAGAAAGGTATGGAAGAAGAGCCTGACAGCAAGATATTATATTGCTTTAAAAATTGAAGCAATGTATATTTAACTTCACAATTAACACCAAACAAATGTATTTATTCAACTTATTTTAATGCATGCATATGATTATGTACCAGCACCATTCGTTACACAATGTGTTATTTAAACTACTTTCTACAGAATAGTGATTTGGCATTTTCAATATTTTAAAACGCAGCATTTAATCATTCTGTGCCATAGGCACAGTAAATGGGGAGTTATTATAAGGAGTGGTATTGCTGCTTCAGTGAGAGAATACTAAAAGTAGTTATTTATCTATTGTGTAAATTTACATCATTATATAACAGAACTGTTGCAGCAAAATATCCATAGGCTAAAGAAATCAAACAGATAATATAAGTATTCTAATGCTATATTTGATCACTGTGGATGCATATATCTATGTTGTTATCTAATAAAGTACGATTTAACCTGATTCTGTATTATTTGAATTTAATTTCTCCCACTTTTCTATTTAATGCAAAACTTTCAAGTTCATATGAAAGAATTTAATATCTGCTGGGGAATTTATTTCTCTCAAATAATTTACAGAAATGGAGTTCACAACAAACCGCACTCTAGAGGGGAACAGGAAACAGTAAAGACTTCAAAAATACTTTCTGATGGGCATCATAAGATTAATTATCATTATAAATGTACACACTGTGCTAAAATGAAATTTAATTTCTTATGAAATTCCCATAATATAGATTTGTGCCAGAGTAGGGTATACACTATTTTAAATTCTGTGAGCCTTTTGTTTGCTTCACAGACTTTAAGGGTTTGATCACACTATTTAGCATGAAAGGAGCTGTTCTATTTTGAATGAAAATGGACCAACACTTGAACGTCTAGAATTTTTTGGGACTATTCCCCCAGCTAATACTCCTTGGAATCAATATTTGCACTATAGTTAATTTAGTATATGAGTTGGTTATAACCATTAAGTTTCCTCATTGGTACTACCTTTTGACAGGAATTAGTGAAATATATTATTTGCTAGACTTTTCCTGAGAGAAATGAGCTTATATATAAATGTAGCAACACTTGAAAATTCATCTTTCGTCTCATGAAAACATTTGTAATATCATGACATATTTTCTTCTGTTAGAATGGAAATTTTATGGTATTTTTCTTCTTTGTTCTTTTTTTCTCGACTTCCTTCCCCCAACATAAATGGATGCCTTGAAACACTACAGAAAGAATGGGCTGGTTTGTTCAGTTATAGGTGAATATATTTTTCCTTTTTTTTTTTTTTTTGGCCACAAGATTTAGCTTAGTTTTATCAAGCTATATAATTTACACAGAGTTGGGCTATTAACTGGGTGCGATTTAAATGCCATTTTTTGATGTTTAATCTTTACTAGCATGCAGCCCAAACGAGGAGGTGGGACCATTATTTTCATGGCATTTAAAAGAATCGGTTCTTCCTTTTATCTGTATTATCTTTGTAGTTTCTTGTAAAGATCTACAAGATCCAACATGACCTCTCCATTTATGTCTTCCTTCCATCTTTTGGCCCTTGCTCCCACCTGCAACTCTATTTCTTCCCACTTCAACACCATGACTTCTTGAACCCTGCTGTCCTTTCACCCGTTTCTTCTCCTAACAATATAATCATATTGTAATATCCAGCAGCTTCTGAAAGTCAACCCTTCAGTCCCACTTTATTTTCTGTATCACTTCTTCCCTTCATCAGTGAACTCCTTGAACTCATAGATTATAGTAATTGCCTCAAGTTCCTTTCCTCTCAATCCAACACAGATCCTCTCTAATTTGACTTTTATTGTGCACCAAGGATATGATAACATCAAGGCCTACAATGACCTCTCCATGTCAAGTCTCAGGGCCTTTGCTCCATACTTGAACTCTGCTGTTTTTATCATGACTGATCATACATCCTTTTTCAAAATCATGCCTTGCCTTTGTAACTCTGCCCTCTCCTCACCATTTAACTCCTCTGACATGAACATATAGCATATGGGCCACAAGTGGGAAAGAAAGGAAACTGTACTAGACTTACCAAGCTCTGTTAGATAAAAATATAGACATTTTCTGAAAAAGACTCTGCCATATTGTAATGTGAATTTCTTAATGTAAACAACAAAGGCATGGTTATCTGTGACTAGTATAGTTCTGCCATCTTCAGCAATTTTGTATTCCACTTCTCATATTATTTTTCAAGTTGTGAAGGAATGGCAAAGACAGTCAGCACCATACTATCCACCTGTTCAGGAGTTTAGAGGTTTTAATTATATGTACCAATAGCCCTAAAGTGTCATCTCATGAGAAAATAGCAGTGTTGCACTATCATAACCTTTATGTCAGGCTTCTGAAGAAAAAATGGAAGGTGCATATTAAAAAAAAAAATTACTTCCTTGTAGCTAACTTAAATATGTATGTATATATAAAACTTTAGTTACCTAAACCATAACGAGTTCATAATTTTGACCTGAATGATTAATGATATTCTATAACTTCAGTTTTTTGATTTATTAGTCATAGTTTATTCCAAATTTTGACCTCTCTGACTATCACTATAAGTATTTATAAGTATTTATAAGTATTCTAGGATGCTGTCAAGACAGTTCAAGTTCTTCTCAAATTAAAAGCATTGCTAAGAAAATGTCAACATGATAAACTTGCTTCAGAGGTTTTTTTTTTACTCTCCCTCTTCTTTTCCCTTGGCTGGTTGGGGGGAGGAGGAACCCTTTCTCTCTGTCTTGGACAGTTGGTGTTTTGCCAGCTCAACCCAAGACAAATGCATTAAATGTTAAAGACTCTGTGAAGTCAAGAAATAGTGTGGGATAAAGTTTCAAATATTTTTCCTAACATTACTTCAGTATTTCTTTGTTATTTTGAACATTATCATGCTGCAGTTGGAAAGATAATATGAAACTTCCAAAAGAAGAAACTTTATTCCAATTAATTATTTTTGCTGTAATCCAGGGAAGACATTTAGGGGTCTAGCTGAAGAAATAAAAAAGGATTTATATTTTATAGCCTGCAATACTTATGCCCCTGAACAAACTGGATTATACAAGTGTATTTAAAAGCTTTCATAAAAGATCTGAAGAGAAACAAAATTCAACTGTGAGAAAATGTGAGGCATAACATGGAGAAGTGTTTTAAAGTTTTGCAGTATTTACCATTAAATCAACATTTCCACTTATAAAAAAAAAATCACAAAGTGGCCTTATAGTCTAATACATAAAATATTTAGCATATTATTCAAACACTGATTCAGAGTTGGAATTTTGACTATATGATATGCCATACAATAAAACAGAAGGGGAAAGAAGGGAAAATGTCACAGGAAGTAAGACAAATAAAATACAATATCTGACAAGATTATTTTGCACAGTATAAATAAGTGATTTTTAGTTTAAAGTGTTTAGCAAGCATCACATGCTGTGGGAAATATTGTCAAAACACTAATGCTTACTTAGATCTTTATTAGTCACTAATTGCCATAACATGTAGGCAGAAGAATGCAAAATCTTGAAATAGATAAAGCCATATCCTTCTTGACTCCTCTTTGTACCTCTCTTTTTCTTAGTTTTGCAAATATACACATTCTTACTCCTGGCAACTGTGTCTGCTTCTTTTCCATTCTTGTTTTGTGCTTCTGTCCATAGCACTCTTCAAATTGTATTCTCTCTCTTCTACTCCCATAAGCTGATCTACCTATCATGTTGGCTACACAAAGGAATAAAGGACTGTATAAAAAATCACTTACTGGAAAAAGAAATGCCAATTAAAAAAAAAAAGAAAAAAAGAAAGAAAAAACAGAAAGAAAAAAGAAAGAAAAGAAAGGTGGAACTCCTTTTTTGTCCTTGGAAATGCTGTCGTCAGTGGTAGGTAGACTACCAACTCTGGAAGCATATCATAACTGTAACACCAGCAGGAACCAACCAAAAACAGTAATAGTTTCATTTGCTGGTTCAAAGAGGTCAACACAGCATAGCAAAATATAAAAAATTATAAAACACTGATTCCCTTAGATGAATATAACTTTCATAACAAGGTTAAGAACAAAGCCATAATAACTATAAAGCTGATGCTTGAACAATGTTTTAATTACTCATTGCTGAAATACAGTAACACGAAAGAAACAGAAACTACATATTAAAAAATAGAGTCCATTTCAGCTGTTGAAAGGATTATGTAGCACAGTTTAAGGTATTTTGTTTCTTTTATTACTCTTTGTTAGTTTGTATGATTGGATTTCATTCATGCTCTCCTCAAATAATATTTGTGTGAAATTCCAATTTATTTTGATACTAATAAGGTAAACAATGCCAGGGCTATTCCTCTGACTCCAGCGCTAAATGGTAAGATGTAGCCATAACTGCCATAACTGTATTATCTTTCGGGACAGAATAGTTGCAGTCAGGAGTTTTGCTTCCGGTCTCTGCCAACTGCTCAACTATACCCAAGAATTATTGAACACAGTAAATTCTGCAGGATTGAAATCATCCCAGGAACCATACTAATAATTTAACTGCATAGACAAAATCACATTATCACAGAATATGTCGAGCTGGAAAAGACCCACAAAGATCAAGTCCAACCCCTGGCCCTACCCAGAACGATCCCCAAGAATCACACCATATGCCTGAGAGTACAATTGTATTCTACTGCCTCATAGTATTTGACATGCCAGTACAGCTGAAAAACATACATCACCGTCTTGACTCCATTAACCTGATGAACAGAGAAATGCATTTCAGTGTTGACCACTGAGCCTGGGGGATGCTTTGATGAGATGGGCAGCTGAAGCTTAGCAGTTGTATTGACTGTACTTCCCTGACTGAAAGATTCTGAAATGTTCATGGGGGTTTTTTTTCAGCTCTCAACAACTGTCCTTTTGTTTGTTGCCTTTTGTGATGGTTGTAACCATTCTGGAATCTGACAGAGTCTTGAGACATATCTAGCTTGATGGGGTTCTTCATTTGCATATAAATTTATTTCTCTTTCGTATAACTTATAGTCAAACACATAATACATTTCAGGACATTAATTTTGATTCTCTTGTCAGATAGTAGAAATAACACCATCAAGAAACTCTCTATGGTTAAACAACAATAAGTAAAATGGATTATTTATCCTAGCCTTCTTTTTGTTATGTTGCTGTGAATAACCAGTTCTGTATTTTAACGGGGAAATGTACAACAGACTGAAACAATCTCAAAGTTGTTTTGTTGTTTTCACAGAAACACAATTCTGAACCTTCAGTTGCTATAGGCATGGACTGCTAGTGAAACAGACACAGAATGACAAATGAAAGCAATAAAGAAATCAAATTTTGGTGTTGTGAAAGACTGCTTAGAACAAATATAATTACACTTTGAATTTAAATCTGTTTAATTTGTATCAACTATTGATGGGTTGTTTTTTTTAAAGAACAAATTTGTATTAATACTCTAGTTCAGTTTTTCCAGAAAAGGTCAGAGTATTCCCTGGTTAGTTGTTTGGGTTCCTGCCCCTCCCCCGCCCCCCCTCCCCCGCCCCAGATATTTTCTCTATTTCCCCTAATGGATGAATTCATGTTGGAATAGAACATTTTAGTTGGACCACTTCAAGGTTTAACACAAGTTAAAACATTGTCGGAGGCATTGTCCAAATGGCTCTTAAACACTAACAACCTTGGGGCATTGACAACTTCTCTAGTAAGAGTGTTACAATGTCTGATCACCCTCTCAGTGAAGAAAAGCTTCTAAATGTCCAGTCTGAACCTCTACAGAGCAGCTCTGAACCATTTCCACACATCCTGTCACGGAATCCCAGGTGGAAGAGATCAGCACTTCTCTCTGCACTTCTCCTCCTCAGGAAGCCATAGACAGAAATGACATCATCTCCCAGCCTCCTTTTCTCCAAACAAGACAAGTCCAAGGTTCTCAGCTGCTCCTCATAGCATATTCCTTCCAGACCTTCTACCAGTTTTGTTGCCCTGCCCTGGACACATTTAAGGACCTTAATAATCTTTTTAAATGGTAATGCCTCAAAAGGCATACAGTACTTGAGAAGATGCTGCACTACTGCTGAATAGAGGATAATCGTCTCTTTTGATCATCTGACAATGCTGTGTTTGATGCACGCCAGGATGGGGTTTGCTGTCTTGGCTGTCAGGGCACACTGCTGACTCCTATTGAACCTGCTGTCACCCAGCACTCTCAGAGTCCTTTCTATAGGGCTTATTTCCAGGCACTCCTCTCCGAGTTTATACTTGTGCCTGGTGTTACTCCACCCTAGGTGCAGAATACAACATCTGGACTCAATAATTTTCATCCCTTTGATCATTGTCCACTGCTCTAATCTATGTCCATCTGTCTAAGAGGAATTTTATCGACTGGGTCACCAGCAGCTCCCAGTTTGATATCATCAGCAACCTTGCTAATGGTTCATTCAACTCCTGCATCCAGACAATTGATAAAGATATTAAACAGAACTGGCCCCAGAATTGAACCCAGAGGAATTCCACTAGTGACTGATCACCAGCCAGATGTAGCCGCGGTCACTACAACTCCTTGAGCTCTGCCCTCAGGCACTTCTTTATCCAGTGCACTTTATCTACCATATCCAGGGCTTGTACCTACTCTGTAAGGGTATCTTAGAGGATAAGGAGAGGTTTATCTTACCACTCTGTGCTGCAAATGTCTTTCACCCTTCCTTATCCCTTGGGACACTGCCTTTCTCCTGGTTAAAATAACCCAGATCCTGAAACTGACTCCATTTACATATACAGCTACAAAGCTGGGTGATCAGATGCTTGAACAGAAGCTCCTTCTGTGTGGCTGTATTGGTTCTATCAGGTGCTGGAAGCTCAGGAGAAGCAAAGGCTCCTGTTTTTTGACGGTCAGACACCATATTGCTTTCCTGCTGGGTAATATATGATGTCTTCCATTGCCATCAGCTAGGCTGATTGCTTTAGCCTGTTTGAAGTTCACTCACTTCTGGGTGCAGGCTTTGTCTCTTTCTGTTTCATCCAATATGCTCAGGGAATACACCCTGTTCCAACAAACGTTTACTTCCCTACTTACATCCTGCTGCTGGTGTTCCTCACACTGCTTCAGCATTTGCTGCAATCACCAATAACATTATGATTGAAAAACTTTGACATAGAAGAGAATATAATTCACACTGGTTTTATGCATTAGGTCATATATTACTATGATATTAAAAACATAATAAAAGAACTATGTGAACAAAAGCCTCTTCCATTTTTTTGCCTTATTGAAAGCAAGATTCACTATGAAACTTCCAGAGAATGTACTCAAAATATGATCTGTTTTAGAGCAATAAGTTAATTTATATCTAAACAGTATTCAACTAAAATTCCAGTTCTCACAGAATATATACCCTTTCATCACTTTGTTAGTACTTATAGGTAAAGGTATTCCAGAAGCTTTTTACAGCATGTCTTCAGCCGATTTTCATCAATTGTTCATTAGGGTTGAAGCTAAGCCTTCTACTTTGCATAGCATTTCTTACGGTATGAGAGACAATACATTGCTCATGTTGTTTCTTGTCTGAAAACGTGTGTTTGCTGACTTTCCTTGTATTACTGAGTATTTGGTATCTGTCAAGTACAGTAAACAAAAAAGCTTTGGATCAACCTGGCCTTACTTTAAAAGGATGAAAGTCTGATTTATGTTAGTAAACAGTTTTTAATCAATTTCAGTTATAATGATTTTATGTTTTATTTTGTTTCATTTTGCTGCAGTCAAAAACTAAAAATATTGGGTGCTAAAGCTGATAAAAGAGGTTATTTGGTAAAAAGAAGCTATGAATTGCAAAAAAAAGGGTGTTATGCTACTTCAGTTAATTAAATCCAAATCCAAGCACACCTTATAAACCATGACCAAATTAAGCTGGCAGTAGATTAATTCAGTGTTTTTGAAGGATAAATATCCAGCAAAATTCATCAACTGCCGAGAAAATAATTTCCATGATGTAGATATACAGAAGAAAAAGTGCAGTCACAGGTGTCATTTCAGTATTTATTAAAAAAAAGCAAGAAAACAAAACCTGAAAAATACATGAAGGTTTCAACAATAAAGTTATTTGCACATTTGATTTTCTTTAATAATAGTAAGTTGTGATACAAACCACAAAAAATTGATTATGCTTAGGAGAAACATAATCACAAGAAAGTAAGCATAAGCAAGTAGTGGAATAAGATGCTAGTAAAGTCTTTTGATCAAACGCCGAGTAGAAAAAAACTTAAATTATAAATAGTAGGATAAGGCGAGGCACTAGCATAAACAATTGACCTGAACAAACTGTCAAAAAAATGCAAATAAGTCATCTGAATAAATAATGATAAAATATTTAGTATATGAACAGCTGTGATTACATTTCTGTCTTAATGAAATTGGATCTATGGGTTAGATTTATCTGTAAGTATACAAGTAGAATAAGTATCCAGTTGCAAAAAGTTATTTCAGGTAATTTCAGCTAACAAAAGCAAACAAAATGAATTGAAATTTATGCTGGAAACAAGCAAACAAAAAGCCAGACAAGAAAACACCTATTTTCAACCAGCAGAAAAGTGAGGCTAGGAAGCAGTTTCCTAAATGGTATAGTGTATTTAAATTACTTCACTTACTTTAGGATTTCACTTGTGGAGTTAATGAATGGGTAATTGTTAATGAACTGTTAATGAATGGGTTCTGTTGATTTTGCTAACTAATTAATAATTTTATTATTACATTCCTTCCAAAGGGGGGTGGGGGTGGGGTGTGTGTGCTAGTTTAAAGGTAAACCTGCAGGAGAAATGAACCCAACATGAAAGAAATTATAAGTCAGAGTTACAATTTAATAAAAATATTACAATAAATGCAATGGCACAAAGAGACCTCAGGTTTAACCCACACAACCCAGAAGTACAACCCAGCACCCTCAGGCACAAACAGAATGTTCATTAGGCCCTGTCCTGAGCCCCACTTTTTTGCCCTGAGTCCAAAGTAAAAAGGAAGGGAAAAAACCTGTTGGTACAGATGATGGTTGCAATCTGGTCAAGAGTGGTGATCTCCTCCTGTCAAGGTTCTGGTCCTGCTCTGGATCCAACAAGTGGTTCCAGAAGTCCGAAACCCCAAAGATTATATATCCTCAGGTCCATGTGAGAATGCCCAGTACCTCCCACAGGTCAGGGAATTCCACAATGGATGACTTAACTCTGTGAGTCATGGGGTATTTTTGAAATTGTTGATGGCCCTTTAGCAGACACGCCCCCCCAATCTTGGTGTGGAAGTGCTAGCAACTCCCTTGGAGTGGAGTTATCACAGCTCCTATCTCACAGGGTTCTTTAGCACCCAGCTTGCAGCCTGAGGGGTCAGGAGTACCCGGACAGCTGCTGCAAAGGATCCATTGTTAACAGTTTGTGAGAAATTATATAGAGGGTGGAGAATATATAGCTTCGGCCACACTCACATGGTGATAAACTGGTCCTGGGTGCCAAACTAGGACAGGGGTTGGGGCTTTATCTGTGGGTTTTTGTTTTAATGGAAAAGAAATAATATTCTAAAGTTCCTTTCAAAACAATTGAAAACACTAAATTCATACATTAAAAATTATGACAGAAAGGAAGAAAAAGGCAAGGTGGCATTGGTAGATACATGCACCAATACTAAAGCATGCAACACACCAAAATGTCAAATACTTAACTTTCGTTTAAATAAAGGCATTCAGTGGGGATTACAGAGACTCTTCTGTTCATATTAAATATGTGCAAGCTTCATCTATTATGAATTTATATTCATTTAAATTTCAGCTTTAATATTAACAACTCAATTATATTTATTTAGAATATTAATTAATTTAAAAGCATTAGCATTCATTAAAATACTCTATGTTTAGAAGCTCAGTTACAGGTCTTCATGCTCTATCTAACCCTCCATTTGAGGTAATGCAACATTACTTCCAAGAAAAGAGTGTATGCTGAAAAATCTCTTACATTAAACCTTGTCTGTGCCACAAACTTCAACAGAAGTGTTTCTTTATTAAAGTGCCTATTTGGGTGTAGAAGTTCATTATTCTACATTTGCAGTTCTCTTCAGTAACCTAATTTTATTCAAACCTTGAAATTTTGGACTTTAGCATTGTTGTTATTGGTTTTGTTTTTTATAAATTGAAGTGTGAGAAAATGAATAACATATGAAGAATGGAAAAAAATATTACCAGCAGTGGATATATGAAGATTAAGAAGAACCAGAGCCGATAAAAATAGAAATGGACAATGGATTTGAAACACTGGAAGTTTGAATGTTGGATGTTGTGGAAGATTTTGTATGAGTCTTTTGTTTTTGAGCCCCTCCCTCCCGCAGTTTCCGTCCTCCACATTCACTCCCCTCCCATGTGTTCCCCCTGTGGCTCGTCCCTGGTGGGTCACCATGCCGCCGAGGCACTGGGGCCATCTCCCAGGCCGAGGTGGCCCCACCCAAGGGGATCGTCTCTGCCTCCCTCTGCCAGCATATCTACCGGCAATGCACCTACACTTTCAACCCATTCTGCCCCAGTTCCTGAGTTCCTATTGGTTAGTTCTCCTGTAATTTCACCAGTGTTTCGCAATTGGCTATCCAGCTGTCAGTTATCCACTCTGTCCCTGCCCTCACCCTATTGCTCTGAAGTTTCAAATCCTTCCCCTAAGACCTCCGTCCTCTTTCCAAGACCCTGTTCTTATTGGATGTTTAACAGTTAGTGACTCACCCTCATCCAATCCTCTTTTAAGTTTACACCCAGTCTCAAGTACCTTCCCTAACCGACCCTTTATAGGTCGACTCTTTCTTTAATAAAATTATTCTTTGTTCACCCTCTTGCTGAGTGTGGAGGGTGTCCCTGGGAGCCATCTCCTCTCAGTTGGTGATGGTTATTGACCTATGTCATGGTCAAGAAGAATTTAAAGTAATTTAGGCATTAATTGACTTTTTAAATACAATATTCTGATTTTTCCAAGTGAAACATTCAATAAAAATTCTCAAAGAATATAGTAAGGCCACATGCCTTATATCTTAAAACTTCATTAGGTAATGAATAGAAACAAACAAAATGCTTTATTTTTTAAAAGTATTTTAGCGTTTTACATTTTTACATGTCAGATGTGAATCTGAAATTTTCTTAATCAGAATAATTATAAAATTGCTGTAACTTTTAGCAGCTATGTAGCTTTGAGAAAACACTGAGAAGAAAAATAAAAGAAAGAATTTCCAATTACATATTTATAGAGAGAGATTTTATGATAAGAAAGGGATTTGACCTTCTATGATGATATTTAAAAATTTAGATCCAGTTCGGATTCCTCACCAAATGACCTGCAAAGACAAGTTTTCACATTTAAAAGATATCCTTAATTTATTTTAGAGTACTTTTTATCCATACCTCAGATCGACATTTTAATATGATATAGATTTGATTAACTGGATATTTCATAATTATAAAGAAAAGGAAAATATATTTGCAAAGAGTAAGAATGAACTGTTTATTACTTGATTTAAGGGTCTCTTGTTAAGAATAATAGGAATAATGTAATTATTACAAGTTTAATTTCTGACATTGAAAGTCAGTATGTTCTTGTGCCTCTAACAGGCATTTTTTCCTTCTTTTTTTACTCTTACACTGTTAAGTGATTAATCAAAATGATTACACACATAATATTAAGTATTTAAATAAAAGCCCCTCTTTCAGAGTTCATACAAATTATTAATACTGTCTTAATGTGCTGTGCTTTTCTGCCCTTTGTCAATAAGATCTAATATGCTTCCACAGTAGATGAATGAAGGAATAAATTCTGATGTGGAGTTAAAACAACCAGCCAATCCAAATAAAAACAAAAACAAAGCAAATCTGAAAACAACAAAAAAAAAAAAAAGGGAAGGAAAAAGCCCCAAAGAAATCAAAGAAACTTTCAAATTAAAATACTACAACCAGAAAAAAAATAAACAAAACAAAACCAAAATCAAGCTATGAAGACACGTAAGTGACTCCCTTAGGATTGCAAATAAAGAACTTTGCAAAAAGATCTCAAGCAGTTGTAATTTTGTATAATCATCCCATAGTGAGTATATATATCTTTACTATTTATTTCTTAATCTTAAAATTAGTCTTGCTTTTGTCAGCTATTTCTTGAACGCTGTTGTTTGAAGTGAATATTTCTTTTAAAATAAAGTGATTGTCTCTTTTTATAATTTAATTTTAAAATTCTAAAAGTTATTCCAACTTCCTGCTATTCTACAACGAATATTATACTACATCTCTAGAAAAATAACAAGCTTATCTTGAAAATCTTCATAGTAATGTTAAAACCGACCATAACATTTGACCAGAAGCTTGTTATGCAAAACCACAAAGGACTTGAAACCAGAAAAATTTTAAAGCATCTGGGGTCTATAACAAACATTTATGATACATAAGTAAAATAGAATTTAAGTATTCATATCTGAGTAATGAATATGGGTGAATTATTTTGGTTTTGTGTCTTCTCAGTATATTTTATGACTATCATTAAGATAATGATGTTCATTTCAATCCTCAATAAATCTCTAATGAAAAATTTGTATCTTGGACCTGGATTAGTGCAATAGTCAAATGTAAAAAAAAAACAAGAAAAAAAACAAGAAAGGAAACAAAAAACAAAAAACTTCCTAAAGCTTTACGAATTGTGACAATAGCTACTATGGTTTAAGCACTTAAATAGGTACCAAACCTGCGCTGAAGCTATTTTAAAAAATGACCAAGGATATTATTCACAACAAACAAATTAATCTCAACATAGAAGAGCATTATATCTGTGGGTTTATATTTTCCAGTGTCTAATGATGAATATTACCCATCACATTCATGGCTAGGCTTTGTGAATGAATATTTGGGAAGGGCACTACCCACGCTTGCTGCAAGCATGCTGGTAGCTAAAAAGACTGATACGGGATAGGCAGGTCCGGTCACAAAAGGCACAGTGGAACATCTCCTTTGCAAATATTGGCGAGGAACAGCTCTTTCTGCGTTGTCTTTTATACTCTAGAGAGATTCTGCGTTCATTCTCAAAGGAAGCAGTAGCGTTGTGAATGGTGTGTCTCCATGAATCCCTATTGGAAGACAGAGTGGACCATTGGTGGCAGTCAATATGGCCAAGGCTGAGGTGTTGTTTCAGGGAGTCCTTGTATCTCTTCTTTGGGGCTCCTCTCTTGCAGCAGCGGGTGACGAGTTCTCCATAGAGCACTCGGGAGGCAATGATTCTCCATCCTGGAGATGTGCCCTGCCCAGTGCAGCTGCGTTCTCATCAGCATGGCCTCGATACCGGTGACCCCTGCCTGTTCAAGAACGGACACACTGGTCACATAGTCAGACCAGTGGATGTTTAGGATTGAATGGAGGCAGCACTGATGGAAGCATTCAAGAAGCCGCAGAAGTAGCAATAGATGACCCATGATTCAGACCCATATAAAAGAGTAGACAGTACAATGGCTCTGTACACTCTGATCTTTGTGCTTTACTTCAGGTGTTTATTGCACCGGACTCTTTTACAGAGTTTTCCAAAGGCTCTGTATGCCTTTGCTAGCATGTTGCCTATCTCTTTGTCGATATTAACCTCTGAGGAAATGATATTTCCTAGAGAGGTGTACTGCTGGACTGATTTAAGCTCTGAATTGCCTATGGTGATGTGGGGATGATGGAAGACTTCCTGAGGTGCAGGTTGGTAGAGAACTTCTTTCTTCTTCAAGCTGCCTTCCACCCCAAAAAGCTCAGCAGTCTCTGCAAAACAGGATGTTAAGCACTGCAGAGTTGCTTCTGTGTGAGCAATGAGGGCAGCATTGTCAGCAATAAGCAGCTCATGGGCAAGGTGATTTAGGATCTTCGTGGGGGCCTTCAGTTGCCTTAGGTTGAAGGCGTCCATCGGTACGATATCGGATATAGATGCCGTTTTCTTCATTGAGGTCTGCCACGGCTCTTTGGAGCATCATGATGAAGATTATGAATAGAGTTGGTGCAAGAATGCAACCTTGTTTCATGTGCATCACCATATCTGACTTGTCCACACTGTTCCTCATGTAGCAGGATGATCATTTTGAGGAACTTGGGGGGACATCCTAAATGTTCCAAGATCTGCCACAGGCCTTTTCTGCTCACAGTGTCAAAACCTTTGGTGAAGTCAACAAAGGTTACATAGAGACCTTTGTTCTGTTCCCTACACTTCTCTTGCAGTTGTCTGAGAACAAGTACCATGTCTGCGGTACACCTATTGGCTCTGAAACCACACAAGCTTTCAGGAAGAAGTTCTTCTGCAATAGTTGGTACTAATCTGTTCAGAAGTATTCTTACAAGGATTTTACCAGCAATAGAGAGCAAAGTAATACCTCGGTAATTTGAGCAGTCTGATTTTTCTCCTTTCTTCTTGTAGAGGGTGATGATGACTGTGTCATGGAGATCTGATGGTAGTTTGCCTTGTTCCCAGCAACGCACAACAACCTTGTGAAATTTGACATGGAGTGCTTGACCTCCATGCTTCCAGATTTCAGGTGGAATTCCATCAACCCCAGCTGCCTTGCCAGTTTTCACCTGCTGTATGGCCTTACGTGTCTCTCCCATAGTAGGGGCTATATCCAATTAATGTTTCATCAGTTGCTGTGTAAGGTACAGAATTGCTGAGCTTTGGACTACATGGTTGGTCCTGAAGAGAGTCTGAAAATGTTCAGACCATCAGTTCAGAATGGAGGTTTTATCTGTGAGAAGCATTTGACCATCTGCACTGAGTAGGGGACTTTGAACCTGGTGTGTAGACCCCATACACTGCTTTCAGGGCCTCATAGAATCCTCTTTGGTCACCCAAATCTGCACATAGTTGAGTCTTTTCTGCTAGGCTGAGCCACCATTTCTTCTGGATGTCTTGAAGTTTCTGTTGGACCTTACTGCATGCAAGATGAAAGGTGGCTTTTCTGACATGGCAAGATGGCTGAGCAAGGTGTGCTTGGTGAGCAGTTCTCTTCTCCTTCAACAATTCCTGAATCTCTTGATTGTTTTCATCAAACCAGTCTTTGTTTTTCTTGGAGGAGAACTCTAAGGACTCTTCAGAGGACTGAAGGATGCAATTTTTAATATGTCACCAAAGTGCTTCAGGATAGGGACCTATGGGATTATCTTTAAATCTAGTTTGAGGTTTACCTGAAAGCTGTCTCTCACTGTAGCTGTTTGAAGATTGTTAACTTGGAGCCTCCTCCTTGGAATGCCACCTCTCTTCAGTTTGGGCTTGAAGTGGAGGTTAAGTTTGCAAAGCACAAGGTCGTGTTCTTTTTGACATTCTGCACTCGGCATCACTTGCGTATGATGGACATTGCGAACATTTCTCTGTTGCACTAAGACATAGTCAATGAGGTGGCAGTGCTTGGATTGAGGATGTGTCCAGGTTGTCTTCAGGCTGTCTTTCTGTTGAAAGATAGACTTGATGATGGTGAACTACTGTTCTGCACAAAACTCTAGCAGGAGAGGTCCGTTTATGCAGTTTCCAATGCCATGCTTGCCCAAACTCCTTTCCAGGTTTCAGTGTTCTTAGCGACTCTGGCATTGAAGTCACCAAGGATTATTATCTTATCATCTGCAGGCAGCTTTTGGGTGAGGCGGTGCAGGTCGCTGTAGAATTTGTCTTTTTCTGCTGGGTCAGCTTGGAGAGTTGGGGCATATATGCTAAAAAGAACATGTTGCTTGTTGTGAAGTGAAAGGTGTAAGGACATAATGTGATTGGAATGACCTGTTGGCAAATTTTCAAGTTTGGAGGCAATGGAGTTTTTAATCATGAAGCCAACTCCTGAAAGGTGTCTTTCACTTTTGGGTTTGCCTGACCAGTAGTGTGTGTAGCTGGCACCATGTTCTTTAATCTGCCTTCCTCATGAAGACAAACTTCACTGAGAGCAGCAGTGTCGATGTTGAGCCGTGACAGTTCCTGGGCAATTAGAGCAGGACCACGCTCAGGATGTCCCCAGTATCAAGCATGGTTCTGATGTTCCAACATGCGAGTGTTAGTTTGAGCACACCTTTGCAGGCAGGTGTATGCCTTTGAAAACTATTTGTCTTTGTTTGACCACATGGAAGATGCCAGTTGGCCGTGGTTATCCAACCAGGTGTGGAGATAAGCTTTGTTTAGGCCACCTTTGCTAGGCCCCTCTCCTTGTGGCGCAAGCAGTGCTGTCCTTAGAAAAGGCTGCTTGATTGTTCAGGATGCTGCCTCACGGGACTGTCATCTCCAGGGTCAAGTCTCGAATGACCATTATCCTCAACCACCTGCATGCAGGGTTGGGTCTGCAGCTTCCAGCTGCTTCCTGTCACCTGTCATTTCAACCCTTGCCTGTCGCTATAGGGTTTTGCAATGTGGGTGAACCCTTCAAGGCTGCACAGTGGATTTTTTAGGTGCAGAACTGGCCCCAAACCTTTACTCCAAAGGTTCATCTGCCACGGCCTAGTGAGCTTGGATAGTGACAGTGAATACCTCAGGACACAGGTTTAGTTAGGGTATCCTTCTCTTAGATGGATAGCCTTACAGGGCTGAGTAAACTCTGTCTGCCCGAGTTTGGGGTTGGAGTTTTCCTTCTCCTAGAATGGTTGCCAGACGGCTAGTGAGCCCATCCTGCCCATGGACAAACTTTGTCTGACCCTTCAGCTGAGACCTGTCTGGCAAGGGAGACCCTGCCAGAGGCACAAATCACTGCCAGCATAGCTCTCAACCTCATGAGGGCATGCAAGCTTCTGCCCCACGACAAGGGGGTGTCCCTGAAGAAGGAATATTACTAATTTCTGTAGGATTGAAAAACATTTTGAAGGAGAAAACATGGTGTCCTGATCCCTCTATGTATGTATGGCCAAACTTCCCTAATGAAGATTTGGGAAGGGCTGTCCTCACGTGGGTGTGCCCTTCCAGCCTGCGCAGTGGATTTTAGGTGAGGCTCAGCGTGCGCAGAACTGGCCCCACCGTTTAAGTCCTGAGGTTCATCCGCCATGGCTGAGCGAGCTTGGACAGTGCCAGTGAAGTCCTCAGGACTAGAACCTACAGCACCCGGCATTTCCCAGGAGGTCTCCCATCCAAGTACTAATCCAGGGCTGACCCTGCTTAGCTTCCGAGATTTGACGGGATCAGATGTCAGGGAGGCATTTAACATACATACATGATCCCTCTATAGTGGTTAAATAAATCATAGAATCATAGAATTGGCTGGGTTGGATGGGACCTCTGAGATCAACAAGTCCAACCCTTGATCCAACCCCGCTTTGATTACTATATCATGTCACTAAGTGCCATGTCCGGTCTCATCTTAAAAGCCTCCAGGAATCGTGAGTCCACCACCTTTATGGGCAGGCCATTCCAGTGCCTGACCACTCTCTCTGTAAAGAATTTTTTTCTGATATCCAACATAAACCTTCACTGGCAGAGCTGAAGCCCGTGCCCTCTTAATTCTAATGCTAGTTGCCAGAGAGAAGAGACCAACCCCCACCTGGCTACAACATCCAGGTTGATGAGGTCACCCCGAGCGTCCTCTTCTCCAGGCTAAACAACCCCAGCTCCCTCAGCCTTTTCTCGTAGGACTTGTGCTCAAACCCCTTCACCAGTCTCGTTACTCTTCTCTGGATCCACCCCAGCACCTCGATATCTTTCCTGAACTGAGAGGCCCAGAAATTTGCAAAAAATTTAATTCCTGCTGAACCTGTAAAAATTACTTAAAAATCTGCAACCATTTTGGGAATGTTGAATGAACTCTACTTGGAGTATGAATCTATACAGTTGTCTTAGCTCAGATCAGGTGTGAACTTTTCAAGAAACTATTCTATACATCCTCATATACCACAGTTTGGACTCAAAATTCTCTCATAGAGATGTTTCTGTGTGCTATCTAGTGTAATTGGATTAATGATGAACTTAGATTTCTCCTAGAAGTTGAAATCCCAATTAGCTCTTCTCAGAAAGCCAGGTTTTCCCTTCACAGTTTGTCTGTTTCACTCAAATCATAATGTTGCAAGAGACTGGATTATTTCACAAAAATAAATGCAAAAGAAAATTTTCTGCTTTTTGTAACTCTGGTTATGACAGTAAATGAATTTTGATGGGATGTAATTCATGAAAAAACATTTGGAATTATGAATACTTTTTAAAAGTGTGTTTGGTGCTAAAACTATCAGAAGAACAGTGTACAAATGTATACTTGGCTCAGTAATTATCTAAGATATCTATTAGTTCATAAGAAAATCAACTAAAAGTGAAATATAGGGAGGTTTAAAAAGAAGTGAAATATAGGGAGGTTTAAAAAGCACGATATTTTTCTATTGTAATAGCAAAATACCCACACCTGTATAGAATAATTAATTTTGATTAGCTTAAATTTACCATTAGCTTAAATGTGTAAACTAAATTTCCTTACTTTTGTACTTGAGATAACATCAAAAGTTTTTGATTTATGGAAGTGAATATATGACCTTGATGTCAATGTTCTCCTAAATTAAGTATGCAAAGTTGGGAATACGATAAAACGGAGACATAGTTTATACATATAAGTGTATCCTTCTGGATAAACCTTTGATTAAGTGTTATTTTGAGTATTTTACCAGAATAAATAAAATCTATATCACAGTGATTTTACCAAGTTTAAATTCAAAGGATTCCATAAGTGATGTACTTGGGAGACTTATTAACTAATGAGGATGTTTTAATAGGCTACTTTGGAGATGACACTTTGATCTAATGTACTTTAAAGTACTTTACTTCATGAATTTTGGAGTAAAAGTCATCTAGGACAAAGTCATACTCCAGCCCTTTAATTTCAACTTGACATGATGCAGCAAACGTAACAATAAAATATGGTTCCAGAAAAATGCAGAAATGAGGAACATTAAATCTACTGAAGAGCTGTTGGAGGGGGGTGCGATCAGATTCTGGCTCTTCCAATACTGTGTGTGATTGTTTTTTTTTCCAGTGTCTACCTAGTAGTCCCAGATATTTTGGGGCTAACTTTGCGTACTAGTTGGAGTATACTTTAGCATTGACATATTCATTGCTCATGTCCCCCCAAAATATCTTTCATCTCTTTTGCCCCCTACTATGCTGGCTTCTGGATACCTTCCTTGTTTTCCTATTGATCTTTCCTGATTACATCACTTTGATGATCTTGTTCAGGTCTTGAGATCGTATCCCAGTTATTTCAGTTTGTTTATTCTACATTTCTCTTTTTAACCCTTCTGTTTGTTGTTGTTGCTTTGTTTTGCCATTCTAACTTTTTTCCAATTAATCTACACATGGAAACCAACCTGCGTTAAAAGTTCACTTTGGGATAATGTCTATGCATCACCCCTCCCTTCTCACAACCTGATAAGGCTAAGTGTTATTCTCATTATCCCAGAGATCTACATTTGATGAACCCAAAGATAATTGGATACTCAGTTACCTTGAATCTTTTGTCAAAACTGAATTTCTATCAAAGTATGTTCATTATACTGCAAAAGTAAGTGGATAAAATGAGAATTCTATTTACCAACGCATTCCCATTTATCCAAAGCTGTCATCAGTAAAGTTTGTTATTAAATTTGGGATTTCCCTTCAGTAAGTTTTTAAAAATGCCAGGATTCTATATTAATATTAACATCATCTTGACACTTTGCTTTTCATGATAGTAAATTTAATGTGAATGTTATCGTATGGAAAACTGTTTGCATTCTTATTTGGCAGTATAATTAAAACTTCATGTATACCAGGAAGATGTAGCTCAGAGCAAAGGGAATTCATTCCTGGAATAATAACAAAGGACTTTATATTCTATATATCACTTCAAATAATTAAGAAAATTTAAAAACACACAGAGAAAATGAGTCAGGATTTTAGCTTGCTTAAAAAGATCACCATTAGCTATGAGGTTTTAACCTCAAAAATGCAGATAAGTAAGTAAAATTAGATTCCTTCTTCTTCAAAATACACATTGATTTATTATGTACATTTTCAAAAAGAACTAAAAATAAAAGCATTATCGAATTTATCCCGAGACCATAAAGGGAAAAAGATATATATGCCATTACTGAGTTTAGCACAGCAAATTTCTAAAGAACGGTACTAGCAGGTTCCCAATATTCCTTCTGTTCTCTGTTGATAAGACAAAACTCTTAAGTCACAAAGCTCTAGTAGTGCTTTTTCACCTTTTAATAAAGTGGAACAAAGAAGCTTTCAGAATAGACGAACACAGCCACAAAGAGCTATAGAGACATTAGAAACATAGCATTTTAAAATGAGATTTCATGCCTGGAAAAGCCCTTCGGTTTTGATTGTTTTTTTGACAGACTCTTTCATATAAATGAGATGTATCAGAATGAAACAAAACGTATAGAACTCATTTATTTATCTATTTATTTTTCTTCCAAAAGCTTTAAATAAACTATTATCATGAACATATTAGAGAATGCAGAGGTAACCCACCTGGTTTGAAATGAGGCTGAATAGAATTAAATAGAGTAATCTCCACTAATGTGTTTCAAGCAATAGCTTGAGATGGAAGATAATGACAGAGAAAAGGACACAATCTCTGAAAAACCTCATACATTAAATACGAGGCTCAGTCTTCAGAACCCCATTAAGGACTGAACTACATTTTTCAGAACATCACCCCTGTCTCTTCCCTGCTTTGTGATCCCATATCACAGGCGTATAGGTGGAGTAGGTCTGTGAGCTCTCCAAATATCTCTCCTGCTACACAGCCCAGGAAAGAGGAGAGAGTAATCAGGCAACAGTTCCTTTATATTAACCTTATAAACAATTGTGTCATAGCCATGTGGCACAAGCACACATCCATCATGGGACTGGAGACCCCTCACCATCACCTGTCCTGATGCCTGTATCAAGGCTACTGTTTCTTTTGAAGAGGTCCAGTGTACATACATACATATGTAAGAACAAGTGTTAGAACATGTATATGGATAACTGAACATATTCTAATGTAGTGATAATTTGCATTAATCAACAGCCAGATACAGGAAGAGAATACCATTAAAAATTCTAAGGAACTTCTCACTCTATAATCTTTTTCTCTAATTTTCTAGTGGAATTTTCCTTTTCTGCACTATCAGTTATTCAGATATTCCTTTCTTGTGAGTGGGGCTGGGAGAAACCAAAATATAACCTTAGAACAGAAGAGCTATCTTTATATTCCAAGACTGGTTTTAATTTACTGTGATTCTATACCTTGCCTATGTACCCAGAGGTTGTAGACAGACATATTTGTATAAAACCCTGCAGCTGTGTTGCTGAATTGTCTCTCTGCATTCATTAAAACATGAGGCAATATTAAGAATACTATTACTTTATGTGTTGAATCTAAAAAAGGCTGGCACAAGAAAATTCTCTGAAACAAGCATTTGGCCTTATGAGTAGTTTTTCTTAAATAAATATAAATAAAAACTGAAAACTAAAGATTTTGCCCTAAAAAGACTGAATTTTAAAGCACTTTTGCTGTCATGACTCTCTATGATTTATCTATATATTATGCTAAACATTTTCACAATTTGAAGTGCACAGTAATGGTGAATTATTCATAGACACTATTTTGTTTTATAGTTTGAATTGTAATGCAAAAAATAGAAAAATGTTATCTCTAAAGAAGTTAACTTAAGCAACCAATTGAGGGATTCATGGGTAGTTTACAGAAACTCAATGAAATGGAAAAAACACCCCAAACAACAGCCAACCCTGTTAAGAGGACTATATTATGACAGTAAGCAATGTTATATAACATTAGCCTGGAGGTATGTTAACTTCAACATATAGATGCATCCATTTAACTTTCAAAGAATTTTCCAAGAGACTTTAATTTTCGCAGATATAAAACTTCTACTGTCCCCTGAGAATGAAAATGTTGGAAAATTTTGTTTGCTTTTGGTTAGGTCTTTTTCCTGTCAGGTAGCAGAAATTTGATATAAGTTCTAAGTTTGTTATATTGAAGTAATACTGTCTAATAAACTCTTAATTTTTTATGTATGTCTACAGATTACAAGATAATTTGCATATTTAATTTGCATATTTTAAGATGTTATATATTCTTGAAAAAATGCAATCGTGCAACAATTATCTGTAACTGTAGTATATAGATTAATTTAGAAAGGGGAGGAAATGAAAAGGGAGGAGTAAGTATTTTTAATGCAACTTTAAATAATGTGAAAGAGGAACATAGGGAATTCTCAGTGTTCGTGATCAAAAAGACACAAAGGAAGAAAAAAATTTTGCAAGTTCTAATACTATTCTGTTAGGGGCTTTTTTTCTCATAAGTCTTTTTTACCATACCTCATTATTTTTCTGATGACAAACTGAAAAAAATCTTATCCATTTCTCTGAAAAAATATGTAGCGTCACAGGTAATATATACAAAAGCAATATGTTACTTTCATATTTCTTCCCTTACAGTAACTTTAGAAACAGCTTTTTAACATAACTCATGGTCACTCATCATCATCATCATGGCTAAGCTTTGCAAATGAAGATTTGGGAAGGGCACTACCCATTCTTGCTGCAAGCGTGCTGGTGGCTACAAAGGCAAATGTAGGACAGGCAAGTCAGTTGCAAAAGGCACAGCAGAACATCTCCTTAGGCAATATTGGCAAGGAACGGTTCTTTCTGTGCTCTCTTTTCTCCTCAAAACTGACCCTGCATGCATTCTCAAAGGAAGCAGCAGTGTTGTTAAAGGTGCATCTCCATGAATCCTGATTGGAAGCCAGAGTGGACCACTGATGGCAGTCAACATGGCCAAGGTTGAGGTGTTGTTTCAGGGAGTCCTTGTATCTCTTCTTCGGGGCTCCTCTCTTGCGGCAGCCAGTGGCAAGTTCACCATAGAGCACAGTCTTTGGGAGGCAATGATCCTTTATGCTGGAGGCGTGCCCTGCCCAGTGGAGCATCATTTTCATGAGCATGGCCTCAATACTGGTCACCCCTGCCTGTTGAAGAACAGACACATAAGTCACGTAATCAGACCAGTGGGGCCTTAGGATTGCACGGAGGCAGCGCTGATGGAAGTGTTCAAGGAGCTGCTGGTGGTGGCAATAGATGACCCATGATTCAGACCCATATAAAAGAGTAGACAGTACAATGGCTCTGTAGACACTGATCTTTGTGCTTTTCTTCAGGTGTTTATTGCACCAGACTTTTTTTATGGAGTTTTCCAAAGGCTCTGTATGCCTTTGCTAGTCTGTTTTCTATCTCTGTCAATCTTACTGTCTGAGGAAATACTTCCCAGGTAGGTGAACTGATGGAATGACTTAAGTTCTGATTCACCTATGGTGATGTGGGGATGATGGAAGACTTCCTGAGGTGCAGGTTGGTAAAGCACTCCTATTTTCTTCAAGCTGTCTTCCAGGCGAAAAAGCTCAGCAGCCTCTGCAAAACAGGATGTTAAGCGTTGCAGAGATGCTTCTGTGTGGGCAATGAGGGCGGCATCATCAGCAAAAAGAAACTTGTGGACAAGGTGATTTAGGGTCTTAGTATGTGCCTTCAGTTGCCTTAGATTGAATAGGCTTCCATTGGTATGATATCGGATGTAGATGCCGTTTTCTTCATCAGGGTCTGCTGTGGCTCTTTGAAGCATCATGCAGAAGAAGATTGTGAATAGAGCTGTTTATTGGAAAGGAATCAGAGAGTGCATCACCATATCTGACTTGATCACACTAATCCCCATGTAGCAGGATGATCATTTTGAGGAACATCCTAAACGTTCTAAGATCTGCCAGAGTCCTTTTCTGCTCACAGTGTTGAAAGCTTTGTTGTGGTCAACAAAGCTTAGCATCCTTTGTTCTGTTTCCTAAACTTCTCTTGCTGTTGTCTGAGAACAAGTACCATGTCTGTGGTGCTCCTATTGGCTCTGAAACCACACTGGCTTTCAGGCAGAAGTTCTTCTGCAATAGTTGGTACTAATCTGTTCAGAAGTATTCTTGCAAGGATTTTACCGGCAATGGACAGCAAAGTAATACCTCGGTAATTTGAGCAGTCTGATTTTTCTCCTTTCTTCTTGTAGAGGGTGATGATGACTGTGTCATGGAGATCTGATGGTAGTTTGCCTTGTTCCCAGCAATGCACAACAACCTTGTGAAATTTGACATGGAGTGCTTGACCTCCATGCTTCCAGATTTCAGGTGGAATTCCATCAACCCCAACTGCCTTGCCAGGTTTCACCTGCTGTATGGCCCTAAGTGTCTCTCCCATAGTAGGGGCTATATCCAATTAATGTTTCATCAGTTGTTGTGTAAGGTGCAGAATTGCTGAGCCTTTGACTACATGGTTGGTCCTGAAGAGAGTCTGAAAATGTTCAGACCATCGGTTCAGCATGGAGATTTTACCTGTGAGAAGCATTTGATCATGTGCACTGAGTAGGGGACTTTGAACCTGGTGTGTGGGTCCGTACACTGCTTTCAGGGCCACATAGAATCCTCTTTGGTCACCCAAATCTGCACATAGTTGAGTCTTTTCTGCTAGGCTGAGCCACCATTTTTTATTTTTGGATGTCTCCAAGTTTCCATTGGAGCCTACTGCATGCAAGATGAAAGGTGGCTTTTCTGACATGGCAAAATGGCTGAGCAAGGTGTGCTTTTTGAGCAGTTCTCTTCTCCTTCAACAATTCCTGATCTCTTGATTGTTTTCATCAAACCAGTCTTTGTTTTTCTTGGAGGAGAACTCTAAGGACTCTTCAGAGGACTGCAGGATGCAATTTTTAATATGTCACCAAAGTGCTTCAGGATAGGGACCTATGGGATTATCTTTAAATCTAGTTTGAAGGTTTACCTGAAAGCTATCTCTCACTGTACCTGTTTGAAGATTGTTTACTTGGAGACTCCTCCTTGGAATGCCACCTCTCTTAAGTCTGGACTTGAAGTGGAGGTTAAGTTTGCAACGCACAAGGCGGTGGTCTGTTTGACATTCTGCACTCGGCATCACTTGCTTATGATGGACATTGTGAACATTTCTCTGTTGCACTAAGACATAGTCAATGAGGTGGCAGTGCTTGGATTGAGGATGTGTCCAGGTTGTCTTCAGGCTGTCTTTCTGTTGAAAGATAGACTTGATGATGGTGAACTACTGTTCTGCACAAAACTCTAGCAGAAGAGGTCTGTTGTCGTTGCAGTTTCCAATGCCATGCTTGCCCAGAACTCCTTTCCAGGTTTCAGTGTTCTTACCTTCTCTGGCATTGAAGTTACCAAGGATTATGATCTTATCATCTGCAGGAACCTTTTGGGTGAGTTGGTGAAGGTAACTGTAGAATTTGTCTTTTTCTGCTGGGTCAGCTTGGAGAGTTGGGGCATATATGCTAAAAAGAACATGTTGCTTGTTGTGAAGTGAAAGGTGTAAGGACATAATGTGATTGGAACGACCTGTTGGCAAATTTTCAAGTTTGGAGGCAATGGAGTTTTTAATCATGAAGCCAACTCCTGAAAGGTGTCTTTCACTTTTGGGTTTGCTTGACCAGTAGAGTGTGTAGCTGGCACCACATTCTTTAATGCTGCCTTCCTCATGAAGACAAACTTCACTGAGAGCAGCAGTGTCGATGCTGAGTCATGACATTGGGTCATTAGAGCAGAACGACGCTCAGGATGTCCCCTATCCACAGTATCAAGAATGGATCAGTTCTGATGTTCCAACACGCGAGTGTTAGTTTAAACACATCTTTGCAGGCAGGTGTATGCTTTTGTCTCTTTGTTTTTGTTTGATCATATCAAAAGATGCCTGTTGGCCATGGTTATCCAACCGGGTGTGGAGATGAGCTTTGTTTAGGCCACCTTTGCTTGGCCCCTCTCTGTGTGGAGCAAGCAGTACTCTCCTTAAAAAAGGCTGTTTGGTCATTCAGGATGCTGCCTCACGAGACTGTCATCCCCAGAGTCAGTCTTGAACGACCAATGCCCTGCATGCACGGTTGGGTCTGAGGCTTCCAGTGCTTCCTATCACCTGTCATTTCAACTCTTGCCTGTCGGTATAGGACTTTGCAATGTGGGTGAACTATTTGAGTTTGTGCAATGGATTTTTTAGGTGAGGCACAGTGTGAGTGGAACTGGCCTCAACCCTTTACTCCTAAGGTTGATCTGCCAAGGCCGAGCGAGCTTAGGCAGTGACAGTGAATACCTCAGGATGTGGGTTTGGTTAGGGTATCCTTCTCTTATATGGATAGCCTTACAGGGCTAAGTGAGCTCTGTCTGTCCGGGTTTGGAGTTAGTTGTCCTTCTCCTAGGATAGTTGTTAGAGGGCTAGCGAGCCTGTCCTGCCTGTGGATACACATACCACCGCCAGCATAGCACACAGCCACATGAGGGTATGCAAGCTTCTCCCCTGTGACAAGGGGGTGTCTGCGGCGAAGACAGTCACTTAATTTAATCATTAAGACTAGAAGGTACACAATAAAAATTAAGGTGTTTTAGATAGACAGAATAAATGCCGTTGTATTTCAGAGCTAAAGAATAACATTAAATGTACTGGTAAGCTTAATTTCTTAAGGTCTCCTTTTTAAATACTTTTTTTTTTTTAATTGACCGCATATGTGCAATGAGAGAAATTAAACTTGGTTGCAATGAGTACTTTGTAAACTATAACAATAAAGCTGTGGTAAAATTATAAGATAAAAATATAGCCAATCAGTTACACAAACATCATCAAAGGAATAAAATTTTAAGCAAAATAGTGATAAATAATTTTACAGTTTTCCAAATTGTTTCTCCAGTAGATGTAACAAAAACCTATAGCTTAATTCACATTCATGACTTAAGAATCCCTCATATATTTTGAGTTTTACTTCCTATTCCTCTGTCACCACAGTTTCTCTTAACAATCTTTATAAAGCACATACTTATGCCAAGTTACGGTACTTCTTTCTATACTTCTGATTTCTATTAAATATAAGAAAAATACTTTAGTCTATTAGCAACTGGTCTTTTAATTTAATTTTCTTTTTTTTCTACTTTTTTTCCTTAGGTTGTCAAGGAAGTTCCCTTTTACTTTTTTTTAAGAACAAGGCTTAAATACTTCAGTTTCTATTAGGCTAACTGTATGACACTTCAGATATAGCATTTGTTTAAGTTAGGGTTTATAACCTAAATAAAGACTTTTTTACAATTTCTAGATATACTGATATTTCCTTTCACCTTCATTATGGAAGCTTATAAACTGCATCACAGTGTTAAGATTGGGCCTTCTGAAATGTATGATCAAATATTTTGAAAACAAAGCTTATTGGTTTGGAACATTAAGTGGGGATTAAGAACAAAATCACCATTCATGGAAATATGAGTATTTTTTTCATTCCTTTGCTTTTTGTAACCTGTAATAGCAAACATTCTAACAATCATTTTTCACAATACATGTGAATAATTTCATCTATTAAAGAAAAATTCTAAACCATCAGGAGTTTAGCTAGCATCTGGAGCTTTAGCTTCAATTACCAAAATAAAAAATAATTCTTGAAGAAGAAATGTAACAAATTTAATAAATAAATCCAAGCACAGAATTCATTCCCAAAATAGATGAACTGGTCTCATATTTTCATTTATGTGGTGGTATTTCTCAGTATCAATCTACCTAATGAATCTCTCTTTAAGATAAAAATATACAGACTTTTCTGTTCTGTTTTCTAGGACTAGCAAAACAGAAAACTGGAACAGAAAAAAGATGACAAATATGTTAAGTTATTAATAATTAGATTTTGACCTGGTCATGAAAATTATCTTCTACAGACTTATAAAGATTTTAAAAACAATTCCCTAAGGAATAATCAGTATATTCTGCGGGGATTAGGAGAGATATTCATTTGGATTTCTAGTTAAGACCTGGGAATTTCATTTGCTCAGATAAAGCTAAAGTAATTAAGGAAAAAGAAGGACTTGTCTCTCAAAAGTATTTGCAAAAGAAGGAAATAGCACAGAAGGTGCTGGAATAGAGAATTTTGGCAATATATTAATTAATTTACTTGCAGTTATTAAAAAAAAATGCATGTCTTTCTTCTGGAAGAGATAGCACAGGACAGGCTTCCTTCCTTCATGTACTATTTTTCAGATTATTCATTGACTATGGTGATATCAAAAGGTTTTAATAATTTTGCAAGTGTTTTTTAGGTAAATTTGACTCTAGTGATTGAATAATGTCACTGTTTATTCACCATCCCAAGAAAATAATCTGGTGCAGGAGTTTTGCATCACAATTCATCCATATTACAGAATTACAGAACATGCTGAGTTGGAAGGGACTCAAAAGGACCACCAAGGCAAGATTCTGGCCCTGCACAGGACTATCTTCCAGAGTCACACCATGTGCCTGAGAGGATCTTCCTATTGCTTCTTGAACTCTGTCAGGCTTGGTGCTGTGACCACTTCCCTGGGGAGCCTGTTCCACTGCCCAACCATTCTCTGGCAGAAAAACCCTTTTTCTAATATCCAACGTAAGCCTCCCGTGACACAACTTCAGGCCACTTCCTCGGGTCTGTCACTGGTCACCACAGACAAGAGATCAGTGCCTGCCCATCCTCTTCCTCATACAAGAAAGTTGTAACTGCAATGAGGTCTTCCCTCAGTCTCCTCCAGGATGAACAGACCAAGTGCCCTTAGCTGTGCCTCATACAGCTTCCCCTCAAGGCCCTTCACCATCTTCTTTATACTCTTTTGGATAATCTCTAAGAGCTTAATCTTTCTTACATTGCAGCATCCAAAACTGGCCACAATATTCAAGGTGAGGCTGCTCCAGTGCAGAGCACAGCAGGACAATCACCTCACTCAACTGGCTGGCAATTCTGTGTCTGATGCCCCCCAGGACATGGTTGACTGCCAGGACACTGCTGACTCAGATTCAACTTGCCCTTGACCAGGGCTCCCAGGTCCCTTTCCGCAGCACAGCTTTCTACCATCTCATTTCCCAGTCTGTACGAACATCCATGATTGCCCCTTTCCAGTTGCAGAATTTGGAACTTTCCCTTGTTAAAAGTCCTACAGTTGGTGATTGCCTAGTTGTCTCATTTGTTGAGGTCTCTCTGCAGGGTTTCCCTGCCTTTGAGGGAGTCAACAGCTCCTCTCAGTTTTGTGTTGTTTGCAAACTTGCTTAGTATCCCTTTCAGTCTTGTGTCCAAGTCATTGATGAAGATGTTGAAGAGCACAGGGCCTAAGATGGAACCCTGTGGAACCCCAGTCTGGTCACCAGGTCACCAGTTTGATGTCACCCCATTCACTAATACCTTTTGTGTTCAACCTGTGAGTCAATTGCTCACCCACCACATGATGTTTTTATGCAGCTGTGAGTTGGACATTTTGTTTAGAAGGATCCTGTGAGAAACAGTATCAGAAGTTTTACTGAAATCCAAACAGATTATACCACTGGCTTTCCTTGATCATCTGAGTGGGTTACCTTGTCATAAAAGGAAATCAGGTTTGATAAGCAGGAGTTTCCTTTCATGAAGCCATGCTAGCTGTGACCAATGACTGTGGTGTATTTCAGGTGCTTTTTCATAGTTCCCAGAATAATCTTCTTCATAACTTTGAAAAGTGACAGAAGTGAGCCTGACGGGCTTATAGTTTCTGGGGTCCTCTTTCTTGCCCTTATTGAAAATTTGGACAATGTTCCCCACCTTCCACTCATATGGGACCTCTCTGGATTCCCAAGAAATTTTGCCCTTTTGAAAACTTTTCTGCTCGCCAAGGATACGGCTTGCAATGAAAATTTAACAGATTCAGTTTATAAACATAGCCCAGCCCTCCAAAAAACCCCAAAGTTGTTATCACAATGGAAAAAAATGAAATAAAAAAAATCAGTATGAAACATCAGCAGTCTGTTGTCAAATGACAGTATTGTTTTTATCAGCACCATCATGCCATTCTTTACTGTATTTTGTACTTTTTTTTCTTCATTAGTTTTATTTAGAAATACAATTATATTGATTGAGTGACAAAAAAGTCAAAGGAATAAAATTGTCATAAGTCTTAGTTCTCAAATATTCCATGAAAAACAGTCATCAGCTTGCAACACTATTTTCATTGGAACTTAATTAAAAGAGTTTGTATAGAGCTGGAATTTCTTTAATTGCATTCTCAGCAGAATTACAAGATTGAATTAATCACAACAGGCATAATATATGCAGAGTTTGCAACCACAGTAGGATGTAACTAGGGTAAATGGTATTCTTTTTTTCTTGTTTGCTTTTTTATTCACATATTGAAAGGGCTACCACTGAATTCCCACAGCAAGAAAGAATGAAAATGATAAGAGCTGAAATGTCCTCAGGAAAAAAAATGCTTTTTATACATATATATATATACATAATATATATATTAGACTTACCATTAAATATTATATTTATACAAATTTTTAATATACAACATATATATATTGAAATCAAAAGTATTTCTATTTAATTTTGCACTAATAAAATAATCAACTAGTTACCCTCCCGACCTATGAAGACCTTTAGTTCAACTTCCTTCCCATGAGCAGGGCTATCTTTCACTAGATCAGTTTACTTAATGCCCCATCCAACTTGACTCTATTGAATACTTACAGTCATGTGACTTCCACAATTTCTCTGGGCCACTTTTTTCATTGTCACACCAGCCTCGCCACAAAAGGTTTCTTCCTTATCTCTAACATAAATCTACTATCTTCCAGCATAAAATCATAGCCCTTTATTTTGTCTCTACAGGACCAGGTAAAAACACTCTCTCCTCCTTTCTTAAAAGCCCCCTTTACATATTGAAAGAGCACAATAAGGTCATACACTGTTAATTGAGAAGTATAAGAGAAAAGTAAAAAAATATATCATAAAGAGCACAGTAACACCCATTTCTGAGTCATATAAGATGTCACAGGATTTACACTCTTTCTTTGAATGTGCTTGCCACCAGTATTCAGAACCTGGACAGTGCCAACTGATCTCCCTTCATACTAAGAACTTTTCACTGAACACTGCAAGGGAGGGCACTGGAGACATGTAAATTTAAAATATGCTATTAAGAATGAAGAGTAAAGCTAAAGGGTCCTCTAACCAACTGAAAAACTGAAAGAATTTTAACAAGAGAAAATGTATTTTGTCACCTGGAAAAATATCATGTAGTCAGGGAAAACCATCTCTTCTACACATGCAAGTACGTACACATCCTTAAGAAATTCTTGTGAATTTGTAATGTGGTCAAAAGTCCAAAACTCAGTATAATTATTATTACTACAAGACAAATTACTTTTTGATATCAGAAAGCTTTTATTCTCCCTTGTCTCCTGGGACTAAATAAGACAATGCAACAATGCTTTTCTTTTTTTTTTTTTCTTTTTTTTTCCTTTTTCTCTAAATTTATGTAAAAAAGGCAGATGTTTTTGCCAAGTTGTCCTTCCTTAGCAATTAAGTAATTTGTTCAACATGGTCCTTTTAATTAATTACTAAAGAGTATTCTTTACATTCTTTAATGTATTCTTGCAAATAGAAGAAAAGCTACAGCTTCTTAATTGGTATTTTGTTAAAAGTAATTCATAAATTTGTATCGAAGTTCATATAGTTGTGAGAAACTTTTCAGAAATGGTACTACCTTTAACTTTATGACTTTGATCCCATTTACCCTTCAATAGCATTTTTAGTTGACAAAATTTTCTTCACAGTAATTTCAATGTCTTCTATGGTATAATAAATCAAAGTAGTCACATTTCCATCTGACAGAAACCTATGACGTTGAAATTTGAATATTTAGTGAATCTTTAGAAATTTCAGTTTTAATTACATCTCTCATCTACTCTAATTTAATTTCCATGTTAATATAACTTTTAGAAAAAGAAAGAAACATAACCTGTCACTCAACAAAATCGTTCCAATTTGGCTGTATTTTACAGGTTTTTTAAAAGTAGTTTGTCTTAATAATACAAGTGTATGCATATTACATATTTCTTTCTATAGATTCTAGCACATATGCCATACGCAGAGGTGTTCATGATATTTCTTTGTGGCTTATGTTCCACCCAATCTCCGTTTTCCAAGGATGAATTCTCCACAGCCATTCTGAGAAAACTATTCCGTTGCTCAGTCACAATCACACTAAAGAAATGTTTCCTAATGATCAAATAGAACTCGTTGTGTTTCAGTTTATGCTCACTGTATCTTTTCCTGTCACTGGACACCACTGAAATGAGCCTGGTTTCATCTCCTTTACACTCTCCATTCAGATATTGGTACACACTGTTTAGATCCCCCCATCCTTCTCTTCTCTAAGCAATCCCAGCCTCCTCAGCACTTACTGATAGGATAAATGATCCAGTTCCTTAGTCATCTTTGTGGTTCCTTGTTGGACTCTCTAAAGTAGCTCCATCTCTTATACTGAGAAGCCCAAAACTGGACACAGAACTCCAGATGTGACCTCACCAGTGTTTAGTAGTGAGACAAAATCACCTCCCCATATGTGCTGGCAATATGCCTCCTAATGAAGCCCAGGATACCACTAGTCATCTTTGTCACGAGGGCAAACTGATTCATGTTGAACTTGTTCATCAGGACCCTCAGGGCATTTTCTGCACTTCTCCTTGTTGAACTTTCTGAGGTTCCTCATGGCCCATTTCTCCAGCCTATTGAGGTCCTTCTGGATGGCAACACAATGCTTTAGTGTATCAATAGTGTATTCCTCTCAGTTTTGTGTTATCTGTAGATCTGCTGAGGGTAAACTTTGACCCATCACCTAGATCATGAATGAGGATCTTGAACAAGACTGGAGCCAGTATTGACCTCTGGAAGTAATTAGACTCCAACTAGACTTTGTGCCACTGACCACCAGGCTCTGGGCCTGAATGTTCAGGCAGTTTTAAGTCTGCTTCATGGTCTGTTCTTCCAGCCCAAGAGTGCTCGGTTTCACGAGCATCTCATGGGAGGTAATATTAAAAGTCTGACTGAAAACAAGGTAGACAATATTTAGGTCTCTCCCCTTGTCTATGAAGCCAGATGTTTGATGATTATCAGGGTTATCAACTATCAAGTGCAACTTCCCTTTGTCCATGCTGACTACTGATTACTTTCTTCTCCTTTCTGTCATTTATGAGGATACTTTCCATGGTTAGTTATTCCTTTAAATTTCCTAGGGATGAAGATAAATCTGTCCGGACTGTAGTTTCATGGGTTCTCATTCTTGACGTATTTTACACTCCTCCAGTTCTCAGGCATCTCTCCCAATTACCTTAGTTTTTCAAAGATTATGATGGTTGGCCTTGAAGTGACATCAGCCAGCTTCCTTAGAATTCAGCTGTTATTGGGTTTAGATATCAAGCTTATATGTGGATAATTGTGAGTGAAATAACATATATGTGTCAAATACTGTTTGAAGAAACAGAGGATTGTCACATAAACCTCTTAGTTATTTGTCCCATTCAGGTATCTGGTACACCCTTGGAAAATTACACAGGTATTAGATGCCACCATCAGGCAAATAATTCAAGAACCTTCATCACTGAATCTAAACAAGACTTCTACTCAAAGTGTTGGGTTTTTTTAATTTCTTAAAATAAAATTTAAATTACTCATGGCAAATTACATATTAAAAAAACCCATGAGTTTTTGGTGTTGATTGCAAATGCTTTATTTTAGGTTTAATTATTATTTTAGGTATTTTTTTCCCCTGGTTTTATTTTGATTAGGAAGGTAAAGCAGTCACTTTTAATTTGATCCAAAACACACTTCCCTCATGCATTTTAACTAAGCTAGCCAGTAAATCAAAGTACAATTAGTCTTAAATATGTCTTTCTCAAAGTGTATGTTGTAAAGAAGTAAAATGCAAAATGAAGGGACTTGCTGACTGTTGCACTTAAAATTGCTGCGTAGCTTTCTCATATCTCAGACATTTTCATTTATGGGCATCAGCACCTGAGGTTGAAATATCCGTTTGGCTTGAAAGTTAGGCTGATTCAGAGAATAAATTCACAGGCCAAGCTGCCTGTGGACCAAAATGGTGGTGCTGCTTCATTGCTATGAATAATAGCCCAATAGTTATAATGAAGCTCATGTAAAGCTTTGTATTTGTTTTGGCTGAGATAGAGTTAATTTTCTTAATGGTAGCTTGTATGATGTTGTGCTTTGAATTTGTGACCCAAATAATAGATTGATAACACACTGATGCTTTTTTACCTGTTGATGAGCAGTGCTTACATAGCATCAAGGCCTTTTATGCTTCTCACTCCACCTCACCAGTGAGTAGGATGGGGGTACAAAAGATGTTGGGAGGGAACACAGGGACAGCTGATCACAAATAAACAAAGGGATATTCCATACCAAATGACATTGTGTTCAACAATAAAAGCTTTAATATCTTTAATATTCAATAGCATTCTCCTCTCCTCTTCCCTCTCCTCTCCTCTCCTCTCCTCTCCTCTCCTCTCCTCTCCAATAAATTGCAAATTTTATTTTTTATTTATTTGATTTTATGAAATTAGAGTTTTTGATAAAAAAAAATATAGCCAAGAGTCAGTACACGACATTACGGGTTTTGATCAAGAAAAAGAGGAATATTCTGGTTTGCTTTTTTTATCCAGAAGGGTGGAAATTAAAATGGGATAACATATAAGAAAAGATTATCCCTTGGTAGATTTCATCATGGGTGAATGCAATGCCTTTCTTTGATGGATACCTATCTGCCTAAAAAAGAGAACATGGTATAATTTGTCTTTTTCTACTTCAGGATCTGTTATAGTAAAATACAGTAATAAAATAACTAAAGAAACTGGTTACCCTTGTGCAAGCCAGAGGCAGAAGATCAGTAGAGGGTTACCAGTGAAGTACTGACAAATTGAGTACTGTTATAACAATATATATATATATACATATATATATATATACATATATATATATGTATATATATATATATATATATATACACACACATATATATATACCTAGATAGATAGGTAGATAGATGGATGGATAGGTAGATAGATAGATAGATAGATAGATAGATAGATAGATAGATAGATAGATAGATAGATAATGGCCACCCCATTGTGTAAAGGAGAGCACTCTGGACTCTGAATCCCAAGGACCTGAGTTTGAGTCTCAGTGGGGACTGTCCCTAGGCAGTTAAATGCCTCCCTGCCATCCAATCCTGCCAGATCTTGGATGCTAAGCAGGGTCAGCCCCAGTTAGTACCAGGTTGTCTTGAGTTGAGCTGGCAAACTGCCAACTGCCCAAGTACAGAATGTTAGAGCTTTTCTTTCTCAAACTAAGAAAAGGAAGAAAGGAAAAAAAAAACTCAAACTAGGTTTATGCTTTAACTATATATATTTATGCAGAAAAGTGAAAATTAAGAGAAAATTACAATATAACACACAATTACACAAGTTAGGTATAACAACAATTTTTACTTCCCACCAAAACCAGTTTCTATTACTCTGTTGGAATTTCATATGGTATTTCACCTAAAAAGCAAGCTATATGCTGAACTGCCTATGTAAATCAGTGTGCTGTAGCCTTAAGAACTAATTAATGAAATCAGAAAAGGCTGCTGCCGACTTTCTCAGCAGATGTGCATGGTCAGCCAATTATGAGAGGCTTTGTAATGTAAACAGCATTATTAGCCAATAATCAGTGCCAAAGTGTCATCACCGGAAGGTTACAGTCTTAAAGATGTATATAAGTGTGTGTGTGTATGAATAAAGTGGCCTGTTGCTGCTAACTCCTGTGGAGTCATCTCTCAGGTCCAAAAGCCTGTCTCCCTCGGTTACATTACTCTTGATCTATAAGCACCCCAAAAGACACCCAGCAAGGAACAAAGTATAACAACAAAATGTTTTTACTTCCCTGAATTCAAACAAAATGCAAGTAGTAGCAGCAGGAGCAGCAGGGCCTACTCTAGCAAGACAGGAGCTGCATTATGTCTTGTCTGTACTTCAGCCATGGTACTTCAGCCATGATGGAACTGACTAAGCCACTCCCACACGCTGGCTCTTATCCCTTTCGAGATGATGTTGTAATATGGTATGGAATACCAAACTATTGGCTAGAAGTCAGCAGCTAGCTCAGCCCAGCTGAAGTCAGCTGACAGTTCCAGGCCTAGTCTGAACTTTAAAGCCTAAATTTAGGCCTACCTGGCTAAACCCATAACACGGGTGCTGTAGGCAGTCCCGAGGACTTCACTGTCATTGTCCAAGCTCGCTCAGCTGTGGCAAATGGACCTTAGGACTTAAACAGTGGGGCCAGTTCTGCACACACTGTGCCTCACCTAAAAAATCCACTGCAGAGGCTCAAAGGGCACACCTACATAGGGAGAGCCCTTTCTAAATCTTCATTCATGAAGTGTGGCCATACAACATATATATATATATATATATATGTTCCAAGATCATTGCTAATAAAATTTCATAATGGCACAACTTGTGCAATATTGTTACTGCACTGACAGACTTTCCTCTTCCTCTCCCCCTCAAAAAATGAATTGGATGACCTTGAGGTGCAGAATACTAATGAGAAGATTAAATTCAATAGTAGAGATTGCAAACCTATGTGCTTAGTTTGAATTTTATTCCCCCTGCTGTTGCAAGGAAAAGCTACTCTCCTCTTGTGGTTTATATCAAATCAGGATCAGAGGGGTTTATTGATTAGTGACATAATTAACAGCAATCCGTAAACTACACATTCAGGATCAATATAACCAATAAAACAGCTAAATCATGTACTAGACACCTATTGAATATTAGCAACTATATACAAATACTATCTACCTGTCAGGGAGCAGCAAAAATGGAGCTACTCTGTAAGGAGAGTCATGATGGGAGCCAAGTGAGACTCCCCAGGTGGGACAGCAGGACCTCTCCCAGGACCCACCCTGAGGAGAAATGTGTGTTAAGGCCACCAGCAACAAGAAAGGGCAGTTTAGGTGATCTTAAGGAAGTCTAGGAATGAGAAATAATACCAATCAGTGACTCTCAGGGTCCTGACACTGCTCCTCCATAACTAACATCCAAAAGTTCTAATGACTTCACATAACATGCATACACAGCTACAAGCTCACCCTCCTCCACAGCCTTGAGGTCTCCCTTATGTGCACACTCCTGCAGGAGACATGCTGACCCAGTTTTTGTGTGTTCCCCTGCTGCTCCTGAAATTCAACTAATGTACCCACAACTGAGGAAGTACCCCAGGAAGTGTGCCTTGTTAAGATGCGATTATTAAGGGTTAAGGGCAGGTAGGAGGGCTCTGAGAGGAACCTGCACAGTCTGGATAGATGGGCCGAATCCAACAGCATAGGGTTCAACAAGACCAAGTACCGCATCCTGCACTTTGACCACAACAACCCCATTCAGCTCTACAGGCTGCGACAGAGTGGCTGTAGAGTGGCCAGGCAGAAAGGGACCTGGGGGTACTGTTTGACAGGAAGCTGAACATGAGCCAGCAGTGTGCCCATATGGCCAAGGCCAATGGCCTCCTGGCCTGTATCAGTAATAGTGTGGCCAGCAGGACTAGGGAAGATATTCTTCCCCTGTTTTCAGCACTGGTGAGGCTGCACCACAAATACTGTGTCCAGTTCTGGGCCCCTAAGTTTAGAAAGGATGTTGAGGTGCTGGAGCATATCCAAAGAAAGGCAATGAGTCTGGTGAAGGGACTGGAGCACAAGTCCTATGAAGAACGACTGAGGGAGCTGGAGGTATTTAGCCTGGAGAACAGGAGGCTCAGGGGAGACCTTATCACTCTCTACAACTACCTGCAAGGATGTTGTAGCCAGGTGAGTGCTGATCTCTTCTCCCAGGCAACCAAATATAGGACAAGAGCACATAATCTTAAGCTGCATCAGGGGAGGTTTAGGTCAGACATTAAGAAGAAGATCTTTGCAGAGAGAGTGATTGAGCATTGGAATGGGTTACCCATGGAGGTGGGGAGTCACCATCCCTGGAGGTATTTAGGAAGAGATTGGATATGGCACTTTCTGCCATGGCCTAGTTGACAAGGTGTGGTGTTAGGTCAAAGGTTGGGCTCAATGATCTCAGAGGTGTTTTCCGACCTTGCTGATTCTATGATTCTTTGATTCTGTGAGATGCCTCTGCCTGAATTAAGGTGTAAATGAGACCATATGTTGGAGCCAATAGTACAGATTTTATTTAACAGTAAATGAGAGGTAGAGAGAGACAGAGAGAAATGCAAAGGGGGGGAGAATGAGAGTGAGACAGATTAAGTAGAAAGATTTCAACACCCCATACATTCAGCAACATCCTGTTGGTCCTTCTTCTTCTGGTATTGCCAGTGGTGGAAGACCCTAAGTCGTACTTCTGGGGTATCACCTTTATACAGTCCAATTTTTGGATGTTCATGGGGCATATATGTCATTCCCATAGCTTGGCATGGCCTGTATATAAACAGTTGCTTCCTTTCTCACAGTCTGCCACAGTAGGAATTTTTGTCCAAATGCATTAACAAGGATGTTACCCAGATCTGCCTCACCAGGCCTGGAATTAGCACCTTCCTGTTGCAAGTTCCTCCCCTCTGTGCTTATCTCAAGTTTCTGCTGTGGTGGCTCTTATTATGGCTAGTTTCTTCTGTGACCTTGACAGTATATAAGGTAAATGTGATCTTTAAGTGTTTTACATGCCTGCACCCCAAAGTGGGGTCCCTGCAGACTGCCTCTGCATTGCTAGCCTGATGCTGGGTAGCAGCTGTGCTGATCAACCTGGGCAGGGTCCTGGGTGTCCTAGGGGCACTGCCACTGGAGACAGAATCTCTCAGGTAACTGTGGCTGATCAGTCTAAACCTCTTCACAGCATTATGACATCTTTGTTTAAAAAGTCTCCAGGTATTCCCCTCATTTCTGTTTAATTCTCCTGATTGTTGTTCCAAACTCATGCTATATTCTTTATAACATTACCAGTTTTTGGAGACCAAGACTTTCAGAAATGTCAGTTTTGGTTATTCTGTTCACATACACTATCTCCATTTATTTTCTATCATATCAGTTGTTTTTACTTAAACCACGTTACCGAAAGTGGGTACTGCAGACTACTCCCACAGTTTATAAGTTGATATCTAAAACTGTTGAACGTTGTATGAATAAGGTGTTTGAGTTTCCTCTATATTCATTGTGGGGACAAGTTTATCACAACTACTAAATATTTATTTTTGAGTTAGTTTTATTACACTTCCTTTACTGACTAGAGAAGGAACAAAGACAAAAAGACAATCTAACTTTTAGATAGTTACAGTGAGAGAAAAAGTAGATTGCATCAGGGATGATTTTTTTTTTTTATCTGTTGCTTGTTTATCAGGAGGAAATAAATGAAGTAAAGAATGACCTGATTGTACCATGTAATGAGAAGGAACTGAATTCTGGCTTACAATCTTTTTATTGTTTTCTTTGACTTAGACCCAAGAAAGGTGCCTGCATCCATCTCAGATATGTACACAATGAATGTGAGTCCCACTGTAGTAAGACAGTGACTCAGACAAACATATTATTCATGTCAAACAGATTTGTTTATTAGTTTGTAAACAAAATACTGCAAAATAAGGCCAGAACTGACAATGAAAATTCACCCAGACCCAGCCAAAGTATCATGGTAAGAATATTGACATTCATCATAGATTTTAACCTATTTAAAACAAACAAACAAACAAACAAACAAAAAACTAAAATGAAAAATCTGTACCAGTTCCCCATTGAAGATCACTTGTCCTCACATTTTTCTCCTCGGCTTCCATTCATTAATAGAAGTTACAAATCAATATTATCTCATCTGGTAATCAGGATTTTTCTCTCAGATGTCTTGATCAGTGAAGAGTATTGTGGAGTGATGGCCCCTGATAAGCCTGGATGGGTTGAGGGAAACCCCTCAGCTCCCTGGAGGTGTGCTCCTAACAAGGACAAAGGCTTTCAAACTGATAAGATTAACAAAGGGTGGAGTGTTGCTTATGGAATGACATGGGCCCCCTTTGCAATATCTTCTATAACCACTCAAGAGACCACCTTCTCTCAGGCATCTGCATCACCCCACCAAAACATTGATATAGTCACACGAAACCACATGAAAGAGAAAAAAAGAGGTATAAAAAGTGTGGAGTTTAAAGTCCAACAGAGAGGGGAAAATGTCATGTCTTTGTTGAGGTAGCTGCTGCAGCTTGTTCTGCCTCCTCCTACCTCCTGGAGCAATGTAGGGGTAAGAAAACCATGTGCTTTCTACTTTTCTACACTTTCCTTTCTTAATTTTACTTTCTTACAAAGCTTATTCCTTTATACATTCTATCCTACATCTTATGCTAACAGCTACTTTGATTCTTACTTTATAAGCATCTCCTTTACTAACTGTGTTTTGCTACCTTATTACTAATAACAGTGACTTGCTTTACACTTTGCTACTTTCAATGTGCAGTTTCTTTTTCAACATGTGTGTTAATGAGAAGCAGCTCTGTTCTTTTTGTTTTGTGTTACAGAAAGAGTGGTGTGCAAGATATTATATTGTCCTATGTTATTGAAAGAGTGTCTAGATAAGTGTTTTAGGTGGCTGTGTTTTTAGTTAGTAGTTCTTTGTTACTAGTTTCTGTCTGCTGTGAAAATGGGATACATTGCTGCATTGTAACTTGACTTTAGTGTGTTTGTCTCTGTAAAATGTGTTTTGTGCTGGTTTCTTTTGTGGTTTTTTATTGTCAATTAAATACAATCTTGCAGCTAAATGTTATCACTGGCAACGCGAAATCCACAAAAACTGTCACATATTTGTATTAATAATTGTTATTTCGAGAGCTGTTGTGAGGAAAGTTCTTTTCTAGCTATTAAGTGTGGTCCTCATATCAGAGGTTAGAAAACCTTTCAGCCTGTGTTCTGTCCTAGTTCAGCAGGCAGTGCTGGGTTCAAAAGGCTCCAGTTTTTCTGGAGGCACTTATTGCTAATAATTTCTCCCTGGTTTAAGTGAGGTCCTCATAGGGAGTCAAAAATCTTTCCAGTCTATGTGCTGTCCCTTAGTCAACAGTGCTGGGTTCATAAAGCTTTGATTATCCCAAGGGCATTTACAGCTATTAACTTTATACTAATACAGTTAAGACTAAAATCTTTGCATTTCTGTCTCCCTCTTCCTTTTAACATGACAAGTACAAACACTGATAAGAACATATTTTGTTTCATCACTCAAGTAAATAACATCCGTAGTCTTTAGGTTCTAATTTCCTCAAGAGTCTGTGAAAAGACAATGGTTATCAGATAATTTTCTAAGGGTCACTCTCTAAAGATGTTTCAGATTATAGAAATTCCACATTTGAGAATTAATGGCAAAATTTCTTCAACAGTACTATTTCCTCTTAAATTGAGGAAGAAGTAGCTCTAAATTTCAGTAAAAAATATATTCCCAGTGAAGATATTATCAAGCTTTTAAGTCCAATAGTGAAAAGCTACATTCCTATGATGATAATTAGGGACAGAGGTTTTCACTTAGAAAACACCTCTTTAGACATTATACTTTAATGTTGCTATGTTGTATTGCAATGTTATTTCACTTAGAGCTACAAAGAGACTAAAATAAGTTTTCTAGTTTCAAGGACAGAAAACACAATACAATCCTTAACAAAACAATTGTATTCAAATAAATGCCTACTTGCAGGGGTTTTCTCCCTTGTATTTCTCTTCTTGTTTTAAGCAGGCTTTTGCAACATTTCAAAGAGATTGAAAACAAACAACAGAATATATATATATATATATATATATTTATTAGAAAAAGATGCAACGTAAAGAAAAATATTTCCCTGAACTGAAATGCAATATAATTAGTTTCATTTTACTTCCCACTGTCCATATTTTTACTGATATTTAATTCTAATCTGCATGTTGCTATTTAATACTTACCTGCATGTTGTTCTACTAGTTACTGCTTGTTATTTCACTAGAGTGGCTACTTGTCACATACTAAAATGATAGGCTATGCTGGGAGTGCCTTACTGGTTAATACATACCCATCAGTCTGGGGCCTAGAAAGCAGTGGTTATTGGAGCTTAAAGTTTGCTCTTGGTCTAAATGAGGAACTAGTTATTATTATTTTGAAGTTAGGAGAAGGAAATGGAGAAGGAAAAAAACCTGATAGTGAAAATGCCAAAAAAAAAGAAGGAAAAAACCCAACTGAAACAACCCTTGTCTTGGTTTTTTGAATGACTTGGAAGTGTGTGATGTCTTGTAGGGCTGCACTTTAGTCCACTGTTTTCACTTGAATTATTCCTGAATCCCCCAAAGTAAATCTGATCTGATCTAGTTCAAAATTTTAATTTTAACAAACATATTGCCAATGCATTTTCATAGTATTTATTGTGTGAAAGCAATAAACACTTCAAAAATGCATTATTAAACTATCATATTAAGCTCATGCAAAGAAAACAAACAAATAAGAATCTTTTGCTAAAACAAGCTTTAAGATTCCCATAGGGTTGGTTTTCAGATTATTATAGGAATGACAACCACCTTTTTTGCTGTGAATGGAAAGCAAAAGGCATTTTCAAGAAGATATTTAAATCTCCTTTTGTGTTGCTGTCCTATCTTTTGCTTGTTTATAATGTGTGGGGAGGGGAGGGAAGGGGGTCCCCTGAAAGAAAGAATTAAAAGGGACTATATTTGAAAGAAAGGCAATTAATATCACATGATCACAAAAAAAAATCAGGTTCTCAGGAACCTTGAGAGGTCTCCAGTCCAACTCCTGCTCAGAGAGGGCCAAAGCTCTGAGGCCACAGCTGAATGCCTGGGTGTTTTTCCAGGTGAATCTTTTAAACCCCCAAGGATGAAGCCTACCATGATTGCCTTCAAAAGTCTCATTTCCAGTCAGGACCTCTCCTATTCCAGATTACACCCTTGTCCTGCCACCAAGCAGGTCTGTGAAGACCTCTTAGGCTGAATTCAGTGCCTGTGAAAAATTTTGTGTGATTTCCCTTGGTGCACATTTCTGGGTACCTGAAGGATAAGACTTTGGGAGTAGTCCAAAGGTAATCAGTAAACTTGACCTAGACAATTGGATTGTCTTCTGTGGTAAAAAACGGTTTGTGGACAAGGGAAGGGCACAGAATGAGGGTCACTGACTTCAACTACAGCAATTTCCCATCCCTGCATCCTGGTTGGAATACTGTGGGTGGGAGGACAACCAGATGGGTAAAACACAGGATGAATGAGGGCAGTGATGAAGGGGTTCAGCTATTTATGAATGTGTTCATATTTGGAGAATGTGTAATACACTTAATATATCACACAAAAGAAAATACAGCAAATAAATTCACTGCAGGCCTGATGCAGTCGCAGCAGGAGCAGGCCAGGGCAGGTCTCTTTCAGGGTCAGGGGTGGTAGCAGCCAGCTGGAGCCAGCTGGGCCTGGTTAAAGCCAGTCAGAGATAGTTAGAGCAGACTCCTCCTCTCCTGCTATCCAGATGCTTCCCAGGGGTACCTGGCATGGGGAGTGACCCTCACTGGCTGGGGGTAATGGCTAGACAGACACAGAATAGGGGAATAGCAGCCCTTTGTGTCACAGGGGAGGGGACACCTGGACCTCCTCCACAGGGCCTCCTGATGGGATGACAAGAGGCTGGGGAAGGAGAAATGTAACCCCAAAGCCTTGAGTGGGGCTCTGGAATGGTTGGTGTAGGAGGGCATACCCATGATTTCAGTGATTATTTTCTACTTCACCTTAAATATGTTGTACAGTTTTTTGAAGATAGACATTTGAAAGGAAAACATGATGACAAAGGGAGAGAATAAATACTTTATTTTTATGAAATTTATTTATAGCCTTTTTAATGAAACTTTTCGGTACAAATAGATAAGCTGGCTAATGGATACAAATAAAGCATATATAATAAAAGTGTTAAAGCATTATTTGGTCTAACAATAAACATCAGCTCCATGTATAAATGATAGGTTCCCTTCTGCCCATGACAGAATTTAACAGGAAGATTTGAATTTTAGTTTCTGGGATTTCTTTGAGAGATCAGTCACATTTACGTCAGACCTGTCAGCTGGTATTTCTTCCGTTTTATTTTTTTTCCCATGCCATCATTCCATTTAAAAAGCTATTATAAGCTTGATGTTAAAAAGCTGCACTCTATTGTTAAAAATGAAAAATCCTAAAATCCCTGGCAGATTAAAAAACTGAGATCTTCAATTCAGAGGAACATAAGGATCTTCCCAGATAAATGCTCTCTAAGTTAAAACTTCTTTAGGTTTTTCTTGTATTCTTTCATGGAATCATACCTTCTTCAATTCACAGTATCTGTGAGACAGTATAAGAAATGGAGAACACAATTACCTGGATCCTCAGGTGGTCTCAACTAACTCATCTAGTACTTAGAGAATTTTCCTCAGCCATGGGAGGCATGGGATTAATCCAATTTAGCTAAGGACTGGGCTTTACATATTCTAACTCTTCTCTTTTGATGCTCTAACCATCAGATTTGTAGAACATGAGGATACTAAGAATAAATTTTTATTATGGGCTTACATTAAGTATAATTTATGTTTTTTCAAATCAAGAGACTGATATATCAGTCATTGCAAGAAATATACTTTCAGATGTTGGGATGGTACTCTGGGTCCAGGAGCATATCTTTTGTGGATTAGACTCTCAATAAGATACCTAAATTAGATGTTCCAAATGACACAAAAATAGTTTCTGGTTTAATTTTATTTTTACCTCTTTTTTTGCTAATCTTTTCTCTAGCCAGTTTTTTGAATTACTTTATGATACTCAATTTTATGAAATCTGGTTTATATGTAATGACTGCTAACAATCAACTGGGAACAACGGCTAACATCAAATATACCAAAATTATACACAATGAAATAGAATAGACATAATTCACTTTATTATTGAGAATTTTGTGTTTCAAATTCAAGATATTTAATGGACAGTTTTCTTTGTAATCCTTGCATTTAATTAGCAAAATGTTAAGGGATCTGATCATCCTATGATTTGAACTACCTCTCTGAAAAAAAATGGTTAATCTTATGAGCAAAGATCTTACAGAAGCAGAATATAAGGAAAGATAAACCTTTTTATCGATCATCCTATTTTTATTGAGCACCATAATTCTCCTTGTATGGCAGGTATCACCTAATATATATTTTAGTAACTGCCAATAAATATTATTTTGTCTCTGTTGCTAAGGGGAGGAGATTTGCCAAGGAGTGCAGAAACCCATTATTTTATTATAAAAACTACAACAAAACAAACTGAAACAAAAAAAAAACCTAAACAAAAGAAAAACAAACACACAAGCAAAAAATTTCCCTCAATATTTCTAGTAGGTAAAAATTACTTATAATTAACTTATACAAACCAGCTTTTTATCTGAACTCACCCAAGCCATTGCCTTAAAAAGTTAGTCTGGGATCACTAATTAATCTGGTCCCACTCATTCCACAAACTTAGGCTTTTATTCTCTTTGTAGGCTTCATGCTTCTGATTCATATCAGAGTACTTTGCCATAATTCAAAGAAAAAGCTAAATTTACAGCATGTACTAACATCAATATCATGAACAAGTAGTAGCCATGGCCATTTTCTTCAATGTAAACTGTGCAGTGATCTCATTCCATTATGGAACTCAGTATAAGCTTGACTTACTTTATATGCTCAGGGGGAGCATTTTTTTAGATACTTTATGATTTCATACTGCAGTATTTTTTTAAAGGTAGTTATTCTAAAAATACCAGGTTATTAGAAAATTCCTTAAAATATTTACTATGAAGAAAATAACTAATAGTGTGCCTATTGATAATTTCTATAAAAAATTTATGTGATTTCAAAATTATGAGACAAAAGTCCATACAATATGAATGCAAAAGAAAATACCCAACCATATAAACAATGGTAACCAGTCAGTATTCTAGGGAAGGTAGGTCCTGAAACAAGGAATTAGCTGTATAAGGATCTAGATCAGTTGCGGCCCTTTGGTTTTAAGAAAAAAACCCAGACATTGCTGCAATACATTGTTGCAGGAAATTAACCCACTGGAAAAGGAACAGAAAGAGGCATATGCTGTGTTCCCATTACTACTGCTGAGTGCTCCTATTTTGACAAAATGGATATTTATAACATTCTTATTGCAAAACTACTCTCAAATGCTTTCAAGTGTAAATACATGCATGTCCATGCAACTTGTTCCATCCTTTATTCATTTTTGCTTACTGCCGATATGTATATAACAAAGCACTCACATATCACATTCTGTAACAATGTCTTTTGAACTAAAGAACATGTTTTGTTTTTTTTTTTATTTTTCCACTCCTACCAACATATAAAAAGTTATTATCTTATATTTGCTAAAACTTATTAAAAGAGAAATCCAATATATCATACCTTCATGAAAAATCAACACAAAATCTGTCTCTGGAAAACAAAAAACTACAAGAATAATTGATATTTAATTTCTATTTGTCTTTTTTCCCCTTACATTTTTACTATTGTAAATTTAGGTATAAAATTAAAGCATCTAGTTATGACATTCTTTATAGGCACCATTTTGAAAATATGTTGCTTGTTTTATATTGAGTTTCTCCTTCAGATTTAGTGACTTTTACTTACTGAAAGTGTCTTAGGGTGCTCCTTTTACCTTTTCCTTTTCTTTTTTTATTTTTCCTTTTATTTCTAATAAGCATTATGATAACTGCAGTAATTACAGAAAGTAGTGAACTATTTTGTTCTGGGTTTAGTCCACATAATTTTAGGCTCATAAATGAGGTGTTTATAATGGGTAATGGTACATTGTAGAGAGTAGTTCAAGTAATCAATATTTACTTCTTTTCAATGCTCAATAGTGAGATTATAGCAACCACACTTTTAGCTCAAATATTCTATTATTGCACTAAGTTCAGACAAAACCAATCCAAGACAGTTTAATAGACTCTATAAGGGTTAAGACCAATTGCATTCCTTCAAGTATAAGGCTCCATTCAGTGAAGATAAGGATGACAGATTCAGGATATAAGATATTTCAAATTTTATTCTGACAATAAAAAAAATTATTTACTATTCTTATTTTTGAAGAATGAAAAAAATCAGTACGTCTTTTTTTTTGAGAAACTCCTGGATTAAATACTTGAGAAGGTTTCAACTATAAAAGTCTCTTAGGACTAACAGAAACTCTAAAACTTAAATTGCATTACTTAAAATATTACAGTGCATCCTCACACACAGGATTGCATAGCATTTTGCAGCGTTTCATACATCATTGAAATAACCTTGTACATGAAATAGTTTTCATCTTTGTAGACAACAGGGAAAACCCTGCTTTAAAACTACAAGACAGGACAAAATATTTGCATCTATTTATTTCATATTTGATAATATCAAATGAAACAGTTTATTTGCAAGCCAATATATTTTGTCAAGGTTACATTCTAAAATTTTAGAGTTCCATTAGCCAGCAATCGAGTTGGAGAAGTTACATTATTCTAATAGAAACCAAGGACCAGCAGGGAGCAGGTTCTGGGTGACCTCCCATTTATTGAAGTGAACTCAGAGTTGACTAAAAGTCTTTCCATTACTTATGCAGTACTACAAGGCCTGGTGGAATAAAGTCATATTCTCAGGACTAAAGTTATTGTTATTTATATCAGTGTTTTAGGAGTATGTTTAACAGTGTGAAGTTAATTTCAAAAGCTGACTGATTTTTGTTGATGTTTTTTTCTATGGTTGGTTTGGTTGTTTTGGGTTTTTTTAATGGCTTCATATTTCATATATAAGCACATGTACAATACATAAACAAAAACTTGATGTTACATTTCACTCTAGTCCCTAATCTCTAGAAAATGTGGCAATCTACTAGAGCTGCTTATTACTGAAGCCATTCCTTTGGTTCTTGATGCAGGCATTACCTCTCCGTTACTAAATATTAAGCCTTAGGATACTCATTGAAAATATCACTGAAGGGCCAGACAAAGGGCCTCTAATCATCCTCTTTTTTTTTCCCTGATTCCATAAAGCCTTCAAATACATAAACCCCGCATTCAGTGAAATCTCTCACTTGAAAATGTTGCAAACTTTTTTCCAATGAGACCTCAGAGAAACTTATATAAGATAGGTATCTCAGATAAAAGAAAGGATAGCTGAAGAGAGAGCATACCTTATTTGGTCAGGGCAATCCCAGGCATGAGTAAAGACTGGGAGAAAAACTCATTGAGAGCAGCCTTCCAGAGAAGGACTTGGAGGCTCTTGTGAATCACAAAACTGTATATGACCCAACAGTGTGTGTGCACAGCCCAGAAAGCCAACCACATCCTAGACAGCATCCAAAAATGAGTGGCTGCAGGCTCAGGGATGTGATTCTCCCTCTACATTTTACCCTGGAGAACCCACCTGAAGTAGTGTATCGAGCTTTGGAGTCCTCAGTCCACAAAAGGCAAGGACTTGTTAGAGTGAGTCCAGAGGAGGGCCATGAAAATGATCAGGGGGCTGGAGCACCTCTTTTGTGAAGACAGGTTGAGAGATACAAGTTTGTTCAGCCTGGAGAAGAGAAGACTCCAGGAAGAACTTACTGCATCCTTCCAGTACTTGAAGTGGGTTTATAAAAAAGTGGGAGAGCAACTTTTTACATGGGCAGTCAGTGATAGGACAAGGGACAGTTTTAAGGATAAGAGATTTAGACTAGACGTAAGAGAGAAATTCTTTACTCAGTGGGTAGTCAGGCATTGGAACAGGTTGCTCAGAGAAGCTGTGGATGCTCCATCTCTGGAAGTGTTCAAGAGCAGGTTGGATGGGGCCCTTGCAACCTGTTTTAGTGGATGACATTACCGATCATGAAAGGTGATGTTGGAACTCTACTGGAAGGTGACTTTGCCCATGGCTGGGGTGTTGATACTAGATGATCTTTAAAGTTGCTTTCAACTCATACAATCCTATGATTCCATGATTCTATGATTCTCTAATCCTATGATTCTATGATTCTATAATTCTTCTCTTTTCTAACTTATTTTGAAATAAGTAAGACAAAAAGGCCCCTCCTGTTGTTCAAAGTGAAAGACTCATAGCACTAAAGTGGATTTTGAATTCAAAATTAAGGAAAAAAAAAGAAAAAAAAAGAAAAAATCCCCACTGTTAGTTAACAGAAGAAAAATAGTTTCTTATTGTGGAAGTTGTCGAACACTGGAACAAGTTGTCCAGGAAATCTGTAGCATCTGACCTTGCTGCTATTCAAAACCCAACAGCACATGAATGTGAGCAACTTGTTCTGGTTCATTCTGCTTTTAACTGCGGGGGTGGATCAAATAATCATCAGGTTTTCTTAGCAGCTTGAGGCTTTGTTTATGTTTTTATAGCATCCATTGGGGAAAAGAGAAACATAAGTAACTGATTAAAATATATTAAAACAAACAAACAACAAAAAACAACAGCAACAAAAAGACCACAAACAAACAAAAAACAGCAGTGGGAGAAGTAGGAATTCTACAAGCTGGGCACCTTAACTGAGGCTCCTAGAGAGAGCCTCACAGTCTAAATCAGAGAGAAGAAAAAAAAGAAATTGATTGCTCACAAGAAAATCATACTATATGCAAAAGAGAGAGAATAAAAAGAAAGTGGTCAGTTAAATGCTCAAGCACTGGGTACTGAAAAAACTTGTAACAATTACTTAATGTAATGCAAAATCTTTAAAGAGTACCTTGACTATACTATGCCCAGGGTTTTTTTTTCTGTTGGTTTGTTTTCTAAAAAAAACCAAAACTATTCAAATATCCTGAGAATTTATCCCACAGTACTGCCACTATATAATATAAAAAATTGTCTCGGTTTGAGGGGAAAAACCAAAATGTTTTACCCACAAGCAGGGGAGGGGCCTCCTCCACAATAATCACACCACTCTTTATCAAATTTAAGAAAAGGAATTTTAATACAAGAAGGATAACTGATATATATATATATATATATATGTAAACAGACTAGTGCAACCCACTTCCCCAACACCATAAGAGGAAAAAAAAAAAAAAACAACAAAACCCAGCAGGTTTTCCTCCGGGAGAAAAGGTTATACTTAAGTGTCCTTGTCACAGCTCGGCTGGCTGCAGAGTGAGTTTCAGTCCCTCTCCAGCGAAACAGACGAGCAGTGGGCTTTCAGATGGACTCAGTCTCTTCCCCCTGTGTTCCCCGTCCAAGAAGCAGCAAATCCAAGGCAGGCAGCAGCACGGCAGGAAAAAGGTGGTCCGAAGTAGGCAGCGGCAAGACAGCCAGGGAAAAACCCCAGCAGTAACCAGCAGGGCAGCCTGCCTCCTTGGAGTCCCCACTCCCCCCTTCCACCGAGCCAAGACTGAGCAGAATATCCAAAAAAAAAAAAAAAAAAAAAAAAACCAAAAGAGACAAACCTGCCCCCACCCCAGCGATCGCAGTTAACTGCTTCTTTTGTTAACCGCTGGCCTGGGCAGTTAAGTGGCAGGGGAGAGAATTTACATAATAATCCCAAACTACAACATTATCCACCCCTAAATTCTCTTCCATGCCGATACTCTACATTAAACTTAAATTTTCTTTCAAATAATTAAGTGTTTACAAATACAGTAATATGAGTCGCTTACCCAGAGATAAGTTCCCCTTGAGGTATACATCGTGTCTCTCCATCTTCCTGCATCACCCACCAGGTGGAACCAGATCCTTGAGCAAAGACAACCCCACGAATGGGTTTGCCTTTGCCTGAGGCAGGGTTGATCCAGACTGTTTTCCCTAGCATACCTCTCAGGTGTATTACAGGGACTTTGTCTCCATCTACAGTGTGAAGGGGTTCTGATTGGGCAGGGCCGGCTCGATTGACAGAGCCTCTAGTGTTGACTAGCCATGTAGCCTTTGCTAAGTGTTGATCCCAGTGTTTGAAAGTCCCTCCACCCAACGCCTTCAAAGTGGTTTTCAACAGTCCATTACACCGCTCAACTTTCCCGGCAGCTGGTGCATGGTAGGGGATATGATACACCCACTCAATGCCATGTTCTCTCGCCCAGGTAGCAACTAAGCTGTTTTTGAAATGAGTTCCATTATCTGACTCAATTCGTTCTGGGGTGCCATGTCGCCACAGCACTTGTTTTTCCAGGCCTAGGATGGTGTTCCGAGCAGTGGCGTGAGGCACTGGGTGTGTCTCCAGCCACCCTGTGGTTGCTTCCACCATGGTGAGCACATAGCGCTTGCCTTGGCGGGTCTGTGGCAGTGTGATGTAGTCAACCTGCCAGGCCTCCCCGTACTTATACTTATCCCAGCGCCCACCATACCACAGGGGCTTCACTCTCTTAGCCTGCTTAATGGCAGCACATGTCTCACAGTCGTGGATAACCTGAGAGATAATGTCCATGGTTAAATCCACCCCTCGGTCTCGTGCCCATTTATAAGTGGCATCTCTGCCCTGATGGCCCGAGGCATCATGGGCCCATCGAGCCAAGAACAGCTCTCCCTTGTGCTGCCAGTCCAGATCTGTCTGTGATACTTTCACTTGCGCAGCTCGGTCTGCCTGTTGGTTGTTGAGATGTTCCTCATTGGCCCGATTTTTGGGCACGTGTGCGTCTACGTGGCGGACTCTCACAATCAGCTTCTCTACTCGGGTGGCAATATCTTGCCATATATCGGCAGCCCAGATGGGTTTCCCTCTGCGTTTCCAATTGGTTTTCTTCCATCGGTCTAACCATCCCCAGAGAGCATTGGCCACCATCCATGAGTCGGTGTAGAGGTAAAGCTTTGGCCATTTCTCTCGTTCAGCAATGTCCAGGGCCAACTGCACGGCTTTAAGCTCTGCAAACTGACTCGACCCACCTTCTCCTTCAGTAGCTTCTGCAACTTGTCGTGTGGGACTCCATACAGCTGCTTTCCATTTGCGATTAGTCCCTACAATGCGACAGGAGCCATCGGTGAAGAGGGCGTAGCGTATTTCCTCTTTTGGCAATTGATTGTATGGTGGAGCTTCTTCCGCACGTGTCACCTGCTCTTCCTCTTCATCTGCTAGACCAAAATTTTCACCTTCAGGCCAGTTTGTGATGATTTCCAGGATCCCAGGGCGATTTGATTTTCCTATACGGGCGCGCTGCGTAATCAGGGCAATCCACTTGCTCCAGGTAGCATCAGTGGCGTGATGTGTAGAGGCAGCCTGTCCTGACAACATCCACTTCAGCACTGGTAGTCGAGGTGCCAGAAACAGCTGTGCTTCTGTGCCAATCACCTCTGAGGCGGCTTGAACTCCTTCATAGGCGGCTAGGATCTCTTTCTCTGTGGGGGTATAGTTGGCTTCAGATCCTCTGTAGCCTCGGCTCCAGAATCCAAGTGGTCGGCCTCGAGTCTCACCAGGCACCTTCTGCCAAAGGCTCCAAGACAGGCCATTATTCCCGGCAGCGGAGTAGAGCATGTTCTGTATGTCTGGTCCTGTCCTGACTGGTCCAAGGGCTACAGCCTGAGCAATCTCATGCTTAATCTGGTCAAAGGCTTGTTGCTGCTCAGGGCCCCAGTGGAAATCATTCTTCTTACGGGTTACCAAGTAGAGAGGGCTTACGATCTGACTGTATGCTGGGATATGCATCCTCCAGAACCCTATGGCACCCAGGAAGGCTTGTGTTTCCTTTTTGCTGGTGGGTGGAGACATTGCTGTGATCTTATTGATGACTTCTGTTGGAATCTGACGGCGTCCATCCTGCCACTTCACTCCCAGGAACTGGATCTCTTGGGCTGGTCCCTTAACCTTACTCCGTTTGATGGCAAAGCCAGCTCCCAAAAGGATCTGGATGATTTTCTCTCCTTTCTGAAAAACCTCTTCTGCTGTGTCCCCCCACACAATGATGTCATCAATGTATTGCAGGTGTTCTGGAGCCTCACCCTTCTCCAGTGCAGTCTGGATCAGTCCATGACAGATGGTGGGACTGTGTTTCCACCCCTGGGGTAGTCGGTTCCAGGTGTACTGCACGCCCCTCCAGGTAAAAGCAAACTGTGGCCTGCACTCTGGTGCCAGAGGAATGGAGAAGAACGCATTAGCAATGTCAATAGTGGCATACCACTTTGCTGCCCTGGACTCCAGTTCATACTGGAGCTCCAGCATGTCCGGCACAGCGGCACTCAGCGGTGGGGTAACTTCATTCAAGCCACGATAGTCCACAGTCAATCTCCATTCTCCATCAGACTTATGCACAGGCCAGATGGGGCTGTTGAAGGGTGAGTGGGTTTTGCTGACCACCCCTTGGCTCTCCAGTTCACGGATCATCTTATGGATGGGGATCACAGCATCACGGTTCGTTCGGTATTGCCGACGGTGCGCTGTCGTGGTGGCAATTGGCACTTGCTGTTCCTCAACTTTCAACAGTCCAACAGCAGAAGGACTTTCTGAGAGACCTGGCAATGAGTTCAATTGTTCAATCCCTTCTGTCTGTACAGTGGCTATTCCAAAAGCCCATCTATGCCCCTTTGGGTCCTTAAAATATCCATTCCTGAGGTAGTCAATGCCCAGGATACATGGGGCGGCTGGACCAGTCACAATGGGGTGTTTCTGCCAATCTCTCCCTGTCAAGCTCACTTCAGCTTCTAGCACAGTCAACTCTTGAGATCCCCCTGTCACCCCAGAAATAGAAATAGTTTCTGAGCCCACATGTCCTGATGGCATTAATGTGCATTGAGCGCCAGTATCAACCAAAGCCTTATACTTTTGTGGGTCTGATGTACCAGGCCATCGAATCCACACAGTCCAATAGACACGGTTGTCCCGTGCCTCTACCTGGCTAGAGGCAGGGCCCCTCTAACACTGATCCTGGTCATAGCGGTCAGAACCTTTTCTCGATGAGTACACCTGGGAGGTGCCCTCCTGTGGGTCAGATTCTTGCCCGTGGGAAACTGGGACTGCACTTACTCTCACTGACCTTCTTCCATTCTCCTTCAGTTCTTGTACTCGGGCTGCAAGGGCACGGGTGGGTTTCCCATCCCACCGTCCCATGTCTTCTCCATGTTTGGCCAGGAAGTACCACATCTCAGTTCGTGAGGTCTGTCCACTTCCTCTGGCTGGGGGGCGTCTGGCTCTGACTTCAGAGGTTCTCATTCGCACTGGTGCCACTTGGAGACTTTCCCTAATTTCCTCTCTGATCGCTTTTACCTCTGCAGGCAGCGTCTTGAGACTCTCAACCAATGTCTCTACAGCAGAAATACGGGCCTGCATTGGGCTGTGGGTCATGCTTTCATATATCCGGAGCTTATTTGCTACTGCGCCCACTGTTTCATGGTTCTCTTCCCTATACATGGATGCCAGGAAATCGGTGTATTCAGCTGGCCCCGAGCGTGAAAGGTCCCACCACATATGTGGTGTGCATCTGACCTTGTCAGGGTCATTATTGGCTTGCCCACCTCTTCCAAAAAGCACGTCCATCATTGCCATCTCCCTCAGACGTAAAATTCCTTCTTCCATCGTCTTCCAAGTCTTCCTAATATGATGTTCCTGCAGGATTTCTCTATAAACAAACTTCTCTCTTACACTCGTTAGAAGTCGTGCCCAGAGTGAAAGGGGCTTTGATTCCCTCACGAACACCTGTTCAATAGCCACGTCCTGGGCCAGAGCCCCCAAAAACCTGGCTTCAGCACCATCCAGTTGTAAGGTTTCACCCATAAGGTCCCAAACTCGGATCAACCAAGTCAGGATGGGCTCACCCGGGTGTCGAGCAATGTCTTTCCGCAAACTACGGAGATTATCAAATGACAATGACTCAGTGATGATCTCAGGCTCTGGGTCTGCTTGCTGTGGAGGTGCAGCAGCCCCCTCATCGTCTGCTGGATGGTCTAATTTGGTCTTATATTTCCTTTTCTGAATAGGGGCAACTTCCATAGGCTTGGCCTGTCCTCCTGGTTTAGCCTCATCCTTTTCTCCCTTCACTGTGGCATCAGGGGTTTTATTCTCTCGCTTTTCCCCCTTCACTGGGCTAGGTTTCTGAATGCATTCTGGAAAAACCCTGGCCCTACCTTCAAACATTCTGTAAGCTGCAGGGATACAACCCTGCAGAAAAACCATAAAGAGCAAGATATCTCTGGCATCCAGGGAGAATTTAAACATCTCAAAAGCTGTTGTAGCAGACTTGAATGGGGAATGGACAAAGGGTTGGGAGAAGAGATTCCCCTTTGTTCCTTCCCAAGGGTCCGTACTATTATCACTGAATCCCCAGAGGTAGCAGCTTAGGTTGCGGCAGGAAAACAGCCTGGAGAGCACCACCCACATGACATCCAAAGGCATCGAATTCATGGCACCATAAATCCAGAGTAAGAACTCAATAATAATTGCGGCTATTTGAGTTTTGCTCATTGATTTGTTGATAAGACTTAAACCTGCCGCTCCTTTTGGCATGAATTTGTACCAACAAAAAGCCAATATATTATACAGGATGGTCCTGATGAACCCTAAGCTCAAGACCCACATGGTGCCACAAAATAGCAGTTATCCTTCTTTGTTTACAAGCCCCACACGTTGGGCGCCAAGAAATGTCTCGGTTTGAGGGGAAAAACCAAAATGTTTTACCCACAAGCAGGGGAGGGGCCTCCTCCACAATAATCACACCACTCTTTATCAAATTTAAGAAAAGGAATTTTAATACAAGAAGGATAACTGATATATATATATATATATATATATATATGTAAACAGACTAGTGCAACCCACTTCCCCAACACCATAAGAGAAAAAAAAAAAAAAAACAACAAAACCCAGCAGGTTTTCCTCCGGGAGAAAAGGTTATACTTAAGTGTCCTTGTCACAGCTCGGCTGGCTGCAGAGTGAGTTTCAGTCCCTCTCCAGCGAAACAGACGAGCAGTGGGCTTTCAGATGGACTCAGTCTCTTCCCCCTGTGTTCCCCGTCCAAGAAGCAGCAAATCCAAGGCAGGCAGCAGCACGGCAGGAAAAAGGTGGTCCGAAGTAGGCAGCGGCAAGACAGCCAGGGAAAAACCCCAGCAGTAACCAGCAGGGCAGCCTGCCTCCTTGGAGTCCCCACTCCCCCCTTCCACCGAGCCAAGACTGAGCAGAATATCCAAAAAAAAAAAAAAAAAAAAACAAAAAACCAAAAGAGACAAACCTGCCCCCACCCCAGCGATCGCAGTTAACTGCTTCTTTTGTTAACCGCTGGCCTGGGCAGTTAAGTGGCAGGGGAGAGAATTTACATAATAATCCCAAACTACAACAAAAATATAATGAATATAATAAATGTAATAAATATAATAAATGTAATAAATGTAATAATATAATATGATAATATAATATAATATAATATATAATATAATTAATATAAGCAAACAAACAAGCTTACTTTCCTGGAACTCAACAGTTAGATTTTTTGTTGTTGTTGTTACTGCTCAGAACTTAGCACGAACAGCAAGATTTTAATTATGGTCTTTGCAATGACATGTATATAGAGATAAAGGATTTTTTTTTTGGTCATGCTAATAAAGATGTATGAGTACAGGAGTATTTCAGTGAGAGCAGATCTAAGCCAGTGCTCAATAGCATTTGTGAAGTTACTCTATGTCCCCTACAAGAAAAATGTGTTTCCCTGAAGATATACTGTTCTTTGGAGGAATATTATTAGTGTGCAACTAATATACACACAAGCATTTAAATATATATTTTAACATTTATTTGCTGTTTTCAGAAAATAAATGTGGTAAATCAGGAGTTCTGCTTTCCAGTTTCTTTATACTCAGCAGAAGATGCAAGAAGAAATAGAACAAAAAGTGGAGATGTAGCAGTCCTGTAAGCAACTAACTATATATACATCTCCCCTGAAGTGACTGGGTTTTTTTCAGTATTTTTTGGTTTGTTTGCTGGTTGTTTTTTTTTTCCTGCAAGTTACCACATATGTAAGTATCTTCCTGGCCTATCCGGATAAGAGGTCACTCTGAAGCACTCAATTTTAACTGTTGTATGACCTTGCAATCATTTTGCTTGTCATTCTTCACAAAATACTTTTTTTGAAGGTTGTTACTGGATATTAAAAGGAAAGTTGCTTAAAAAATAAAAGAATTTCCTTTATAATATGCAGTGAGGCGTTCTTGCAAAAATTCTCAAGTGAACACTGAAATTCAACTATTTTTTCTTAGTCAAGATTCATGGAGAGTGCATAAATTTCACAATATATTGTATAATTTTTGATATAAACAGCTTAACTATTAAAGCATCTTAAAATTAATCTAAAATATAGTCAATTAAAAATAAATTAGAAATACTATGATTATATTTCCATGCAGTCTTTTTGTCTGAAATCTTGTTACACACCACTCCTCAAAGTCTAAAGAGCATTCCACCAGGGAAGTGATAATCAGCTTGTACTCAGCACTGATGAGACTGCATCTCAAATCCTGTGTTCATTTCTGGGCCCCTCACTATAAGAAAGACATTGAGATCATGAAGCATGTCCAAAGAATCACAATGAGGTTGGAGAAGGGTCTGGAGCACAAGCCTGATGAGGAGAAGCTGAGGAAGCTGGGGTTGTTTAGCCTGGAGAAGAGGAGGCTCAGGGGAGATCTTATTATTCTCTACAACTACCTGAAAGGAAGTTGCAGCCAGGTAGGGGTCCCTCTCGTCTTCCAGGTAACAAGAGATAGGCCAAGATGTGCCAGAGAAGGGTTGGATTGAATATTAGGAAAAGTTTCTTAGTAGTGGTGTCTAAAACGAAGGAAAAAAAATAAACTTTCAAGACAATATTAATATAGATAAAATAGATATCAGTTCTTTAATGAAAGCTTTCAGGTACATGGCATATATAGCTGCACACACAAAATAAGGTTCTTACAAATTTATAACACTACTTAATAATCTAATGGATACATCCAACCCCAAAACAATTTGCCCTAGGCAGCACCCTCAGAACTGTCCCGTTGGAACACCTGACATCTGAGTACTTGGTAAATGTACATGGATTTAATCCCAGATCAACAGTTCCATTCTTGAGATGGAAACTGAGACTATGTTCCAGACATCTCCAAAAGGGAATATTAATGCTTTTAGAGGCACAGGAATTAAACAGTTAATGTGTGTGTGTGTGTGGCTCGGCTTCGTGAATGAAGATTTGGGAAGGGCTGTCCCCACGTGGATGTGCCCTTCCAGCCTCCGCAGTGGATTTTTAGGTGAGGCTCAGCGTGCGCAGAACTGGCCCCACCGTTTAAGTCCTGAGGTTCATCTGCCACGGCCGAGCGAGCTTGGACAGTGCCAGTGAAGTCCTCAGGACTAGAACCTACAGCACCTGGCATTTCCTAGGAGGTCTCCCATCCAAGTACTAATCCAGGGCTGACCCTGCTTAGCTTCTGAGATCTGAAGGGATCGGATGTCAGGGAGGCATTTAACTGCCAAACAGTTAATGTAATCGCTTTTCAAAGAAACATGTACACACAGTAAAACACAGGCTAAAGACTTCTAGCAGAATTTGGTTTGAAGATTCTGGAATTGCAACATGTAGAACAATGCTGCAGGAAAAACAAATGGCTCTTTGCAATGTCCTTCATGTAAATAGCTAAAAACTGGCAGGAGTCCACATGCTGTTTTGTTGTTAGATGTAGCTATACTGAGAAAAGGAAAAAACCAACAACAACAAAAAGAGAATACGTCTTGAAAACCACCTCTCTCTGCAATAAACATTGCCCACAAATCAGAGCTGATTAACAAGGCTAGGAATCTTTTTATTGCCCTCCATGCAAGGGTAAAAAATAACAGCTGAACTAATGTCTGTGGCAGCTCCATCATTTCAGCTAGAGATCCTCAACAAGGAAAATGGCTGTTGGATAGTAGTGGCACATCCATGGCCATTCTTTCTTCTTCTCTCTGTGATTCTTCTAAACATTTGTAGGTGTCATGAAAAGATGATACATACCCTACAATCTCTGTATGTATTGTTTCTTTTTTTTTCTTTAAAGTATGCAATCAGGTATTAACATGATACCTGATGTGAAAAGTGAAAATATTTTGAGGAAGCATTTTTAATGGCTTGGCTGTAAGCACTGAAATTTATGGCATCATAGAATATCTCAAGTCAGAAGGGGCCTGACCAACTCAGGTCAGCAAATGAGTAAGACTCCCTTTGATTGGGAGTAATCATCTGCCTCTCCCTCTTACTGTGTCATACTTGACTGAGGCTTGGGTGGGTTTGATGGCAGCTTTGACTAGTGTTCTCTAATCTGTTGCCAGGAAACTATCTTTTGGTAACCACAGTTCTGGAGACAAAAAGGAACTTTCCTCTGCTTTCAAAAGCTACAGGTTCCCAGCATAACCTGCCCTGGCAGTTTCCATGCACTTTTCTTCTGAGTATAGTCTCTCACCATCTTTCCTCCCTGCAATGTATGGTTCAGGCTCTCGCAGCTGCAGCATCTTTGGGTAGACCACATCAGTCATCTGTTCTCCTCCTTGAAGCTGTGCTGCTTGTCCACATCCTTCCACTATTTCTGCTTTTTGTGACTGTGTGCTCAGTTGGACCACAGCTCGTCTCCTACAAGTGAGAGGCCACCCTTGCCCCTGCACTTGCCCTTCAGTCCAAGACCTGGACAATGTCATCATCTCTTTAGAGATCTGACAGGTCTTTGGCTTTGAGTGCTAAGGATATCAACAGCCACTAATTGGTTATAAGGCTTTTTATTCAAAATCTTGTTATGGGCAAAATGAAATAGACCATGTTTATGAAATCAGAATTTATTGTTAATATAATTAATGTTTTCACAGTCCAATCAAAAATACAATCAACAGCTATTACTAGTCCAGTTACAATGCCAATAAGTCACATAAAAATCAAGACAGAAACTTCTAATTAATAACACATTTAAAATATCTCTTCAATACCTCCTTCCTATCACCTTTTTCACTTTGTTGTTGTGGTTGCCCTTCAAATGTCCTTCAGGGGCACATCTTGACAATTTCAGATGTCCCAGGTGAATGTACCTATTGGAAGGGAAGGATACAACAACTTGATGCCTTGCAGTCTTCACCAGGAGGAGCACAGTGCCAGTGACAAAAGCAACCATCTCTTTCTCTGGCTCCTCCTGGGACTCTGAAAGTGTACTTCTCTCTTTTACCTTGACAAAAAAGGCTTTCTTCCCCACCCCTGGGATCTGTCAGGCCATTGTCCATGGTTATCTGATCGTGTTACCTGAGCTAATGGCAGTCTTGTGATCATGGCAGCTCCAATCAGCTGCTTCCAGCCAGCTGCTTCCAACCAGCTCAAACCATCCAAGGCTGGCCTGTCAACCTGAAGAAGACCTGTCCTATCACTGCTTGGGCTGTGCCACTGGGTGTGTAAGAGAGGCAGCAAAAGTGTACACAACTTCCAAGGAAAAGACAACATCAACTAACACACCCCTTTTGAATGGAATCATGCTTATTTCTTTTCCTGAGAAATATCTAAACACATATTATGAAATTTCAGATTTGAAGCATAAGTTGGCCATGAAGTCAAAAATTTCTGAGAATTGTCAAAAAAGTGCTCTGCTTTTTGTTTATTTTTGGTGAAGTAACATACACTATTTTGTTGTGACCAATACTTTTTCCCTTATCCCCAAACACTCTTGTCCTTTAGAAAAGAATTAGCTATTCAACTGTAGTTGCACCTGAAGGGTACTAGGATGATTCATTTAATTTTGTGAATTAGATATTATTTTAATTTTTCATATACATTTTCCCATGTACAGCTCTTTTTGGAAAAATATTGGCCTCTTTTCAATTGCCACCAATCAGGATAGTGATAACAAAAGTTATGGTAAAATATAAATATCATCCTCTTCAGCAAAAAAAAGAAACTGCTTTCATACAAATAATGATTTGCTTTGTAGTGTCTTCTCACTGTAAACAACACTCTGCTTGCTGACTCTTACACCAGAGCTAAGTAGTAGAGCTGTGTGAAATATTCATTTTACACTTTGAAGTTGTTGAAATGGAGCCTGATCATTGAATTACAATATGTTGTGTGAATTTCTACAATGAAAAAAAAAGTCATGTGGGCAGATGATGGTATCAAGGCACATGCTCTCCCACTGAATTCTGTAGCATTTCCTGGACTCAGACACACATAGCAACTGACTCCTGATTTCAGGGTGTGGTGAAAGAAACTCTCACCATCTCATCTTTTGACTTCTAGAGGAAAGAAACCAGATATATAAGTCAGGTAGTACCAGTACCAGGTAGTAGTGTAGTTTAAGAATATGAGTTACTGGAAAAACCTGGAGCTAAGTGCAATTTGCCTCAGTAACTAGCCATGAATTAAGATATTGGACCTCATCAAATCTGAAATATAATAGGACACATGTATTTACCTATAATCGGTATGTAGAATAAGTACCTGTTTTTGAATACTTGCTTGAATAAGATTTGTTAGAGGTCTGGAGGAGGACCATAGAAAAACTCAGATGGTTGGAATACTACTCCTGTGGATAGAGGCTTAAAGAGTTGGTATCTCAGCCTGGAGAAGACAAGGGACACTTCATTGCAAAAGGGTCTTATAAGAAAGACAGACTATACCAGAGAAGGCACAATGCTTTTAAACTGGGAGAGAGTACACTTAGATTGGACATAAGGAAGATATTTAGTAATGCTGAGGGTGCAATACACTGAAACAGATTTCCCATAGAAGCTGTGGATGTCCTATCGGTAGATGATTAATTAGCCACCGATATGGTAGATTGGATGGCGCTTCCAGGAGCAGGGCTCAAAGAGCAATGACTTATGCTCTCGAGGGGCAAGCTCCTTGGAAGCTTAGGGGAGGCTCCTCCCGCTCCCAGCCCGGCGACAGTTCCCGAAGGAAGAAGTCTACACGAGTCAGGAGTCCACGAAGAGAAGCAAGCTTTATTGGGGTGCCTGGACTTTTATAGGGGAGCATGGGAGGTTCCAGAACTTGGGCGGAGTAAGGGGAGGAGACAGGGAGGAGCGAAGCATCTGATTGGGGGGTATGCAAATGAAGGGGTGGAACAAGGGAAGAACCAATGGAAGAACAGAAACATATAAGGAAAATGGTGCACTGCACCAAACAGGGACCAATCAGGGTAGGGTTGGCGGGAAAAAACCTAAGGGGGTTCTGGGAAGAAGAACTTGGACAGGGACTCCTATAGGGAAACATTATGGGTAGACCTGATGACCGGCGCCATTAACAGGGGAGAACTCAATATATGAAATACTTGAGCCCACAGCCTCAGGCTCTCCGATCTCTGCATCCTTGTCGACCCATCACTTGTAGTATCTCTGCCATTTAATAAAATCTTGGTCTATCCCGACAATGTCCCATCATTGGAAATGTTCAAAGTCAGGCTAAACAGAACTTTGAACAGTGAAAGGTATCTCTGCCCATGGCTAGAGGGGTTGAACAAGATGAATCTTTAAAGATTCATTCCAACTCAAACCATTCTGTGATTCTATGAACTTAAAGTGGAGTTATTTGAAACTTTCTATAGTGAAGCTTTTTAAACCGCATCCTTACTTTTGTGTGGACTTCCATCTTCCTGAAGATTCTACTTCAGAGAAGAAATTAACTTGCACTATGCACAAGCAAACCCTCAAATGAGTATATATAATACATAATTTACACAGTAAATACAGATAGATAGTGGCATAAAAATATGAACAAATGAAGAGTTTATGTATGAAAACATATCCACTAATGCATTTGGAACCTAAACAGATAAATAAATTTTTAAAAGGTAGGCTCTATGACTGCTCCTTCAGAGCAGAGCTTCTTCCAGAGAATTGAATTTTCTTACTTGTTCATCTGAATTGATCTAAAGATTTGGACTGACAACCAAATATCTTCATGTCATCTAGGCTGTGATGACTGTCCTGTGTCTGTTCCTAGAAGATGCAAAGTAATATAGTATTGTTTAGCTCTCACTCATTGTATGTCATTGATGATGAAAAATTCTACATGATCTAAAAATAGAGTCATAAAAATAGAGCTTTGCATAAGCATACATACATTTAAAATACATTTTTACTTTGCTACATCCCACTGTAGTTACCTAAATGAGAAGGATATTATATTGGGTTTACATGGGCAGGTTTTTGGTAGGAGGAGGGCTACAGGAGTAGCTGTGAGAAGCTGCTACAGTCTTCCTCCATGTCTGGCAGAGCCAATGCCAGGTAGCCCTAGGATAGGCCTGCCACTGGCCAAGGCTAAGCCAATCAGAAGCATTGGTAACACCTCTATGACAACATATTTAAGAAGGAAAAAAGAAAGTTATTGTGCAGATGTAATTGTGGCCAGAGAACAGCAGAGTGAGAATATGTGGGAGGAACAATTCTGTAGACATCAAAGTCATTGGAGAAGGAGGGGCAGGTGGTGCTCCAGGCACTGGAGATGAGGTTCCTCAGAAGCCCATGGTGAAGCCCATGGTGAAGTACCTATCCCCTTGCAGCCTGTGTAGGTCCAGAGAAGTGTAGAGATCCACCTGGAACCTGTGAAGGATACCCATGCCTGAAAGAAGGTTGTGAACCCATGTGAAGTCCATACTGCAGCAGGTTCCCGGAAGGGACCTGCAGACCTGTGGAGAGGTCTAGTATAGCAAGTTCCCTGCTAGGACTTGTGACCCTGTTGGTGACCCACACTGCAGCAGTCTGTTTCTTGAAGGACTGTACCCCTTGGCAAAGTGATCAACATTGGAGCAGTTCACAAAGAGCTCTTGCCTATGGGATGGACTCCTGTTGGAGAAGTTTGTGGGGAACTGCCTGCCTTAGGGGGAACCCCAAGCTGGAGCAGAGGAAGGACTACTCCCCCTAGGCAGTGTCAGGAACAATGTGTGGTGAACTGAGCTGTAATTCCCATTCTCCATCTTCCTGCATTGCTGGGGGAGGAGGAGGTAGACCTAGGAAGGAAGGGGGGGGGGGGGGTTCAGGGAAGGTGTTTTTAAGCTTGTATTCTGCTTCTCATTATCCTACTCTGATTTTGTTAGTAATAAATTCAATTAATATCTCCAACTCAAGTCTGGTTTGCCCATGATGGTTTTTGTGGAGTGATGTCTTCCAGGTCTTATCTCATACATTCCTATAAAACATTTGTTACATTTTCTCTCCCCTCTCCAGTTGTGAAGGAGAAGAAGAGAGTGGTTTTGGTGGGCATCTGGTGTCAAGCCAGGGTAAACTCACTACTGATATGCAGGAGAGTGGTATTACTGGACTAGAGTAAAAGCTTTGCTGATAAAGAAAGTTTTCCTGTATTAGATACCTTTCAATTTGAGTTGTGTTAGGTTTCGGTTTTTGGGTCTTTTTGTTTGTTTTTGGGGGTCATTTGTTTGGTTTGGGGTGGGTTGTGGGGTTTTTTTGTTGTTGTTTTTTTGGTTATTTTTATGTAAAAATAGTTCCTCCATTCTCGTTATGATTTTTAATACATTATTCATAAAACACAATCTGAGGGAAAAAAGCATTTTTTGTTAATCAAACTAATTCAATATTTAATCACAAAGCTCTTCTTAACTTTTTAGTAAATAATGTTTTAAAATAATTCATTTACATTACATATAACAAGTAGGTTACTAAAAATATTAAGAAACAACAACCAAATTATTTCAATAATCCTATTTTTTTTTACATAATATATTTTGATTTCTTCTCTTCTCAAAACTTTCTTGTAATATTTAATCTTTTATTGAATAATAATATTTTACAAAAAGCAGAACTTACAGAATCTGTATTTAGTCTAAACAAGTCCTTCCAGGTTTGGTCTGAGTGCACTTTGGCAGTTGTAACCCTTGACTGTACTGGGCAGATGGTAGCACTACAGGACAGAGTGGGATGTCAAGTCTATAATGAAGTGACCAAAGCCTTTTCTTCATGTTAAGTGAATACCTCACCCTGAGACACTGTGGAGATTCCTCCATGTAAAATGGTCTCTGCACCTGTGGTTCCTTGAATCACAAGCTGAAATTCACACCAGACAAGAAACAAGTTTTATTAAGGGCAGCTGAATCTGGATGACCTCAGAACTCAGATGATTTCTGCTTCCCAGTTCACTGCAGTAGAAAATAAAGTCAAGTTGTGTGGACTTTTATGCACAGAAGGTTCCTCTATCACAGCACAACGGATGCACATGTTTCTGTACTCCTAGGTGCAGATGATGGTGAAGCTGAGGATGTGTTTCTGATAAAAACACATATGTAAGCATGCAATGAGTGAGGGGGGGCAAGGGGGGAGGGCAATGTTGGGTTTATTTTTAGGCTGATTAGGATTGATCACTGTCATTTTCTTGATTCACAGGCACTCCCACATTGATAGACCTGTCAAATACTAGGACATACTGGAAGGCTGTCCAATACCTATGCCAGACCATAGACCCCTTATTCAGTCGTTATCTTTCACCATATCAAGTTTTCTAGTGGCGGCATATGTTTTTATCTACTTTATAGCTGGTCTACAGATTTGGTGTTCTCTATTTTCCCCAGTCCCCAGTTTCCTTCAGGGCAGCTGGACTCCTGGTTTGTGGCAGGGGGGAAATCTCTTCAGATGTTGGTAATTGTGATTCATATACTACTCCTAGAATAGTCCAATTTGAAATTCGCTAGCTGTTATATACATACAATGAGAACATAGATTAAAAAAAAAAAGTTTGAAATATAATTGAGAAGAAAGGACAGAATGTGTCCATCAAATACAGGACTCTGTCAAATATGTTTAGACCTGTTTGATCAGACTGTACTTACAATCAACCTATTCATTTTAACAATTTTCCTTCCATTTTCTCTTACCAGTTCCACTTTAATGAATCCTTTTCCCTGCCTTTTGCCCCTACCTGAGACATTCTATTTTAGGGTTTGTACAGTACTGAAATTCATTTCCTCACCACATTTCATAATAAATTCTATAGCCCTTTAGGCAATAATCCCATTTTGTTTGCATGGTGTTTCAAAGAGACTTTCTTTCCTTGACCCTTTGGCAGGTTTCACACAAGGGATAATGCTCTAATCACTGTTCTTTGGTTTTGTTGTTTTAGGAGTAACTGGTTCAGTTCCTAGTGTTTGTGGTCTGTCATTGTTCATCTGATCCTAGCTAGGTCTGTGTGTTTAACTGAATTAACTCTTAATCATGAAACCTAACATTCTATATAGTGAGCCAAGTTACAGTGAAGTTATACCACCATTTACTTCATGTTACAGCAATACCTTACTCCAAGACACTGGAGATGTGTCTGTGTATACAATCTGTGGTTACCATGCCTCCAATCACTAACTGAAATTCATAGCAGACAGAAACAATTGCTCTTCATGAAATGCATTTCATTCTGAAAGATAACACAGTGCATCAAGATTGGCACATTCTGTGGTGATAAATCATGCCAAGGAAAACTTGTAACAGGAATCATCTTCAATTAATCCAAACAAACCACAGGAAAAAGTTCATGTGATTTCATGAAAGAAAGAAGCCATTAGAAAATACTGTACCTTAATATAAGGAAATTCCTTCGTGGAGTGTAGGACTGCCCATTAGATTTGAATGTATTGTGTGCAGTTTTAGGCACCACAATATAAAAAAAGACATTAAACTATTAACATTCAAAGAAGTGCCATGAGAATAGTGAAGGGCCTGGAGGGGAAGCCATATAAGGAGCAGCTGAGGTCAATTGCTCTGTTCAGCTTGGAGGAGACTGATGGGAGACCTCATTACAGTCCACTATCCTATGATTCTCTGATTAAAATCCATAACTGGGGGACTGAATTGAGTTCATTATGATTTGGACCCTTCTGCAAAGGAATCAGGGAGCAATATATTTAACCATATATGGGATGGAAGAGGAGATGTCCGCTGATCTCAGCACTTAAATCACAGCTTTTGTGAAAGGCAGAGTTGAGTGTTTAGCAAGAGCTGTTTCTAAAAGCTGTTGAAAACTGCGGTGATTCTGACAGAATCCTGAGTAGTGGTCCCTGTACTCTGGTATCTAACAACAAATTTAGAACATTTAAAGTCAAAGAAGATTTCTGGTATCTGCACTCCTTTTCTCTATGAGGAATATGTTTTTGTTAAGTCATCTGATTGAGGCTAATCAGGATAAATACAAAGACCAGAAAAAATCAACAGAACAGTGACAGCTAAGAAACCATATTAACCCAATCATTGCAAACCCTGCTCCCTGAATTGGGTTCTCTCTCAGATGATTAAAGAAGATTAGACCATTGTCCTTGATCTGAAAACTGTCAAGTTGATGTGACTAAACAAATTCTCTAAGAAACTACAAAATAAAGGGCACTACTGCCTCAAGGGGTATAGGACCGTTGTGGTTTTAGATTAAATGGACAGTGTGGAGACTAACTGGACTTGGCAGCAAAGCACTTCAGTCACAGATATATGCTATTTTGAAAAATTAAACATTTCCCCTGTTCCACAGGATGGTGTCAGGGTTCAGAAGAAAAACCAAGAGTGACAATGGGGTGATTTGTGAGTATTATGTGGGGTGCATAGTCCTTGCACTGGGCCAAGGATCCCTGGGATATCTCTTGGGTGTTTCTGAAATCTCTTAGATCTCGCTCCTCCTTACTCTCCTGGAGTCTTATGGGGCACCATCAGGATAAGGATGCAGTACAGAATACTCAATTCTTAACAGACCTCTTCTGCATCCCCCAGAACCTAACAACTGGCTGTCATTGTCACTCATAGTCACGATCTGTCTCTGAGGGAGGTTCTTGGTCTTGCCTGTAACTTCACAGTAATTTGACAGGTTGTTCAAGGTCTAGATATTCTACTCTTAACTAGGTTACTGAGAGGGTTAGGCAAAGTTCATATGCTAACATTGCTGCCAGCGAGGCCCAGATACCATGTCACATGGACATACCTTGAGATGCTAGGGTGGCACATTAGTTTAAAATTGCCAAAACTTATGGAATTTTTAAGGGATGTTTATACCATTTATTTTATATAATACATATTTTTCTATATCATATAGGTTCTTTAGCTAAAAGCACTGCATATATTTACATGCACAACATCTAATATATGAATAGTTATACTTTAAATAAATTGTATAGGTGGTTGTTTTCAGATGCTTCTATAATAAATATAATTCTTTATTATGATTAGGCAGCACAGTTTTGACATATTCATCTCTTCATAAGCAGTTAGTTGCCTGTAGGCAATTACATGCATGTCAAGTAATGGCTATGTAATTTGGGGAACCCAATATATTTTTTTGTAGTTACACAGGTTCCATAGGATTGAACTTGCATCCCAATAAACAGGAAATCTGTCAAAGGGGGCAAGAGACCTATGTGTATGAATAAGGAATTCCTGTCCTTACTCTAGTAAAAGCAGGAAATACACAGGAGATGGAAGAAAGCCACTTGGAATGAATAGAGAGAGGTTGTCAGAGTAGGTAGAAATGAGACAAGGAACGCCAAGGCCCATCTGGAATTAAATCTTCTCAGGGATGCCAAGGACAACCAGAGGGGCTTCTTCAAGTACATCAGTAAAAAAAGGAAATATAAGGATAGTATGGGCCCATTATTAAATGGAGAGGGCACCCTGATAACAGGGCACAGAGGAGGCAGAGTTACTGAATTCCTTGTTTGCCTCAGCCTTCTTTGATAAGATCAACATGCAGGTGACCAGAGTAAAGGAATCTTGGAAGGAAGACTTTCTGCTAGTAGGAGTTTGTGGCATGAGGTTATTGCTACTGATCCCACAGTGACAGATAATTTACTGTCAGTGTTTTATTTGTATAGCAAGAACTGACAGAACCATTTTCTTATACTCATCTGCTCATGACAACTATTCATGAAACCTGTTATTTCCATTATTATCCGGAGGTGACAGTGCCAACAGTATATCCTTCTGTCTTAACTTTTTACCTGTGTGAATGTTTTGAGCATGGTTTTCTATTTTAATTACCTGCATGTTTTTTCTCTTCTGTGTAATAGGCCAATGATGAGTAATGGCAAATTTGACTCTTTTAGGTCGTATTTTATAAAAAGATGTGACCTATTCATAAAAGAACAGAAAGTTCTGAAGAAAAAGAATACAAAAACCTGATAGTGATACATAGTCTATGTATAATAAAGAGAACTTATGCATTCTTTATACCTATGTAATTTCAAAGAATATGGATCTTTCCATATATATATAAGCATATACACTCTCTTTTAATAAAAAGAATAATTTTATAAGGAAAATGTTTCTTTTTTTCTATCACATCTTATAAAATATTTCTATGAACATGTGCATATTCTAGTTATGCAGTGCTTGATACTTACAGTAATATCATATGCTAGCGCTGGGAAATAATTCAAATAGTTTTTGCAGCTTTGTGGAAAACATGTTTTCTAATTTTAGAGATTTTAGAGGTTCTTTTTTAGAATTTGGTTCTTAAAACCGACTTCAAATAGCATTGAATGTGTCAGTTGTGTTTTAAAATTTTGGTCTGAATGGTTGAAACTTGAAATTTAGGTCTTTAAGTCCACAAGACTACATTTCTAGACATGAAGATATTCTGACATTAATTAAAAGTATGGATTAATTACAATTTAAGCTTTGTGAAGCATCAGAGTGAGATTCAAGTAAAATGAAGTCCCTCAGGGATCCCTAAGAGAGTGCTTTGTGAATTACTCTTTCTGAAAGTAATACCTAGTTTCTACATGTTCAGAGAAGAATATATATACACATATTTGTATATACACATATATGTGTATATACATGTGATAATAATGGAGTCTGTAGGAACTTCCGTATGCATTGGTTAAGTGGGAACCTCTTGGCCTCCACAATCCATATAATTAATCTATATTCCATCAACAGTACAAGACAGCTTCTCTAGCAGGAATGCTTCAATGGGTATCTAATTGATAGGAATTGCCTAAATGAAAGACCCTGTTCTTTGTAATAGAATTTGCTGCTGTTATATATATCCCCACAATAGTCTCCTTAGTGATTTGATTGCTGAGATTGTGGTATTCCCTATAGCAAATCTATTGCATAAAGTGAGATAGGTTATTAATACACAGGAAACACGGAATGATCTTGGGTGTCTCCGTCATAACCACAGTTCTTAAATAAGGATTGAAAATTTTACAATCTACTCTGAAGTTAGGCTAATGATCAATGTAGCATAAAATATTTACAGACTGACCATACTAATAGCTGTTATGGGAAGAATTTAACTGGTTGAATAGGTATTGACATTTTGAGCTGCCCTGGATTATCTTAGAAATCTTTGCTGATCTGACAGATAAAACAAAGGTGCTTAGAAAATCAACATATTCCTGAAGATTCAGCTGACTGTGAGGTGAGCTGCCAAGGCTATTTCAAACTTCATCCTACATAGAAGCAACTGAGTCAAGCCTTAAACATTTAGATTAAATTACTTCTCTGATCCAATAACTTTATTTACTAAATCTACAGTGACTACAATAAGAATTTATAGACTTAGTTTACATATAAACTTTTTCATGCATGTAATACATTCAAAGGCACTTCATTTTAAGTGTCCTTTTCGAAAATGAATCTCAGCACTGGATTGCAATTTTCTTTCAAAATGGTTAAAGCAACATTGACCTTGCCTTACAGCCTAAGAGTACTGAATATACCTAAGGGTACTGGGTATATTGGGTTATTGTCTGAGAAGGAAATAAATACAAGGATATTTAGCAATGAAATAGTTTCATGTTAAAAGCAAATTACTGTGTAGGTAGCTCACACTGTGAAGGTGAGATTCAGAGCTCAAAAACACTTGATGTTTTTAAAGTTCTACATCAATTTCCCTATGAAGAAAGTGCTCACAAAACACCTAATTATATTATGATAAGAGTGCAGTAGAACAGTATCATATCAGGGCTGTTATAAAGACTAAGCAATAAATAGTTTTAAAGTTAAGCCATATTAAATTACCTGGGAAAGTTTAATATAGGCATTCTGAATCATTCAGCTCTTGATTTCTCAACTTTAATGCTCTTTTCATCTTGCATGTACAGAAGTTATGTATGATTGCTCTTCCCAGGCAATTATATTTGTGTCAGGATGATGTAAAGTCAACCTGTAGTTTCTATGTTTTTATTTAAATAAGGGGATTATTTACTTGACTACCACTACAGCATTTCAGACAAACAATGAAACAAACAACAAACACTTTAAATAGCCAGGCACAGAAACCATCTCAAAACAATAAGTTCATGAATAATTTAAACATTAAGAACACCTAAATAATAACAAAAGAAAGAAAACCATTAGGTACCATAAAACAGTAGGGAAAAGAAATTTGAAAAATTTAACCTGCAAGCTCAAAATAACTTGTGTGATGTTTCTTTACACAAAAAAAAACCCCAAAAAAACAAAAAAAACCCAAAACCAAACACATATTGCTGTACATAGTCAATATACATTTTTATATGTTCTACATATTTATAAATGCATCCATATATTTTATTTAAAACACAGAGGCATTGAATGGAAAATAAATATATAGCTATTAGATCTGTTATAGATATTTGTAGCATATATGTGTAGGTGAGTGAGGTGTGATGAATACACACAGTTTCTGAATAAAACTCTCACAGGTTTTAAGATTTTCTTACATTCAGTAATATCCAATGCATTAAAACGTATTCAGATTTTTAGCCTCTGTCTCATGTCTTCAGCCAGAGAAAGGAATGCAGTTGTCTGAACCAGAAACCAGCAATTGATGAAAACAGTTCCAGTCTGCAGAGACTGTTTTCCTCCATGAAAATGGTATAAAATTTTCTTCCTTTAAACATCTGATGTGTAAGAACATACTGTAGAAAGTTGAGGGAAAGAAAGGGAATATGAAATATTTGAGAATGACTTGGAAATGTAAGTTATGAGCTAAAGACATAAAAAGAAGAAGAAATGCATCATGGTTTAAAGAAATAAGGAAGGCCATCTTTAAAAAGAGGATAGATCCTGAAGGCTGATAGAATTTGATAAATTAGGAAAATATTCATATTGAATTACAGTGAACATAGAAGATAAGCCAACCCAATTTTCTGCTCATGGGAATTAATGTCTGTGGGAGAAGAGTACACATGGAATTAGGGCTTCTAATGACTAATGAGCTTGAGGCTGCTATAGCCCTATACATTTGAGGAACTGCAAATTTATTGTACTTCAGTTTCAATTTCTGAAATTACGAAAACATATTACTTTTTATGAAAATTTCAGGTTTCTCTACACTTTCTTCAATTTGAAAAGTGAATTGGAGAAAAAACAAAGCCAGACACAAAAGCTCTGAATGTTTGAATAGAATTTCCTTATGACTGAATCACTGTTTGCCATTAAGAAAACCTAAAAAGCTAAGGCTGTGCTTGTTCCCATGATGAACATTTTTTCTGTCAATTTTAATCTCTTCTTTCTGACTATTGTTCCTATTTGTTTCTAGAAAATTCCTTTTTCATGTAGTTATGTAAAGTATTGTATCCTGTTCTTGCATAAAAACATTCATACATCTAAAGCGTGAAGTAAGGCTTATGCTTCATTTAATTGCTGTGTGTTCTACTTGCTAGAACATGAGGGTGGGATTGATCCATGAAGCAATTACAAATAATTACTCCTTAGTTTCTAAGGCTAATGAGACAAAGCTTTTTCTCTGAGAATAAATGTTCTTGAATTACATTGCAATTGCCTGTTCTCCTTAATATGGCATAACTGAAAACTGCTTTTCTGTCCGCTCTTGTTTTATCTTAATTTTTCTGGCAGCTAGGGAATTTGTTTCAAAAATTAATGCAACAACAAATTAATGAACCTTAGCTAAAATTAACTACAATATAAAATAAAAGTATAATAAAATAACATAAAATAAATATAAAACAAGATAGGAAATTCTCAGAAACCATGCACTTACAGATATATTTCATAAAGCAACTGCTCAAATGCTAATAGTAGCAGAACGGAGATAGCAGGTTAAAGAGTAAGTTCCCTCTACTTACATTTTTCTAATGTTGAAGGGGGAATGGTATCACAGATATCAGATACAGATCCATATGAATCAGTAGTTCAGTGTTGCTGTGCTTTAAAGACAGCCTACATATTTAGATTTCAAAATGGTATTTTAATATAATTTTAGGCAACCATTTTTGAAACATTATTTTAAATTAATCATATATTCTAATATTACTATGAACTGTGGAATTATTATACCATTTTTGACTGTTATAAGAAATCTACATGAGAAGTCACTGCCTAATGATTTCATTGTTTGACCTGGAAATAAAACTTGATAGCATAAAATCAATAGGGAAAATTACAGCGAATACCACAGCAACTCCCATGACAAATTAGAAAATAATGAGATATGATCAAGAAGAACTGATAGCCTGTTTTTGTCAATGTATATTTCTGAATGTTGGCCCAGCATTGTTATTTATTTATACATATTGTATCAAGGTAATTAAACTGAGATATAGAGAGGATACAGCTACAAACCGCCCCCCCCCCCGCCAAACAAACAAAATCAGTATTTTAAGCAATATATAAATAATTCAGTTCAGCTGGAGATTAGGAAAAAAAAGAAAGAAAAAACTCAGAAAAAACAAAGGGGTTTAGAAAATTATTTATACCACAACAGGGGTTAGGGCAGAAATTTAAAAATATGGTATAACAAGTATTTGCATTTAGCTAATAAGATTAACTATGGCGTACAATTAAGAAGCATAATGATATGACAATAGTAAGAGTACCAAACCAGAAAATAATCAAATACTTAATACATTCTATTATTTTATTTTTTGAATAGATTTTAGTTTAGATAAACTGATTATTCTCAGTGTTGCATGAATTGTTTCTCAAAATACCTGTGACCATAGGAAAAAATTCAATTTCATGCACATAAACAGTCATTTTTATCTACATGGGAAAGTGTTTAGAATGAGTATTTATGAGAAATTAAAAAAGGTCAAAACTGTCTATGAGCTTTTGTATTTTCTGCATTTTTTTTTAAATCACAAATCTACTTTGCAAATTGTGTTGCTGAAGCAGAAGTTGAAAAGCACTACCATCTCAGGAGACTTAGAAATATCTTGACTGCAAATCTCAGACTGCTTTAAACAGAAAGATAACCTAGCTCATCTACACCCCCTGAGAGATTCAATGCAGTATGCATATCCAGTCACACTGACATCACCGGATTTCAAATAAACAGTTGAGCAGAAATTTCCTGCAGCTATAAAAATTTTCCTTATCAAGAAGTGCAATGAATTGTAGTATACGCTTTCTCAGTAATAGCTTAATGTTCAAAATATTTACTCAATGAGAATAATCCCCAATTTCTAAATCTGTCTCAGTTTGAGGATTTAGAACAAAATCTCCTACATTCTGGGTTGATTTTTCTGAGAACTGTTTCTGAGGTTTCACTTCAGGAGGAGAACCTGGAACCTTGACCCTTATTTTTCAAGTAAGTGCTCCAATCATGAAACTATATAAAAGCGTGGCAAATTTCTAAAGGGAAAGATAGGAGCAAACAAGCAAATGAATGAACAAAAAAACATCCTTAGGCAAGAAATTTCAATGTTGTGACTACTATTCTGACTGTAGAATTATAATTTTTTGACACTGGACTGCCATTGTCAGTGTAACATCCAATGAATTAGTATGAGATTTCACTTTCAGCAGTTTAATAAGGAAGTGAACAGCTACTTCAGTTTTGTGCAATATTAACCTTACAGTCATCACTACAAGTCTCTAAGCCTGAATTGTTCTACATCTTCCATTATTCTTTCAGCCTTCTTAGTCTATCAATTCATCCAGCATGACTGTGATGTACATTCTTTCTGATACAAATGGATGTTCCAGCATCTTTTTCACAGTACTATCTTTTCTGAATCTGTCAAGTTCATGCTATTCTATGTTCATTTCTGGTGTTTCTGTAAATAGTCTGTCATCTTTTACAAACCAGTTACTGTTTCCATAGAAACTAATGAGTTTACGACTATACTTAAAATGTTTCACGTACTGAAGCAGTCCTAGTAGATTTGATATTGGCCACGTTAGTTTACAGCCTAAGAGAAATCTACACATAATATCGATATAAAAATATTGTTGTTCTCATTTAATGGGACAAATGAGAAAAGTTCAGTTGAATGAAAAAAAATACTAAAATTTAATGTTCTGATCAGTGTCCTGGGTTGAGCTGGCAAAACGCCAACTGTCCAGGACAGAGTGAAAAGGGTTCCTCCTCCCTCAACCAGCTAAGGGAAAAAGAAGAGGGAGGGGGGAAAAAAACCCCTCAAAACAGGTTTATGCTGAAACTAACTACATGTATTTGTACAGAAAAGAAAAAATTAAGAGGAAACTACAATATAACACACACTTACACAAGTTATGTATAACAAGAAATAATTTCTCACTCCCCAGTTAATACAAAGCCCATTACTCTAGATTCATAAGCACTGTAAAAGACTCCTAGCAAGAAACAGAAAGGGTAACAACAAAAATGTTTCTGCTTCCCTGAATGCAAACAAATTGCAAGTAGCGGCAGTAGGAGCAGGGCCTAACAGAAGAGAACAACTGCAGCAGTCTTCTCTGCACTCCAGCCATAGTGGAACTGAACTAACACCTCCCACTGCTGCCCCATATCTTAAGCTTGCGTCATCTGGTATGAAATACTTCCTTGGATACCCAGTCAGGTGATAGCTGTCTCCCAATCCACATAGATTCTCTGAGCCTACCAATTTGAGGCCTAGCCAAACCACTATAATTAGTTAATTAAAAATATATAATTTTAGGACTTTTGAAATAAATCTTAGTTGGTTTACTTCAGAGCAATTTTTTCTGAAGAGAATAGGCATACTGATCTGGATGAGACAAGAAGCTGGAATTAGAACTATCTAAATAATTATATATTTTTAAATAAAAATTGTATTTTTAGAGGACTAGCAATGCCTTGGTTCCCATACAAATGGTGATTATTGCATACTCCAGGACAAAAGTATATAAGTTACATAGTATTGTAATAACAAACTTAAAAACAAATAAAAATTATAACTGTATATACATATAGTTAATAAGAAATTGGATCCAACATTATATAATATATAATTTATTTTATGCAGAAATTTTTAATAATGTGGTATTTGTCTTCTTGATTGTATGTGATAATTGCATTGTTCGTTCCCCACAAACCTAGCTGAACATGTGTTTCAGTGTCACTTTTCATTAGCCTTCTTAAGCTACTCATCTAAAACTAAATCTAGAGTAAAAGATATGTACAAGTAACTGACTCTAATACTTAGAGGAAATAGCTTTATTTCCAACCTCTTTCCAACACAAGTCATATTTAAAACAAACACTGCATTTTTCTATTTTACAATTTATTGGCTTTTCTCAAAAGTGCCCTCATTCTGGATTTAATATTTTGCTAACTCTTCAAAAATAAGCTTAGTTCTTATTTTCCTCTTCTTGAGACCAAATACGACTATCATAGTTGAAGAGCACTTATTTAAAGTAAGCATTTTGTCACTAAGTAGTCCATACCCGTTCCATTTGCTGCAAAGTGACTTATTACACTATGTTCTCTATTTCTCCTGTCAAAACAACTCACACAATATTTTTTCTTTCTCATCATTTACAATTTTTGCTTAATTCAGGAAAACTTTCTAACATGAAGGAAAAAAAAAGTGTTTGGCTTGGGTTTTTTTTAGTTGGGTTAGGTTTTTTAAATAACTTTTTTGCTATCAAATGAGGAGTGAAAGAAACCCTATCTAAAATAATCTACACATTTTTAATGCATATAGGTCCATATAACTGGGTATAACACTTTCTAAGAATTTTTATTTCCTTGTGTTTTTTTTTCCTCTCTTCCTGTCTCTACTTGGATGCTTTAAAGTCTGAGTATTGTCTAGCTGAATCACATGTTTAAACAGCACGGTACGTAGCATGGTGTTTGGGTAGAGTTAATTCATAATTTCTGAGAAAGTTTCATGCTAAGCCATAAGTGAAAAACACAAAGTATTTTACTTGAGTAGGACTTCATGGAGATGCAAAACTTTTTTTTTTCCTTCGTTCTCAATTGTTGGGTTTTTTCCCCCTCTTGCACCTTAAATCTGAGTAATATTAACAAATATAAAAAACTTTTGGCCTTCCAAGATTGGTACCTTATATACACCTAAGATGATCACAAACAAAAGATACCTGACCTTTCTCATATCTCAACCACTCACTTTTAATACTGGAAAAAAACCCCTCATTTAAAACCTAGAACAGAAAGATTTTTCTTAGAGGAAAGGGTGTATTCCTGAGATCTGATGACCTTTTTTTTCTTTTAAATTGTTTGATTTTGGTCTTTTAAATCAATTATACAATAGGCATATACATACGTACTAGTAGCTGGAAAGCTGGAAATACTTTGATCTTTGGAGAAAAAGGAAAGTACTGTAGTAGACTGTTCTGTAGTCCAAACTATAAGGAGCATAACTTAGTAAATATGATGCATTTCTCTTCCTTGTTACAAATCAGAACTGAAAAACAGACACTGGAAACACAAAACACTAAGTTCAGTTGTACTGTAATTCTTTTTACGTTGAAAGAACACAGAAGACAACAGAGTCTCTTCCTTTTTATAGTCTTAAAGTCTATTTAGGACTGGAGAAGAATTGTTAGAAAGTTACATCAGTTATTAACTGACATTTTACTCTGTGCATATAAATATACATACACAAGAAAAATATGGGACCTGCATAAAATCTGGGCACCTAGAAAGTATAAGACATATTTCTGAGGTGAGTGAGGGTGAGAAAGAAAGAGGTTAAAGGTAGATGTCTAACTATTTTATCTAGAAATGGCTCACAGATGTAAAAGACTGAGCAGAAGAATCTATTTTTTAGTGAGAGTTTCAAAATCAAACAAAATTAGAACATCACTACACTGTTATGGTTCATTTAATTACATAGGAAATTGAAATGCTGCATTGACAATATATTATCTTATTCATTCATAATATTAAGTGTCCTAGAAAATGGTTTTATAATCATGTCATAAAAATATGCTACTTTCTATGGTAGCAACAAAGAAGAAACCCATTCGACTTCAGAACTATACATCCAAATGCCAAGTTTCTACAGTTCAGATAGGAACAAGGTGCTGAAGTTCTGTTTCAGAGTTAATGGTGCTCTTATCAGCACAGTCTGTAGAGTCTGGAGATCTATTCATTTGATAAGTGTGAATTTTTGTCTAAAGTGGGGCATTATTAGGATGGTTCAACATCCTTGCCTTTGAGAGTTGAATGCTGTGTTGCAGAGAGATGATAAAAATATTCTGAATTCAAAGTCCAAACATAACTAGAATGCATAGATATGATGACTAACCTGAATCATAATACATCTATGCTCTTCAGAACAATAGAAAACATGACTTTATATCCCAACAACCATTTGCTAACTTAGAAGCGCTAACCATACCCAATAAAGCTACTACTACATAATATCGTATGCCTTTCAAATTTGTTTTAGAACATGCTTTGCCTTTTAGAAATATCACTAAACTGGAATATGCATGTAATTGTATGCTAGAGAACATAAATTAGAAAAAATATATGTATGAGGTACCTCTGTGTGACATGAGGCTTTAAGAGTTGAATACAAAAGAGCTGAATGTATTTATATTCTCACCGCAATATTTTACAAAGGTCACTGGAGAAGGAAAGAGCTGAATGATGTGAAACTCTCACTGCAATATTTCAAAAAGGTCACCTGAGAAATCATTCTGAATATAAAGTATTATAAAAAACATACCACTAAATAAATATAAATTTTATTTTGTAACATGACAGCTCCTTCATGCTTTTTGAATTGTTATCATCCCTTGTGGTAAATCTTCTATTCTTTTGTTCTCTGAACACTGTTGCTTTGCTTGGCAATTATCAAGCAAATGGAGATGCACAGTGGTTTTCTAGTAACTAATTTTTCTTGCAAACTTACTCATCAATAACTTGTTTTACACCCTAATAAAGGAAGAGTCAAGGATGACTCAAAAGACAAGAGAGTAGATTTTTCTCAGTGATAAATTCAGTTAGGAACTGTAGTAAAAAACTTTTTTTTATACCACAAACTCTTTTAATAGCCTGAATATAAAAAGTAGTCATGAATAAATGTAAATACAGTTATAGTAAATATATGAATTTAAAGTATCAAACAAACACATAATAATAAAGTTTGAAGTTTGAAAGATGAACTACATCTTGTGTGGAAAATAGAATAATGCAAGTAAGAAGAAGACCAATAAACTACAGGTATCTTACTTAATTTTAAAAAATAGGTGATGCAGAAAAGGCCAATGAATCAGCAATTAAGTTCTGCTCTCTTGAACATGATAACTGAGTTGTGACAGACTGGTAGAATAGAAGCATAGACCAGATGAAGGCAGGAAGAAATTACTACATAGATTAGATTCTAAGATGCCTTGGTGCAAGTTCTGGCATGTAAATACCTAAATAAAATAATCTTTCAACTACGATTCTTCAGCTCTTCTCTGGTGAGAGGTTTAGGAGAAGCAATAGATCTATACATAAAAGTGAGGAAAAGAAGACTCAGTAATTAATTAATAAGTTACTTCATACTTCCAATACTGCAGAGAATAAGAAAAAGCCTATGTTAAGTATCAGTTCAGTTAAATATCTAAATCTGATAAAAATATACATACATAATAAAAATAGAAATGTCAAGAGTCATCAAGTAGGAATTTGTCAAGAATTGACTGTGTCAAACTAATTTAATTTATTCTTTTCATAGAAAACCTGGCAGAGATCATAAAAGTAATAAAACAGAGTCACTTTGACTAGTGGAGCTTTACTTCCAAATTACATTTTCACTAAAAAACCCCAAAACAACAACAACAAAAAAACAAACAAACAAACAAAAAACCCCCAACACTAATGAAAAGGTCAGTGAGAGTTTCAAAGTACTCTAAAAGACACCTAGCAAGAAACAGAAAGAGCAACAATAAAGTGTTTTTACTTCCCTGAAACTCAAACAAAATGCAAATAGCAGCAGCCGAAGCAGGGCCTAGCACAACAAAATAACTCTAGCAGGTCCTGTCTGTACTTCAGCCAGATGGAACCGACCAAGCCACACCCACACACTGGCTCTTACCCCTTCTGAGATGATGTCATAACATCATATGGAATACAATATTATTGGCTAGAAGAACTCAGCTCTTAGCTAGCCCAGCCCAGCTCAAGTCAGATGACAATTCCAGGCCTAGTCTGAACTTTAAAGCCTAAATTTTTGGCCTACTTGGCTAAACCCATACCAATAATCAACAAAATATCTTTCTTTGAAGTGCAGTTAGGCTATCAGACTGCCTTTCTGGTGGGAATTCTCAGAGACCTGTGCTAGAACTTCTTGTGCTTAGTATTTTTGGCTGTAGTTTGGATAGAACTCAAGAGTATGCTTAAAAATTTCCAAATGACATTAAGCAGTAGAGAGTGCAAGCACTCTGAAGTGTAGTTTTAGAATTCAAAATTGACTTAGCAACATAGAGAAATGGTCTGAAATGAGTAGGTGAAATCTAAAAATGAAGAGAAAGAGAGAGAGAAGGGGCGAGGGGAAAGGGGAGGGGAGGATAGGAAAGAAGTGGAGAGCAGAGGAGATTTCAGTCTGAATGGGACTGCAGTGATCATCTAGCCCAACTGCCTCAACATTTGAGGACTGATCAAAAGTTAAAGCATGTTGCTATGGGCATTGCCAAATGTCTCTTTAACAGTGACAGGCTTGGGCCATTGACTGCCTCTCTTGCATGCCTGTTCTAGCATTTGACCATACTCTCAGCAAAGAAATGTTTCCTAGCATCTCATCTAAATCTCTGATGAAATTTTGAACCATTCCCACATGTCCTGTCACTGGATCAAAGGGAGAAGAGATCAATACCTCTCTCTCCACTTCCCCTTCCCAAGAAGCTGTAGAGAGCAATAAGGTCGTTTGTCATCCTCCTTTTCTCCAGATTAGACAAACCCAGAGTCCTCAACCATGCCTCATCAGACATTTCCTCCAGCCCTTTCACCAGCTTTGTTACTCTCTTCTTTCATCTGGCTGGTTATATTGTGTTTGGTGCACTGCAGGATACAGTTTGCAATATATGTTCCTATTATCCAGTTGATAGAGTGACAATTTTAACATTAAGAGACAAAAAGACAATAACTTTCTGAGAATTATTGTAATCCAAACTTCAGAGATTTTTCAAAATTTACTAGAAAAATTATTACAAAGTAACTGTGATCAGCATGTGCTTCTGGATTTGCTAAACCTAATCAGTAAGTGTCACCTAAATTTACATAGATCATTCTGGTGATAGCAAGTAAAAATATTAATGTATCACCGAACTGAGATTAGGGTTATCAAAGAAATATAAAAATGGATGTTGCATAACATGGAGAAAGAAAATTTACCTGACTGTCAGTAAGATTTCAGAGGTAATCCCTGGTAATGGTAAGGTTTGCTACTCCATAATAAATATCCAAAGTTCTCCTTATCTTGTCAAATATTTAGAGAATATTTGAATTTCATCAGCATTCCCTAAAAGGCATCTAAAAGAACTAATGCTATGTTATTTTGCAAACTTTGTGCATAGTCAAGTTCATAACTTAAGTTGCTGAAACTCAGTGGTATGTAGGTGGCTCACCTTTACGTTCTGATTGTCCTTTTCCCTTAAACTCTGACAATCTCTGAAGTCTGCAAATTATAAGTTGCAACTACATTAACTGTAATTCAAATGAGCTGTCCTATTAATAAAAAATGGACTATGTAAATGTATGAAAAACACTTGCACAAGCTTTTCAAGATTTGAAACTTTTCATCACTTGGACATTCCTATGTTCATTATTAGAATTTTCTTCTTATTATTATTTTATTAAGTTTTCTTTTTTGTTGTTGTTTTCAAATTTAATCCTGCGGGTTTTATTCATAAAAATGAAACCTTTATGCATAAAATATTCAGTATAATTGATTTTTTCATTGTCTCAATATACAGAACTTAGTACAGTGCGCATTCAGAATTCCTTCGATAAAATCGTGAGTCCTGATGCTTCCTAAACTACCTAAGATGGTCATATATTTGAATTTCTTTAATTTCAGTTCCTATGTTTACTTTTAGAAAAATACGTCCATTTATAATGAGTTAACACATATTTTTACTCATCCTATTCCACAAAACTCCCTGCAGACCAGAATCTCCAAAGAATGTTACTAAATCTTACAAGATATTTTCCAGATTTACCTCTCTGTCCATATGGTACAATTTCAGTTACCTACACATGGTAAGAAACCCAGAGTTTCAGAATAGTTTGTATTTGCTTCTTGCCCAGGTTTGGGTGAGGGGTTCATGTGTATACCTAGGGAAAAAAGGTTAAGGGAGGCAAAGAGAAAAAAAATAATGAAGGAAAAGGGAAGGGGTGTGATTCTCCAGCTCTGGGAGTCTTGCATGAGATCAGCATTACATTCTGAAAGTTACACATGCCAATCAGTACAGAAGGGTTTGACTCTAGGTTTCCACTGAAGCAATAAACTGAAAGATTCCTCCATAAATGTAGTTTTTATTTATTAGCTGCATTACAACTTGTGTGCCTCTAAAGAGGGACCCTGAACAAAGAAATCCCTCAGCAATTCTATCCTTTCAGTCTAAGTTCCCCACCCCTCACATGAGAATTTAGACTAACAGTAATATTAGGGTTGAGGGTCCTCCGGTTCTTCATTGGATACTTTCATCGTCTCTAGATGGGCTGTTTCTTTTCTCATGCTGATGATTGTAGCTTCCTTGTCTGCTGCCTTGAACCAGCTCTGGAGCCTTTGTTTAGCTAACTAGGTAAATACTAACATACATATGTGAATGTTCACCATCTAAGGCTCCAGCAAATTTAGCTACCAATGCTAATTGAGATCTATATAAGTAGTATATCAAATTGTACAACAAGTAAATAAAATAATCAGGGACAAAATTTCAGGCTGTTTTTCTGGATAAATGCGACATTTGGGTTGTTTTTATAATTTCCATCATTGTTCTTCTCCAGTTCCTATGAAACATATAGTCTTACATAGACATTATGAAAATTTAAAGGTAAATGATGAAGAATGAACCTAGAGAGAAGGTCCTCTCATGAAACAGGTTTTAATCTGAAAAAAATCTATTGATTCCACTCCCAATTCTTGACAAAAAAAATAGTCTGAAAATAAATAATTGCTAAGCATCTAAATAATTCTGTAGAAGATTTAATGAAAGTATGAACTCTAACACCATCACCACCATGTCTAAACTAAGAAGATGACTGGATTTGGGGTGGGTTCATCTATTGCATTTTATTGGACATCTCCATGTATTGCTTTAAAGGCATGACATCCTTAAGGCAACTCATCAGGGAGTATTTTTATTTATATACACACACACACACACACACACACACACACACACATACACACATATATATATATTTATATATATACACATATATATATTTATATAGATGTATGTATGCATGTATGTATTCATATATATATTTAGAATTTTACATAACTTTCTTTTAGTTTCTGAAACAAATCTTATTTTGTCGTTTAGTGTGCTACTGTCCTTTGATTTTCACTGCAGACTTGCAACCTGGAGTCTGCAAGCTGCATTTATTTCAGTAGAAAATAAGCTAGGACTAAACTGAATGGCCTCCAGTGATTCTTTTATTCAGATCAAGCTAGTGTCATATAAAACCTTGTGAAAAGCTGATAGTCCACCAATCACCATCTAACACACTGCACTCACTATTTTCCAGGTTCAAAATACTATTTTAACAATCCCTTGCCAAGTTACAGAAAAGAATCGTTTTTAGACCAGGACAGTTTTAGATACTGCAACCCTAGGGACCACAAAATCTCATAACATAGATATTTAAACATTTTCATACTAAAAAATGAAAATAACCCTGTTTAAGATTCTAGATGAACCTACACAGTAGCAAAGTCATTAAATATCAGTTAAGTTAAATGAAAAAAAAAGTAAATTCACCTGATCTTCTTTATTACTGTAGATTTGAAAACATTTAAATGAATATTAGAAGTCCCCAGTACTTTTTATCTAGGCAAGCTGGGTACATTCTGGACATGTCAGACCATCACAACAGTTATTTTATGAGATTCCCTACAGCCACAATGTGGCCAGAGGTTCAGTGGCATTTATCACACACTAGGATTAGAAATATATAGAGGTCAATTTGATAGGCTTTGAAGTGCAGAGAAGAGATGATATTTGCTGCACTGTCCTGGTAGGTTTTAATAAGATTTAGGAATCTTATGTCCATATCGCTATAAATACCAATTCAATTTCCTCATGGTGCTGATAACCTAGTGAAAGCATCCTCCTGAAAAGGAGGCTGGAACTATATAGAAGGGTAGAAAATGAAATATAGTAACAGCAATCATTGTACATTGGTATATGACAAGAATTTTCAAAAATTGCACATAAATTACCCACTTGGCTAGACAATATAAATAAACCTTGGATGTTTTAAAGGTCCAACTAAATAGAGTCCTGAACTGCTTTGAGCAGATCATTGAATTTTAGTGTACTTAAACCTGAAATATGGAAAGGAAATGCAGTAGGCAAAGATCCCTCTATCTGAGACAAAATGAAAAGTTATAACCCTCCATGTATTCCTAACTTACAGTGTTATGAAACACCATCTGTCTCTGATATTTAAACTTACATGTGGAACTGACTGCACAAAGAAGTGTCATATGAATATTTTGTAATGTTAATGCTAAAAAGTATGTTTGATGCACAGCTTTAAGCCAAGTCTTATCTTAATAGAAATTTAGAGCACAATCTTATTTAGTAAAATTATAGCATGGGAAAGCACTGCAATAAAGGGGGTTTTTTGTTGTTATTTGCTTGCTTTTGGTGTCTATCTCTTCTCTATCCATAAACTATGAAAGTCTAACAGAAATGTAGGAGTGTCAGTAAGTTATAAACCAATACTGCATTACTGGACATACCGTGGGTATGTTATGTGGTGTAAACAAGAGTTATACATTGCCCTCATCTCTATGAATACTTACAGGTATATAAATACTACACTTATTTTAAAGGTTTTATAAGAGAGACAGAATAATTTGTATTGCCAGATAGTACTTTTCTTTCTTTTCTGAGAAATATGAAGAGGTATTCAGTACCTATTGTCCCCATCCTGAAATAGCTCCTCATGGGGTATTTGGTGGCTGTGATACCAAGGGAACAAGACAGAGCAGTAAACAGTTTTTTAGGAAAAAGTAACAAAAATAACAAAAATGGTCTCCAGAGACCCTTTCCTAAAAAAACAAAAAAAAACCAAAAAAAACCAAACCAACAAACAAAAAAACAAACCTCAAGCTTTGAAATATATGAACTACTTTTTTTTCAGTTTTCTTCTACATAAAATCCTTCTATTAAAAAAAAAAAACCCAATGCGCCAACCAACCTACCAACCAACCAACCAACCAACCAACCAACCAACCAACCAACCAAAACCAAATAAGTTCACTAATTTAGTAGATATTTTTTCCAGGTTCATATTATTGATATTTTTGCTATGTAAAATGGTGCTTTAGTTCTGAACTCAGCCACCTACTTATTCATAATTGTTATCTCAAATCTTGACAGGCTTTGGGAAATCTCCAGATAACTCTCCAGAAAAAGCGTGCTTTAGAGGTACTTCTTAGTGGAATGGATGCAAGCCAAACAGGTTCATTTAGCCTCAGAGTTTCACTTCTAGACCATATTTTATTTGACATTCTAGACATAGCAAAATATTTTTATATTTCAAAATTCATTATAATTAATTATTTTGGAGGAGTTTTGCTTGCTTTAAGAAGTTTTGACATAATCAATGTAAATATATAGAAAATGGGTTTCTACATGACCCTATTCATATAGGTCAATATGAACACACAATTATTCTTATTAAGGCAGTTACTTATCAGCCATAGGAAGGAACACCTTTCACTAGACCAGGTTGTTCAAAATCCCATCCAACCTGGCCTTGAACATTTCCAGAGATGAGGCATCCACAACTTCTCCAGCGCCTTACCACCACCATGGTAAAGAACTTCTCCCTAGTATCTAATTTAAATCTACCCTCTTTCAGTTTAAAAACACTACCCCTTGTTCTATCAATACAAGGCCTTGTAGAAAGTACATCTCCATCTTTCCTGTAGCCCCTTTTAAGTACTGAAAGGTTGCTAGAAGTTCTTCTCAGAACCTTCTCTTCTCTAGAGTGAAAAGCCCCCATTCTCCCTGCCTGTCTTAACAAGAGAGGTGGCCCTCCTCCAGACTGACTCCAACTAATAAAGAACTAACATAGAAATCTCTGCTAAAACAAAACATGGGAGTAAAAAAAAGTTTCAAAAGTCCTTCTCAGTTGCCCTATGCTTTAGGAGGATAAACTCTCACTGCTGTTTGTCACTGCTCTCACTGCTCTTCATGCCCTTTCCTTCCTTGGTTTTCCTTCATATTTGTCTAATGAGCAGAAAGAAAAAAAACAATACAGTGTAAAATCTCCAATTCCACCTTTAAAGTGCTTCCAGTACTGAATGTGTGCAGTATCGAATGACACTAATGATGATAGAGAAGTCCTTAGAGAAATTGAAAAATAGGATCAGTTTAGACTATGAGTAAAATATTCCAGCTGCATTCAAATCCATATGAAGGTGGATTCCAGTCTTATGTGAGCTAAGACACTATATGCCTTGCTCAGGATTCTGGAGACTAGGTTTTAAATCTATTACATTTGGAAATGACATATAATATACAAGACTTTAAATACAATTTACCATTTAGAGCAAGTAAGAATTATACAAAAAACTGAGAGGGAAAAGACATAAGTGGAAGTGGTGAATTCCTTGTTTTGCTTTGCTTTTTTGTGCAGCTTTTGTTTCACCTGTTAAACTGTCTTTATCTTGAACTGCTTGATTTCTCACTTTTATTCTTCTGATTCTCTCACCCATTCCATCAAAGGGAGTGGAATAGCTGCTCTGTGATGTTTAGATGTCTACTAAAGTTAAACCACAAAAACTATTTATATTAGACCACTAGAAAATAATATCAGTGTTTCAAAATTCTCCTCATCTTAGTTAGCAGAAGTACAGAATAATACACATTCCCACACAGACAGGAATCTGAAGTTTAAATAATATCATTTGGAGGCAGAGAGGAGCCACAGCCCTTTTCCACTAAATGCATTAAAAATTTAGGCAATTTGGAACATTCTTCTGAAGGCAAGCACTTAACTTTATTACTTTTCTCCATATCTATTTAGAAATACAGATTCTGTCAATTAACAATTTATATAGAAACATAGAGATGCATTAAAGGCTGCCATCCTTTGAGTAGCACTGGAGGAAGTAAAAAATGGTGATGAGAAATGTGGAGTAAGCTAACCAAGTAACTGGTTTGAATTTGACTTGGAACATAATGGGAAATTACTGAAATGTTCCAAAGGGTATAGAGAGACAGGTGGGCAGAATGACAGAAGAGACAAATTATTTTGGCAGCAGCTTTTTGGACTGCAGAGAGGTCTCCTCTCACTCTCCTCTTCTCCAGGATGGACAGACCAAGTGACCTCAACCTTTCTCATTTTGAATTTTGTTGGTTTAGACACACAGTATGGAATTAAATCAGAGTCCAGTGTTGGTTTTCTCTTAGTAATCACAGAAACTGATTTTAGGTTTTTGTTCCAATTCAAGTATGAAACAGATTCAAAATAAAGTGACCTCCTCACCATGGTGCAATACTGTTCTACATTTAGATCACTAAATGCCAAGTAGAACAGTATCCAGAGGAAAGATTGTATATGATTCATATCAGAAGGCAGGGAATGTGTCACAAAACTCATTCATTTTGTTAAAGTATCTAAGTAAGATTTAAGAGTAGTCTAATAACTGAGTAATGTGTTGGACTGGCATAGAGTCAGCAGTATCTCTTTTTTATTTTGCCCTTTATTAAATATAATAATTTTCCCCAAAAAGCTCAGTTCTTATATGGAAGAAAAGCAGAAGGTGAATTTGTGAATAGCTAAGGCTGGTCCCAAATTGACTGACTTTCAAGGAAGGTTAAAGAGATGAGAAATAGTGGGAAAGAAACAAGAAAAACGTGCTAAAATAAGAATAATAACAGTGTATCATAATGAAAAAGTTAATTTTAAGGTGGGCTTTACCAATAAAAGTTGCATTCAATTTGAATATTACTTTTTGTTTATGGCTGTAATATTTGCTGTTAATAAAATTAAATATACCTTGTCAGATAACTAATGGAAATAGATTCATAATAGGTCAGCTTTAAAGATGTTGCCTAGATAAAGGAAAATGTGTATTAATTCCTAGAAATTACAACATTTAAGCCTCTAGGATCATAGTTTCAGCACAATACCTATTCTTTAATTCAAGAGAATATAAAAGTAGATAACTAGTAGTTTTGGCCATGGATGCTTTTAATTGGAACTTTACCTTCAGGGGCAGTTATACTACTTGAGCGTCTGCTGTAGTTTATATTGGCACTCATAGAGTTTTTTCAAGTTTTGATATTCCAGTCCAAAACAGAAGGCACTTATTAATGGGAAGAATCATGAAGCATACCAATCAGAAACAAGAAAAAAAAAACAAAGAAAAAGAAAAAAAAAAAAGAGAAGGAACATGGGATTGCATGACCTTGAAGTCAATTTATGACAGCCATTTGAGGAAGATAAAATATGAAATTGCATAATTAAGAAATAGTCAAAATATAAAAAATTATATAAAAGTTTCAAATAAATAACAAAATTAAACAATGGACCTTGATGAAAATATATGCCCTCTGCAATATTAATATATATTTGCAATGTTAACATATATTAACTAACATAAATATTAATATTCGTTACTTTCTTGTGTGTTAAAATGTTTTGTGACTATTGATAAAATTAACAGGTAGAACTGGAAGAAATTAAACATGACATAAATATTAGGATATTATTTTGTAAACATAGAATAAAAATTCATTGTGTTTTGCTTCACTTCCTGGATGCATTTGTGTTTTGATCTATTTGCAATACTAGCAAAGATGTAGGGAAAAAAAAAGGCAAGTATGGCACACTCTGATGAAAATAAATTAATGTGGGAATATTGGAAACAACAATAAGTAACACCAAGTTTGTAACCTAGTGAAATGCCTAAAATTTCTTCTGTACTGAAAAGAATTATTTTAAACTCAGTTGGGTTTTGGTTTGGGTTTTTGTTGTTTTTGTTTCATGATCTCATTTATGAGGTTGCTTTGAAGACTAAATGGAAAATAGATCTTCATTATATTAAAAATGAAAAAGGAGGATTGTAATTTTTCCTTTTGGGTACAAATATATATTCCTGCTGGATGCTTATTCTGTCTTAAATAATGTACACTAGTAGCTTGCTGGAAGTCAAATACATTGTGTACTCATAATCTAATCCATTGAAATGAATTTCATTCTTTGTTAAATGCTAACTCCAGACTTACAGATATTTATTAATTAGTGAAATTTAAACAATTACATTAAACTATACTAGATAATGTTAACAAATTGAACACAGCTGTTGGTATATAAGGGTGTGATAAATAGACCATAAACATTATACAACACTTTTTAGTGTTTGGTTATATTTAAAAATTGTCATATGGTGAAGATTACCTGAAAGCCTGCTCAAACAAAAGAGATCTTTAATCCATCTGTCCTCCTCTAACTCATTAAAGTATTCTGGCATTTGCTAACAAAAGAACAAAACCAGATAACTTTTGGTTTTAGTGGGGAGAGTTTCCAAAAACTCTAGACTTCATCTACTGAACTCTAATGATTTAGGTATGTCTGGGAAATTAAATATTACAATTTCCATAACAGCAAATAGATCAAGGTCCACAAAAATAACACGGAATAAAAGTCTTCTCATGGAACTGAGTATTTATGTAGTCTATTGGTTAAATAAATAGAGTAAGATCCTTAGTTACCATCTAGTATACATTAAGCAGCCTAAAGGTGAATTTAAAGGACATTATCACATAAAGAAAGAATGAATAATGTATGTCTTCATATAGCTTTTTGTCCCCGAGTAATAGCTGTCTGAACCTGGAACAGAAGTGCTGCAGCAGGAGAAGGGTACACTAATTGTATAAATCAGTACCTTTTGCTTAGTAGAGAAAAGAGGGTAGAAAAGATAACATATTGATACAGAAGAAAGGATGATCAATATCCTAAAAATGAAGTGGCAAACAGTGAAAAAGGAAAAAGTAAAACCACTTACAAGCAGCATCAATCACAAAATAATTCTATATAGCTTTTACAATCTAATATATAATACATAGAAAAAAGCTAAACAAAAAGATTTATTTAAGCAGATGTGTCTGAGAAAGAAGTCATTATTATGTATTAATAACTGGACAATGTTTAATATGATTGTTTTGGGGACAATTTTTTGTATCTTGGTTTTTTAAACAATTCTCTCTGAAAAGATGAAAACCAATAATAATTCACTTTTTTTTGTTTGTTTTTAATAAAAAGTAGCTTTTTATTAAAAAATGTGCTCTGGTCTAATTCTTAATAAATGCCCTTTAAAGCAATATGGCTAATTAAATAGATAGATACTTGCAAAAGACCTGCAGTGTGATTTATGCCACTAACACAAGAACATGAAGACTGCAAAGAAAAAAAAACTTTCAAAAATAATACTGTACATATAAATAAATAAAAAAATTACTTATGAATAAATAATAGCAAATTTATAGTTTATTTTTGAAAGCCTTTCTATAGCTGAAGTAGAATTACTGAAAGCAGCCAAAGGAAGAGAATATCTTTAACTTATATGAAACTCTCCTTTAGGTAAAATGAGCACAACAAGCCTGACATTCTGATGCAGGATTGTCTTATACTGGAACTACAAAATTACTTGATCTAGTAGTTCCTCTAAGGCAACAGTTTTAATATTTTTTTAATATTAACTTTTACTACTTTTTAATCATCTTACTTAATTCCAACTATCAGTAATTTACCATTAGAAAAAGTTAAACAATATTTTGAAAAACATCCCTATTTGTGTGTTCCAGCACTATCAGTGTTATGGATGTTGATAGACGGGCCTGAAATGACAGCAGAAATCTCCAGCCATTTCTGGATGAGACCAAGCCATCTGCCTGGCATCCCTGTATTTGTTCTTTTAGGATTTTAGAACTTGCCTTCCGATACTTTCTTTCCTTGAGGTACTAATGATCCCTCTCACCAGTCCTATCACCAACTGTACCTGTGACTTTCTTATCTTGAAGCAGTTTCATACTACTTTCTGTCAGCAGCCCAAATCCCCACAATGCTGCACAGTAGTAGCTGCACAGTATCAGAGCTGGGCATGGTACAGCTCAAAGAATAAACAAACCAACTTTTTTTTTCTTTTTAATATATTAGAAGGTCAAGTTTGAGTCCCTCTAGGAGCTCTTTGCAGTGAAGTGGAGACAAATATATTCAGGGATTGGTTCACCTGATGGTTACAGTTATGTCTAACTTAGAGAGAGGAGAACTGCTGCCTGGCAGTTCTTACTTTATTAGCTGTGAGTACTCATAGTTGAGTACATTTCATCACATGATGTGTTTGAGAAAATTGACTGAAATAATTGGACACTATCAAAGAAATCACTCTAAGAATATGCATCACATCTGTAAATGGGACAGAGATCCTCATAAAAGTATGCTGAGGTGTGGTAGCATGTCAGCCGGAGCATCCAATATTCCAGTCATTGAAGGACTTTCTTCAGATAGGGATAAGAGTGGAAAAGTTGTGTAGAGAAGAGGAACAATGGTCATGGAATCATGGGAAGGGTGCATTTCCAGTTACCCCTGTTACCTGGGTATTGATAACCATAAGCAATGCTTGAACATGTGTCCTTGCTCAGTATTTAAGAATCTGGAATAGGCAAATTCACAATATTTTTCAAGAAGCACAGAGTCAGCAATGCAGCACTGTGCCACATAGTTGTATACCATAATGCTGACTAGGGTATGCATCCTTGTGAAGTTGTTTCCTGAGCAAAAGTGAATTCATACACATATTTAAGTGGTCTGACTAGATTCCTTTAACATTTACAGGAAAATGTAGCGTCTTTTCATGGCAAACAATGACACACTATAGTCAGTTTAGTGGGGAAAAAAGAAAACCAAAAACACACCAGTATTTTTTATTACTAATTATTTTTAATACTTATGACTTAAAACATTCACTTGAAAATTTTCAATGAGGTCATCTAGCCAAGTAGGTCCCCAGCATTCCTTCTATTAAAAAATACAGAACCATTTATTATTTTCTTTTAAATAATTCTTTCTTGCCTATAACAAAAAAAGTTCAAAAATTAAGAAACTCACTTACTTTATTTTGTTTTAAATGAAATCAGTATCTGTAGAGTTAGTATATATATATATTTTTTTTTATGGATTCCTCCTTCACTTCCTCATAATTCAGCCTTTTCCTTTACTAGGTTTTATGGTTTTCTGCTAATAATTCTACTGAAGTCTGTGTTCAACACTTTCTGCTATTTCATCCATTAGCTCACTACATATAATTTTTACATCTCAACTTTGCTAGTATTGCATATTAAATTGTTAATCATACTGTTGGCAATTATTGTTTCTCTGATAATTTATTAATAATAGGTTTACCTCAAAAGATACATATCACAGAATCAGGGGTACATTTCATATGTATACACAGAAACAAAGAAATATGTCAATTCTCGAGCCGTTTTCCTCTCTATATAATTTCATTTCAATCTTCCTTTGAGATAATGAGATACACTCATAATAAAATTCTTAGGAATCTAGCTGTTTTATGCCTAGTGCTGTTGTTATAAAAAGCACTTATTTTTCTTTTACATATTAACCTCTAAAGGCTTATTTCAACTCTAAAAATAAAAAGAAGAGAAATAGGGGATTGATTTGTTTGTGTTTGGTGGTTTTTGGGTTTTGTTTTTTTTTTAATCTGTAAAGTTGCGAAGCACTCCTTAAGAATGGGGAATACATGATCTCAGTAAACACTTTAAGGTTGTATGCTGTAGTTTTTATTAGCAGAAGGGGGTGCAGCCATCTCAGAAGTGTAAAGGCAAACAAAAAAAACTAACTCCAGAAGTGAATGCAAAGAACAACAAGATAACAGAGTCTCACTTCAAAGATGATCTGTGTCACAGAGTCTGGAGTCAGTCAGTTGTCCCCAAGGAGAGTCCAAGATCCTGTAGATAGTTTGTGTGGAGAATTAGGAAGTTTAGAAAAGTTCATGCAGTATGGGAATTGCTGTGAGAGACAGTCAGTTTTGCATAAAAATTAAAAGTTGCTTGGAAGCTGGTAAAAGGTTTTCTTTTATTCTATCCATGTCCCATTTGTAGTCTATGGTTGTCCTTCCTTCTGGTCTAGGAAGAGGGACTCAACCATTTCCTGTCTAATATTTTATTTTATTTTCCTAACGTTATTTAGTACACTCATTAATATTTGTGAAAAAAATTTAACCAAATAATCATAAATCTAAAACTTTCTGAGGCAGAACTGGAAAGCTTAATACATATTCCTTGATTTCTATGATTCCAATATGAATAAATTCTTCTACCAAATCCCAGGTTATATTTGGTTGGATTCCATAATTTTCAACTGGTTCAGAAAAAACTTATGCATTCATAAGATAAAAATAAAATCTTCCCCCATATCTGACTGAACAAGACTATGACTATCACTTTGACCAATGGACTTCTAAATTGCAGCAATCAGGTCTCTCTTTGGATTCACAGCTGGTGATCTTTTTCCTCTCTGTTATCTAGTCTTGCGCTTTTTTTCTCTTTATTTATTTTCCTTATATATTTTCTTAAGTGATATTTTCATAGTTTTATATCGTCATATTACTATAGATAATAACCAAAATGGCTACATACATTCTTTCTATTGCAGTCAAATTGTTGTAAAATATACATATATTTTTATATACACACCAGTTATTCTGTGTCATTTCACTCTAATCTTCCCCAAAGGATATAGTAACATGAGCCTCAGTTACCCTACCACAGAGGCTGATCATAATTTTAAATCAAATGCTCCATCCTTGAAAGTGTTCAAGGTCAGGTGGGATGAAGCTCTGAACAACCTGGTGTAGTGGAAGGTGTCCCTCTCCATAGCAAGGGATTGGGAACTAGATGATTTGTAAAGTCCCTTCCAATCCGAATCATTCTACAATTCTGTGTCTCTGGTTTCTAGGCTGTGGTTCAAAAAGGCCAGCTGCACTTCTTAAGGATGCTTTTGGGTCTAAGGTCTAGCTCCTAAGCTCAGAGCTCCCAGTCTGCCAGGCAATTCCTCTATCAGTAATTTTCAGAAGACATTTTCTTTTCCTCTACAATTTTCATTGCCTTTCTGGCTGCTCACACCATAAATGCAATAAACTTCATAAAAATACCAAACTTCTACAAAATTTTATGAAATTATACTATTACAGTTGTCTTACAATGAGGGATACAACATCAGTCAGGAAATCTGCTTCACAACAAGGACTAAAATACCAAGTTTACAAGTCTTGATTTGGTATAACAAAGAAAGTTCCATGTATTCCATGTCTTGAGAAAATTTCTCAATGCCATTTATTTTATTTCCTTTAATGACTTTACATCTAAGAGTCATTAAACATGTGGTGTAATTTCAAAACAGAAGGCTATTAGCTAATATTTTGCTGTAAACAACATGAGGAATGGTATCAATGTCATGAAGAATAGTAGTAATTTTGAGGATATTCCTTGAAACTTTCCTGCAGTTACATATACCAAAGCCAGGTTATGTATCCACTAAATTCTCAAATGCCTGCTTCCTTGATGAAGCTAAATATTTGATAATATGTTATTCACCCATTTCTTCTATTAAATGATACAGCTCAGATCTAAATACTTGTTGCTTGGGTTTAGCCTCGCTTTCTCCTGCCAGGCCTGGACTGCCTAGTCTGGGAAAAAAACACTGAACAGACGGCAAGAACTCAAACGAAACTGGACTGAATTAATGTATATATATATATTCTAACATTTATCACTACACACATAATTGTACCCACCTGGGGGTCCCCAGGGAAGAGGGGGAAAAGGGGGGATGGGAATAAGAAGGAACAAAAGAACAAACACACAACACATGGAGTACAGTCAAAGGTTTGAAAACAAACTGGCAAGGATACAATCTCACCACCTCAAGGGACAGAACCAAGCAAAACAAAAGATCTCCATCAAAACTCTTCTCTGCTTTCCCGTGCCACCCTTGGAAGCAGCACACCAAAAACTAAACTCCTCCCCCCCGTTACGTGGAAAACACGTGTGGAATAACTACATAATGGCCACTTCCCTAGTTACTGCTGGCTACTAAGGCAACCTACATCAAACCCATCACACTTGTGAAATCCCTGGGTAAGATTTTCAAAAACACGAATAGTTTTTATTACACTCAACTGTCTTCCTTTGACAACTCAATAATTTCAAAAGGCAAATCTTCCTACTGTTGAAGTCAGATTAATTTACTATCCTTAAAATGCTATTGTTAATGTGATACAGTGATATTCTCTTCCTCATATGTTCAGTAGTAGTGATATCTACCTTAAGGGATTTTCTTCTTATGATACCCCATTTTTTTAAAACTTCTTTACTCTTTTTTGCTATTTGTTTTACATTTATTTCCGGAAGGTTGTGTTTTATCATTAAGTGCATCCATGAACAATAGGCTGTCAGTTCAATGTAACACGAGTCTGTAAATATATTTTTCTTTTTTTTTTTTCTTTTTTCAGATTTCCTATATATTTTTAACTACCCTATGTGAATTTTCTTCTCTGGGGACACCCCTTTGTCGTGGGGGAGAAGCTTGCGTGCCCTCATGAGGTTGAGAGCTATGCTGGCAGTGTTTTGTGCCGCTGATAGGGTCTCCCATGCCAGACAGGTCTCAGCTGAAGGGTCAGACAAAGTGTGTCCACGGGCAGGATGGGCTAAATAGCCCTCTGACAACCATCCTAGGAGAAGGACAACTCTAACTTCAAACTCGGGCAGATGGAGCTTGCTTACCCCTGTAAGGTCATCCATCTACGAGAAGGATACTCTAACCAAACGTACATCCTGAAGTATTCGCTGCCACCGTCCAAGCTCGCTAGGCCGTGGCAGATGAACCTTAGGAGTAGAGTGGGGCCAGTTCTGCGCACGCTGTGCCTCACCTAAAAAATCCATTGCACAGGCTCAAACGGTTCACCCACATTGCAAAGCCCCATAGCAACAGGCGAGGGTCGAAAACGGCAGGTGATAGGAAGCAGTTGGAAGCCACAGACCCGACCCTGCATGCACGTGGTTCAGGATATTGGTCATTTGAGACTTGACCCCGGAGATGACAGTCTCATGGGATTGCATCCTGAACGACCAAGCAGCCTTTCTAAGGGCAGCACTGCTTACTCCACACAGAGAGGGGTCTGGAAAAGGTGGCCTACACAAAACTTATCTCCATACCCAGCTAGATAACCACAGCCAACCGGCATCTTCCATGCGGTCAAACAAAACCAAAGAGATTTCAAAGACATACACCTGTCTGCAAAGACGTGTTCAAACTAACACTCACATGTTGGAACATCAGAACCATGCTTGATACTGGGGATAGTGGACGTCCTGAGCATCGTTCTGCTCTAATTGCCACGAACTGGCACGGCTCAACATTGATATTGCTGCTCTCAGTGAAGTTCGTCTTCATGAGGAAGGCAGCATTAAAGAACATGTTGCTGGCTACACACTCGACTGGTCAGGCAAACCCCGAACCAAAAGACACCTTTCAGGAGTTGGCTTCTTGAATAAAATTCCATTGCCTCCAAACTTGAAAATTTGATGACAGGTTATTCCGATCTCATTATGTCCTTACGCCTCCCACTACACAACAAGCAACATGTTGTTCTTTTTGCATATATGCCCCAACTCTCCAAGCTGACCCAGCAAAAAAAGACAAATTCTACAGCAAACTGTGCTGCCTCACCCAAAAGGTACCTGCAGATGAAAAGATCATAATCCTTGGTGACTTCAATGCCAGAGTAGGTAAGAACTCTGAAACCTGGAAAGGAGTCCTGGGCAAGCATGGCGTTGGAAACTGCAACGACAACGGGCAACTTCCGCTAGAATTTGTGCAGAATAGCAGCTCGCCATCACCAACACTATCTTTCAACAGAAAGACAGCCTGAAGACAACCTGGATGCACCCTCGATCCAAGCACTGGCACCTCATTGACTATGTCTTAATGCAACAGAGAAATGACAGCAATGTCCGTCATACCCAAGTGATGCTGAGTGCAGAATGTCAAACAGACCACCACCTTGCGCGCTGCAAACTTAACCTCCACTTCAAGCCCAAACCTAAGAGAGGCGGCATTCCAAGGAGGAGGCTTCAAGTTAACAATCTTCAAACAGCCACAGTGAGAGACATCTTTCAGGTAAACCTTCAAACTAGACTTAAAGATAATCCCATAGGTCCCTCTCCTGAAGCACTTTGGCAAAATATTAAAAATTGCATCCTGCAGTCCTCTGAAGAGTCCTTAACATTCTCCTCCAAGAAAAACAAAGACTGATTTGACAAAAACAATCAAGAGATTCAGGAATTGTTGAAGAAGAAGAGAACTGCTCACCAAGCACACCTTGCTCAGCCATCTTGCCATGTAAGAAAAACTGCCTTTCGTCTTGCATGCAGTAAGGTCCAACAGAAACTTCGAGACATCCAGAACAAATTGTGGCTCAGCCTAGCATAAAAAACACAACTATGCACAGATTTGGGTGACCAAAGAGAATTTCATGAGGCCCTGAAAGCAGTGTATGGGACCTACACACCAGGTTCAAAGCCCTCTACTCATTGCGGATGGTCAATGCTTCTCACAGTTAAAACCTCCATCCTGAACCGATGATCTGAACATAGCATGGCCAGCAGGACCAGGGAAGTGATCCTTCCCCTGTACTCTGCCTTGGTGAGGCCACACCTTGAGTATTGTGTTCAGTTCTGGGCCCCTCAGTTCAGAAAGGATATTGAGGTGCTGAAGTGGGTCCAGAGAAGAGCAACAAGGCTGGTGAAGGGTCTGGAGCACAAGCCCTACGGGGAGAGGCTGAGGGAGCTGGGGTTGTTTAGCCTGGAGAAGAGGAGGCTCAGAGGTGACCTCATCACTGTCTAGAACTACCTGAAGGGAAGTTCTAGCCAGGTGGGGGCTGGTCTCTTCTCCCAGGCACTCAGCAATAGGACAAGGGGGCATGGGCTCAAGCTCTGCCAGGGGAAATTTAAGTTGGATATCAGAAAAAAATTCTTTCCAGAGAGAGTAATCAAGCATTGGAATGGGTTGCCCAGAGAGGTGGTGGATTCACCATCCGTAGAGATTTTTAAATGGAGATTGGATGTAGCGCTGAGTACCATGATCTAGTAAATGGACTAGAGTTGGACCAAGGGTTGGACTCGATGATCTTGGAGGTCTTTTCCAACACAATTGATTTTATGATTCTATGATTCTATGATTTTCAGACTCTCTTCAGTGCCAACCATGTAGTCCAAAGCTCAGCAATTCAGCACATTACACAAGAAAAGAGAGAAGGAGAAAGAGGGAGAGATAGCTACCATGGAAACTTTGTGGCAGAACAGCTCTCACACATTCAGATGACAGGGTCGCAACACATGCCACACCTATGCCTCTGGTTTTATCTGCTCTGGTCTCTATGGCCAAACTCCCCAGGTGGGGCTTTCAACCCGTAGCCCACTCTGGGGTCCCAGACCAGGGTGAGGGACAGTGTTTCCATTGTCCCTGACAATCCAAGCTGGGTCACGGGCTTCAGGAGCTGTGGGGTGTTACAGTTTTCCCAGGCTGTTTGTGACTGGCAGCTGCTCTGGGCCTTTCTCTTTGTGGGCTCCAGGCCCTTCCATGAGGGATGCAACACCACCTCACCTCCATGAGGTTTGTTCATCACTACCCCCTCCACACACACATGCACCTCCCACAAGGTAGTTCTGACCTAATAGTAACTGATCTGATGTCTAACAAGATTACTGAATGATTCACAGTAAATTACTTCTCAGGGGAATAGAGTCTCTCTCACAGTGCGTTCTCTTAGAGCAAATAACCTATTTAATTTTGAATAAAAAACCCTGTTTAAAGTCTTGTCCTCTGGATTGCTTATGTTCATGATGACATTTTTGTATGACACTGAACTTTTATCTGGGAAAGAAGTATCAATATTTTGAAGCTCCACCAGGAATGACACCCTTAAGAACCACGAAGGCCAAGAGACAATCTGTGAAGACTGGTGTGCAAACAATAGTCTGGACACAGCTTGGTTTCTGGATCTAAATACACACAGCATTCACAAAGGGAAAATAATAAGTGCAAGGTCTCAGAGTTGATGCATTTAAGACAAAAATATCTTTTAATTTTAGGAGTTCATGGAAGATGTAGAATACTAAGAACAGCAATTCCCAATTCTATGTTCTTCACTTTTACATTTGACATCGAGCTTTATATTCGCTTAGGAGTGCTATATCAGTTTAAAGAGCACTTCCGTTTACTGGCGATGCACACTAGTGTTTCAGTGTTTTTCTTTTAGTTTCCTCAAATGACAGAAGTGTAATTTAAAGCAGTTGATGCTTGTTTCTCATTAACAAGAACCATCAGCTGCATAAAGAGCCCAAACTCTTAAAAGTGTGCTTGCAGAAACACCCCATAAACAAAACTCATAGTGTAGGGACAAACCATTCAGCAACTTAGAGTAGCACACAAATGTTTACCGAAAGTCTTTGATGAGATAATTCTTCCTTTCCCTCCATCGCTGTTTGACTATCCCTATTTTCCAGGCTCTGAGGAAAAGAAATTGCAGAATTGCAGAGGATGCTAACACCGGCACACAATACTGTCTGTAAAAAATTCTTATTTCCTCTCATAGCTGGAAGATTGAAATGAAGTTCAGTCTAATATTTTAAATCCTTACCTCCCAGACAATTCTGCTGTACACCCTCTCCAAGACTGTTAAAAAAACCCCAGAACTTGTGTCATGTAAGCTATCCTACCTCAATTATTCTATTCTTGTGACCATAGGTAACATCAGGGATTCTGCTGTGTTTTTTTATATGTTGCGAGCATTTCTGTGTTTTGTGGTCTTTTCATGCTGGCTGGACACCAGATTTGCACCAAAGCTGTACAGTCACTCATCTCCTCAGCTGGACAGGGAAGAGAAAATATAGCAAATGTCTTGTTGGTCAAGAAAGGACAAGGAGAGATCACTTACCAATTACCTTCATGGCCAAACAGGTTCAGCTTGGGAAAAATTATTATGAGTTATTAAGCATCTAATAAGAATACAGAAATGAGAAAAAACAACAACAACAAAAAAGTATTGAAACACCTCCTCCCTACCCCTCCTTCCTTCTTGGTCTGCCCTTTCCTGCTTCTTAAGTATGTTATCACAAAGGCACTGCCAGCATTGCTGTTCGGCTCAGTTTTAGTCTGCAGCAAGCCTGCCTTGGTCACCCCTGTGGCCTCCATGCTATAAAGACCTTGCCACAAAACCCAATATGTGTGTACATTTGAAGAGGTCCTCCTTTTGCCCTGTTTTCATATTTCTGAAGTCAGTCTTTCTCCTGTAATCTTACACTTTTTGCTCTCCACCTGTCCTCCACTTCTTATGCTGTACTGAGTTTTCACATATTTAGAAACAGTTAAATGACAAAGTGCATCACTTTAATGTAGAAAATATTTCCTCTTCCAAGAAAAATATAAGTACAGTAAATATGGGTTTTTTCCCTTAATATTTTACAGAAGAATTTTTGTACCTACAGCCCACATAGCATGTTCCAGTGAACAGGTGGATAGTCTCACTGTGTGGTTTTGGATGAGGTTTCTGTTCTCTTTCAACTGCTAAACTTACATTCTAGAGTATAATAGTTCCATAGGAAAGAATACCTATAAATGAGGACATATTAGGACCATCATATATAAAATCATAAATAATGACTGAAAGCCTGTAGGCAGAATTAAATTATTCCTCAAAATTCAGCTGCTAGCTTCCATTTGTCATTTACATGTTGTTCTTTTTTCCCTCCAGAAACTGAAAGTCAATTTATTTCAATTACAGAAAGTTTTTAAAACAAACTTATTTTGATTAATACATCTCAAATTGGCATTAAGTAACTTAAAAAGAATGGGAGTTTTCCATTACCACCAAAATCAGTTCCTGGCTTCCTGCAGAAAAGCACAAGAACAGAATAAATCCCCACCACCAGCAGCAGCACCACAATCACAAAACCCCAAACCCCTAAACGAATGTTACAGAATACCAGATACCTTTGATTTTCAAAACGTTGATTCATCAAGCTAGAGAAATAACAGCATCATGTATCAGGTCAGGAACACAAGCTGTGAATAAAGAAGAAAATTGCTGTTAAGTTGTTCAGTGCATGTTTGTATCTCTGTTCTCTTCTCCCAGTTATAATATTTTACATTGTTCTATTGACTCATTGTATTTCATCCTGGGATTAATACTGTAAGAATAGACTTGCAAAATTTATTCTTTATTGCCACATTTCTATTAAAATTATAAAATTACAACAATTAGACTAAATGAGTCTCAAACACATTTTTAGAAGTATGGCAGTCTGTTCTTCTGCCCCAAGTTAAAATACATACACAAACCCTTCCTGACAGCTGTTTGTCCAAGATGCTATTACAAACTGACCAAATTATGGAGGATCCACTGCATTTCTTACAAAGTATGAGGTTTCCTTTGAGCACAATTTTAGGCTAAGTTCTCTTTGATGTTTTTATCAATGACTGGACCCAGGAGTCTGTAGCAGACACAGAGGTTGTCAATGACACAAAATTAGGAAAAGCCAATCATTTCCTCCAGGGTAGAGCGGCCTTACAGAAAGATCTTGATAGATGCGAATGCTTGGCAATTGCCAGCCTCTGAAGTTTAACAAGGAGAAATGCTGGATTCTAACCTCGGATGGGGTAATCTTGGATGTATGTATAGATTGTGGAACAAGAGAAAGGAGTGAAGCAGAAAAGGATCTGGGGATTTTGTTTGATGATAAGAAAAAATGAGTCAACAGAGTGTCCTGGCATCCAAAAGGCAAACCATTTCCTGGGGTGCATTAAACTGGTCAGAAGAAGCCATTGTCACTGTACTCAGTATTGGTGTGGCCTCAACTCAGTACTGTGTGTAATTTGGTATTCCTTATTGTAAAAAGGATAAAAAATATTAGAATGTGTCCAAAGATGGTGAAAGAACTAGAGGGCAAGACTTGAGAGCAGCTGAAAATACTGGTTTTGTTTGGCTTTGAGGAGACTGAGAGACCACTCCACTGCTCTCCAAAATTGCTTCGTAATAGAGCAGAGAGGGAGATGCAGATCTCTTCTGTCTGGTGTCTGGAGATATGACACCAGGGAAAGCTTTACAGCTGCATCAGAGGTAGTTCAGATTAGAAACTGAACTCACTCCAGTTGCCTGGCTCAGTTGTGGTACTCTAAACTGGGTGCAGTTCTGTAAGTGAGACTTGTAAACTGGAAGGATTTTTTCACATTTTCAAGTAGGCAGGAGATGCAAAAAGCACATATGTATGCATGCATATAAACAAGTAAGACAGAGCGTGATGTGTAATAATATATGTTTATGTATAATGAAATATTTAATCCCTTGCAATATCTCACAGATGCATTCCACCTGGATTTTTGCTTTTCTTTATTTTGATTTGGATTTTTGGTTTGGGTTTTGGTTGTTTTTGTTGTTTTTTTTTTTTTGGGGGGGGGGGGAGGTGAGGGATTTGTTTGTTTGGGGTTTTTGTATTTCTTCTGATGAAATTCTGTTGTTATGATATTTTTTTCCATTTCACTAAATCCATGGGACTCTCAGATTTCCAATTATATATGGTGTTTCTGAATGTTTTCTGAGGACATAAATAATGTCAACCTCACTTCCTTCTGCATTTCTAAAAGCTGCACAATTATTTTTCCTCAGCTGATGGATTAATGGTTCAACTTGAATGAATGCTTACTTCACAGGATTGATTTTTTTTTGGAAGCTGGATAGGCTAGAAGATATAAGAGCGGTGGGGTTTTTTGCATGGGTTCACAAGAAAAGGAGGACAAATATTTTCTTCTGTGACACAGTTGTGCAAGAGTACTTCAAAGCTTCATGCTTTTTAGTCAGAGTCAAGAATATACATGTTATGCACGCAGCAGTAAACTATCTCTGTGAGTTGCTGAAAGGTTATCAAAGCAAACAGCAACTACATTCGCCTTAGCAATTTTTAAAAATGTAAAATATTCCCAACTGCTGTTCTGACTATAGCCTTCTGCGACGTACTCATTCCTTAATTGTCGTTTATTTAAATATATTGTTTCTTATTCCCACTTCACATAAAAAGCTCCAGCTAGCAATAATTTATGTAACTCAGATAATTTCTGAATTTGGATTATTTCTTTGACTGTCTCCAGATAGTCTGAAAATATACTGCAGTATGTTAGAAATAACCTTTTACTGCAGATGAGAGATAAGTAACTGTTTGCAAATGATTTAAAATCTCCATAATAGGGGATAGCAGACTGAAATCAGAAGATAGAGTGCTTGAAAGTGATCAGACAGAATGGGATTCAGGTGTTATAGCAATTAGATTTCTTATCTTAGCTCGTTATCCAAACTCTGTCTTCAACCTTCCTTTTATAAGTGTTTGTCTCTTACAGACTGTTATATATCATTGTTGATAAAGAAATATTTAATTGGTTTAAGCTAGACATCTAACTGGAAGACATTATTGCCAATATTACCTCTTTTTATTTTCTTTCTTTCCTTCAGTTTTTGGAAAAGTCTGATACCAAGATTTACTCTGCTTAGTGACAGAGCTTTGAGAAGATGTGACTAGTTTGAAGGGTACCAGGGAATCTGAAAGAGAGAGACTAGAGGAATTACACTCTTTCTTGTGACTAGTCCAATTGGCAGAAAAGATAAAGGATATGAAGGATCCCTTATCCTCTCTCCACTTGCCAGAATGTAGCGACCTAAAGGATAAGGAGGAATGACAAGTTTTGTCTGGCACAGCAGGCATGTCTGCTTTGTGACTACCTTACCTTCCAAGGTGTCCTTGGATAATCATAGAATCATAAATTGGTTTGGGTTAGAAGGAACCTTAAAGATCATCTAGTCTCACCCAGCCCCATCCAATCTGGCTTTGAAAACTTTCAAGCATAGGGTATTCAGAACTTTGATCAACCTGTGCCAGTGTTTCACCACCTTCCCAATAAATAATGTCTTTCTAATATCTAACCTAAACCTACTCTCAGTTTGAAGTCATTCCCCCTTGCCTTATCACTACATGCCTTTTTACAAAGTCCCTCTTCAGCACTCTTTTAGGCCTCTTTTATGTATTGGAAGGCTGCTATAAGATCTCCCTGAAGCCTTTTCCTCTCCAGGCTGAACAACACCAGCTCTCTCAGCCTATTTCCATAGTAAAGTTGCTTTAGCCCCAGATGAGCACCATCTTTGTGGCCCTCCTCAGGACTCCCTCCAACAAGAATACTGCCCAGTGGAAAAGGACCCTGACAACGGCTGGACATGAGCCACTAGTGTACCCAGGTAGACAAGAAAGACAATGGCATTCTGTTCTGTATCAGAAAAGTATGGTCAGCAGGACTAGGGCAGGAATTGTCCCTCTTGTACTCAGCACTGGTGACATCACACCTTGAATTCTATGTTTAGTTTTGGGCCTCTCACTACAGGAAAGACATTGAGTTGTTGGAGAATGTCCAGAGAAGGGGAACAGAGCTGGTGAAGGGCCTGGAGCACAGGTCCTGCAAGGAGAGGCTGAAGAAGCTGAGGTCATTTAGCCTGGAGAAAAGGAGGCTCAGGGTGGACCTTTTTGTTTTTTTAAAAACACCTGAAAGGAGGTTGTAGCAAGGGTGGGGCAATCTATTTTTACAAGTAACAAACAAACAGGATGAGAGAAAATGGCCTCAAGTTGTTCCAGGGTAGGTTTATATAAGAGGAAAAATACTTCAGAGAAAGGGCTGTCAAGCATTGGAACAGGCTTCCCAGGGAAGTGATTGGGTTCATATGCCTGAAGGTATTTTAAAGTTGCGTAGATGTGAAACCTGGGGACATGGTTTAGTGGTGAATTTGACAGTGTTAGGTTAATGCTTGGACTTGATGGCATTAAGTGCCACTTTCAACTGGAATGATTTTATCATTCTATCATTCTATGATTTTAGTATAGTCATAGGGGTAAACCACAAGAAGCAAGCATTTAACTTATGTATATGATGTGGAACAATGATGTTAATAAAACAAATTTATTTGGACAAAAATTATATTGCTAAAATTAATAGCACAAAGAGATAAAACCACAAGGATGTTCATTATTGTAGCAATAGCAAATGTGCTATTAATCACCTCAGAATAATGTGACTTCATTTAGTATTTCTATATTGTGTAAGACTATATTAAATTGCTTAACAGTAAAATATCCTCTTGACACAACATAATTATAATACATGAATGAATTTTAAAATCATAATAATTTGATAAACATTATTTCAGATAAACAAATTGTGATAGGCTCTAAATGAGATTCTCATTATAACTCTAAGGAATTTTTAATTGTCCTACAGTATAATTTTATTTATTTATTTATTTATTTATTTAAAGTATGAAATCTCTAATGACTAGAAATTAAGACAGCAATGGGCATATAAAATTCACTGTATTAATTAAAATTAAATGGACTGAAAATGAATGATGAATATGAAAAAGGTCTAAGAGACTGCTTTCAAAATTTACATGATAGTTTCTTAAAGATGATGAGTTTTATTTGACAGTAGAGACATACATGGTTAGTTGTAATAGAATGGCCTTTCAAAATATGAAATAACTTCCGGAAACCAGCAGAGGGGGGGCAAAGTTGTCAGAAAAGGAAGAGGAATCAGATGTAAATCACACAAGCCATGATATCTTTACTAATGTTATCTGCCCAGGCCTTCAGAACATTCAGTATTACTGTTTTACTTTAATCAACAGTGTCTTCTGAAGCAAATTTCCCAGCTGGCACCAACTGCGCATATTTCTTGTGCTGTGGGTTACATAATTTTATTTTACTATGTACTTCAGATTCCTTCAAAATTTAACTGTTCTGAGAAATGTAGCTACGTAGGCCACCTGGGAACTCTACCTATTATTCGACAGAGTCCATGAATACATTACAAGCAGTCTGAGGATTATGGTTGTGAATGTATATAACCTATAAGTTGGGTTTTCAGTGTTATGCTCAGTAGTTTTCCTTATATCGATCTACACTATTTGCTAATGTAGTCACTGACTGAATTGTTATAAAACAATTTTGACAGTGAACCAATGATACTACCTCAATCAAACATTTACTGAACGATTTCATCGGTCCCTGTGATGCATGCATCTTGTAATGGATTGTTATTGATGGAAGAACTATTAGAAGGAAGTGTGTACTGGACGAGTCAACATTGAAGTGGATTGAAATCTGATCCCAGAGGGTTGTAATAGGTGGCAAGGGGTCTAGTTGGAGGCCTGTCACTAATGGTGACGTCTAATGTTTAATACTGGGCCCAGTACCGTTTAACTTATCCATCAATGACTTTGGTGAAGGGTTAGATGCCTCCTCAGCAAGTTTACTGATGACACAATGCTGGGAGGAGTGGCTGATACCCCAGAGAGATGTGCAGCCCTTTAGAAGGGCCTCAACAGGCTGGAGAGATGGAAAGATAACAGTCTGAAAGGCAGATTCAGGGTCCTGCACCTGGGGAAGAATGCAACAGTACAGCCTGTGGGTCAACCTGCTGGAGAAGGAGATCCTGGTGGAAAACAAGCTGTTCATCAGTCAGCAATGTATCCTTCTGGCCAAAAGGGCCAGTGGTATCCATGCATACATTAGGGAAAGCATTGCCAGCAGGTTTTGGGAGATGATCCTACTCCTCTACTCAGTCTTAGTGAGCCTGCATCTGGGGTACTGTACCCACTTCTGGGGTCCTCAGTACCAGAGAGACATGGAGCTCCTGGAGCAGGTCCAGCAGAGGACAACAAAGATGGTTAAGGGCCTCGAGCATCTTTCTTATGAGGACATGCTGAGGGAGCTGGGTTTGTCCAGCCTTTAAAAGAGATAACTGTGAGTGGACCACATTGATACATATCAGAAGGAAGGGTGTTAGGATGGAGCCAGGCTCTTCTCAGAGATACCAAGCAATAAGACAAGAAGCAATGGGGCAGAAACTGATGCACAAGAAGTTTCACCTTTACATGAGGAAGAATTTCTTTACTGTGTGGCTGACTGAGCACTGGAACAGATTGCCCAGAGATGTTGTGGAGTGTCCCTCACTGGAGATATTCAAGACCCATCTGGACTCAATCTTGTGCAATATCCTCTAGGATGACCCCGCTTGAGCAGAGAGGTTGGATCAGATATCCACTGTGGACCCTTTCAACCTTACTCATTCTGTGATAAAATACTAGTTTTGTTTCCTAGGAAACCACAATATGAAGGGCTTTGAAGTCAAATGAGATTTTAACAAGAGGACTCAAAAGAACAAGCACAAGATGATGGAGGGCTTGAAAATACATGCATGAGGTGATACTGGAGATTTGAGACCTATAGACAAAAGCTACCAATAATCAGACTCTGTTCATTAATAAGTACAGCCTTTGGAGCCTGACAAAACCTGTTTCAAGAACAGCAAGATATCTGTGTTGAAAAACTTTGAACATAATTCTAAATGGATCCAAGAGTGAAAAAGAACAACAGTTGCTCAGATTTTTTCTGCAAAAACATCAAGACAGTGATGACTTCTGTTTTATCAAAGAAGTCTAGCATCATTAATCTTAGAATACAAAAGAGTCTGAAAAGAGCAAGTGAAATGTAGGAGAAACATACAGACTATAGAAAAAGTGTGCATATTAATTCTATGAGTATTAATTTGGACTGATCTCATATAGTTGCATAATTTGGACTTAATTTAACCTGTCTTGATTAAATTTCTGCAACTTAATAAGATTATCAATTATTTCTTGGCTCCACATATAAAGCATGTTTCTTTAGTACACATAAAAGGAAATGATGTTTGTTCTTCTGCCTTGCCTTTGAGGCTTTGTTGAAATTTGGATGCAATGAAATGTCCATTCTGAATTAGTCCTCAAGGCTGCATTTTAAGTTGATGATTCTGTTTGTCCTGGCAGAACTAAGATTAACTATCCTAAAAAAAACTCCTCATGTTCTTCCACAGTCATTTATATGACAAATTCAGATCAAATTCTTGTGTTTTAGATGGTTAAAATTAGATGAGAAGAGTCTTATTTGCAGTACCAAAATCACCTCCCTTTCAATATATAAATCTGAATATCCACCTTATTTTTGTTCTTTTGTTACTAAGCCAGCAAAATAGTAGGTTTATAATCAGGACATAAATCACAGTAGCCTAGAAACTTTTCAAAACTATAAAAGGCCTGGAATGAAACTACAGGATTAGGAAAGGGATCTCTTTTCTGTTACTTGTGTGTAAATATACCTTTGCAGTGTTTTTTTTTTTTTGTCCTCAATATCTCTTCAGAATACTAAAGCATTGATTCTTTTGTAAGATGAGACACTGCCAATAAACACCAGTCTGAGCATTGGTACAGTTTAACAGCTGCATCGGATCACAAATGTTATAATTTTCCTCTTACCCATTGTGCCCAGAAAGATGCATGTTTTGAGGAAATATTGTGCAGTAAGGGATGAGTTATGGTTCTGTAAGTATTGGAGATGACAAACTAAGAAGTGTGTTGCAATTGGAAAATTAATGCAACCACTTGTTTAATTTTAATAATTAATTTTTATTTATTTAAATTTTTATTTAATAAAATCTTTTTAAAAAAAATACTGTTTTGATTGGTGATTTTGAAGTCATTTTGATCCAGGAGGGTTTTATCAACTGTGAATGCAAACATCTAGACATTACTGAAAATTTATATTTTAATACAAATCAAATACAACTGAAGACTGAAAAACTGATATTTTGCTTCATTATTGAATTATCCTGCCATCCTTACCTCCAGTAGTGATGATATTTGCTAATTGAAACTGCAGCTGAGTGGAGATGTCTCAAGGATGTGCGGTTGTGTTCTTGGTTCTCTCATACTGTGTCCCCAGTATCTTTACCTTTTTCTTTCTCTCCCTCAGTTGGCTTTTCTTTGACTGAATTACATAGTACCAGGACATTGTTTGATAGTTATGATATCTGGCCAAGTAAAAAGACCTTGCCAAATAAAATGGCATTCTCTTCTGGACTATTTGGAACAAAAAATAGCAATCATGACTCAAGTAATACATTCTCAACAATCATATGACCATGATGGGTGAGTCAGCACAAGAAATCTAGATGTTACATGTATTTTCTGCTCTTTTTCTGATTTTACCACGTATACTCTTTACATATTCTTTTTTGTTTGGTTGTTTGTTTTCTGCTCTCTAATGAGATACATAAATGGACAGCACAATTTAAAAAATACTATATCTTTGTGCTCATGTTGTCTGTCTGAATAGACTTCAGAAACTATTTATAAAACCTAAAATTGTCTAGAACATTAGAAAGGTAAATCATTACTTTTGTGTTTCATGATATTAAAAGCTATAGAAGCTGAAGATTCATAAACTACCCTTGCAAAGAAAACAATTCATAATCTCAGAATGGCAAAACTGTTTTAAACACAGGACTAGGTAGAAATTTGTTATATTTTCCATTAGTTTTTTTGACAGCTATTAACTCGAAAAACTAGACATCTGCTTAAGGTAATTAATCCTGCCAGCTCTTTCTGTAGTCACCATTTATTACTTTTGCTCTCCAGTTTCTAGAATGAACAAAATTTGAGTTAGTAAAATACCCTTAAGAAATAATTCCAGAAATCTGATGAGAAAACTTGATAATTTTTCACCTTAATGTTGGAACTCAAACTTCAGTTACAGTACTAAAAATTTATTTTAGAAGCTCAGATGTTGGGATATGCAAGGCCTCAATTCTGCATTACCAAGCTCTTTAAACTGTTTGTGTGTCAGGCCCATTTTCACTTGGAAATGGAAACACTGAATATCAGAGTCAAAATCCTGAAGTCATAACTGTTCAAAACTTCCCCTTTTTTGATAAGGACAAATGTCAGAAAAAGTTTCAGCATGAATAATCAAACCTGATTCATCAATAGTATTTAACTGCAACACACATTTAGTTTCTTTTAGAATTTAAAATATTAATATTTCTTGCAGATAACTGAGGGAGTTTCTTTCTTGGGTTTTTTTGTTTGTGAGTTGTTCTTTTTATTACAACTTTTCATTACAACATTTGATGAAGGAAAGTAGTGATAGAAAAGAAAATTTTATTTGCCATTTATTGGAAAAAAAGTAAAAAAAAAAAAAGAGAGAAATTCCAGCATTCACTGGCTTTATTATATCTCAATTCCTTCATATACCACTGATAGTATGCCCTCTCTGATGACCTTAAATTAAACAACTCAGGTTTTCCTATCATTAGCTTGGCACCTTTTTGGACAAAAACTGTTCTTTCCCACCAACCATCCTGAAGCTGGAAAAACAAATTATTTTTCCTCCTGCTGTTATTGCATCCCACAAACTTCAGTGGTTTTCTGATTATGTACTCAAGCTCAAGCAGTTTTCTTCCATTTTCAGGTTCTTTAGGACTTGTTTCTGTATTGCACATGCATTTTCCCATCTACGAATTCAAATCACTTATATCTAATAGTGTTCGATGCCTGAGCCCCCCTATGCCTCCTGTGGTTCAGCACAAAATTGCTTTTTTTGTCTTCAAGATAGAATGAGAGCATGAGCTCTTTCTTTTTCATAGCTTAAATGCTGAAAAATATGATTACAGAGTTGGGGGAGATTTTTACTTGAGCTAGTATGTGCCTAAATGAACTTTCATGGTCTATTGATTTAAGAAAATCAAAATGTCATTGACGTAAAGTGATATTTCACTGTATGCAACCCACCACTTTATTTAAATGTATCTACCTCTGCATTTGACTCTTCATAGACTGAGCAATAATGTGTTTGTTCATATGTAGAAAAAGAAGAAAATGCAACTATTTGAAAAGGACTGGAAAATGACAAAAGTTAAGAAAATAATTTCATGAGAAAATAAACATGCAATACTAATGGAAGTAATTTTACAAGGATTTTTACAAAGGAGTGTTGATTATTACTGGAACTACTTTTACAATTCCACTATTTATGATTGTTAAGACAATATACTGCTGCAAAGAGATTATCTCTTATGACTGATGAGTTCATTCAAATAGACTCATAATCCCAAACATTTAAGATGTCGAGTGCAGCACTCAACTTTCTATAACCTCCTTGTGCAGATAATGTTAACTATCCTGTTGGATTTTACATTCTCTCATCTAACAAAATAACATCTTCCTTACTGTGTTATTAGTATTTCAATTCCTATGAATTTTGTTTTCATTTACATACTGAACTTTTGGTATAATAAAAATAAATTATATTGGTGAGGTGGCTGACTGTGTTATTATGTCTGTAAGTCATGTATGCAAATAAACGTGAATAGATGAAAACAGCAAAGAGAAGTACGCGGACAAAGTCAAATATTTATTCTGAATGCCTTGTTAGTGATCGAATGTCAGAAAAAAACCAAACAAACAAGACCCACAAATCAACAAACCAACCAAAACCCAAATAAACCATACTTCAGTACTTTAATAGCTTAAGAAACTTCTCTTGGATTCAATGAAATTTATGTCTGATTAATATTTTGGAAACCCCAAACCCCTTTGGATTGAGATGAATACTTTTATAGGCTTTTTTCCTTTTTTATTTTTATTTATCCATCTATTTATTTATTTATTATTCTAGAGCCATAGTTAAGTAAGTAATAGAAACCCAGGGATCTAAATGTAAATATACAAGTTTGAAAATACTGATATGTTTTCTTATATTTATTTTTTTCTTTGGAGTTTGACTTTATGAAATTATTTATATGCTTAATTCTTTGAATATCTGATAAATTTATGGAACTTTAGAATTCCACCCCATGGCTATAGCATTATTTGTTCTATGGGATAGATTTTATTAGGTATCTGCTTGGGTAGAAAAAGAAAAATACAATTTAGTTTTATAGCCAGGCAGAATTCTAATGGTAAAGGTAATATTAACCAGTACTATAATATTGTTATTGCATTGAAATTACACCTGAAGAGAACTTAACCCATCAAATTTTGCCATATAAAACATACTGATTTGATGTACTTGTCAAGATTTTGTCATTAGCATAAAAGATGTAATTCTGTAATATAGTTGGTTTTCTATAACTTTCTGTAAGTTCTGCCATAGGAACATCAGGAAATTACAACTGGACTAAAATTTCTTTTTTACTTCATTATCTCAGTTGGTCACTAATCTATCCATAGATAGTTTTGGTTGGTTGGTTTTTTTTGTTTGGTTGGTTGGTTGGTTTTTTTTGGTCTCCAGGACTAGGTCAAATTTGGTTGATTTACAGGGGCAAAAAAGAAGGAAGATTTTTTCTTGTCAGTTATTTCTGGAATTCTAAAAGACCAAAGCTTCTTAGATTGTTTAAAGAGTGTCCCCACACATCTATAAATTCACAGAGACCTAGCTATCTGCTTAAGAGATTATGATCTCGGGAGCTAGTAATGTAATAAACCACATTTGTCTACCAGTCTAACAGCATACTGAATATAGAATATAGAAAGGTGCTCAGTTGTAGATTTTAAATACATTTTACCATTTCTTCTTACATAAAAGGCTTATAACAGTCGTATTCCCATGGAAGCACAGCAAACCACCTTTATGAAAAACATGTTCATATTCTAGATTAAGTAATTACATGTGAAAAGTAAAAGAATTAAATCTGAGATTTGTAGTGATTAAAAATATTCTGTTGATTTCTTGCAAAAATTGAACAGTTCCTGTTTCTTTTAAAATAATACAAAAAGAAAAGGTATTTGAAAGTTCAAAATTATCTTACCCAATGTCTAGAAATAATTTATATTCTCTTTGAAGGAGAACAATTTCTGATGACATATCAATTTTTTATGTTTAATCCACAAAAAAAGCTAAAATTATCTATTCTTAATTTATGAAATTTATTTGAATATACTTAATTTTCAGCAGAATTAGATTTCTTTCTCATTTTATTGACAGATACATTTATATTCATATTCATATGCAATTAAATATATTTAAACACACCAGTGCAAAATTGAAACATTGTTTGGGCTGAAGTGATTAAGACATTTTGGTCCAAATCCAATTAATATTTCAAGGAGAAGCTAGCTAATAAAATTACTATTTATTACTTCGTCTCCTCCTTCTTCTTCTTCTTTTTTTATTATTATTATTATTATTATTATTATTATTATTATTATTATTATTATTATTATTGTTGTTGTTGTTATTATCATTATCATTATCATTATTATTATTATTCAATAATTATTATTATTATACAATAATTATTACTAAAAATTACTAACTATTACTAACATAACTAATTATTTTCTATGTCTCACCAATGGTAACTAAATATTCTATAAACATTAAAAGAAGACAAGAAAGAATGACAAAATAACTCATATTTCTTTAGAACACTTTAATGCAATATGTGTAGTAGTAGATTGGACATGTATCGAGAGTCATGATTAATTAATCCCTTTGGGAATATTCCCATTTAGGTTCTCTGATGGTAGGAAATGTTTTGTAAGACTTCACATTCCGAGGTGTATATATGTATAGTGCAGCAGAAACTAAATAATTTTGTACGTGCTTACCAAAATATACTTGTAGATCATTATTTGTTCAATGGGAATTAAATTATTTCCTGTGTTGCATGACAGTCCTTTTTGGATATGCAGAATGTATCATTAACAATGGCAGCCTGGACTATTTTTTCTATTCAATCATTAACTATAGAACAGCTGAAAGCTTATTTTCCACTGAGGAAGCATGTCTGTCATCAGTGCACATCTTCTGTAAAGCTATTGCTTTCCAGATTACCTTGGAAGGAGAAAAAAAATGAATGTGGGAATTGAGTTTGCAGTAAAACGTCAACAGTTTTGGTGGTGGTGTAAGTTTAAGGGTCTTGTTAGACAAGTCAGCTAAATAAAAGGTCATAAATTAAACCCTGTTTCTTAATCAAGCAGCTCTGTGCTACATTGCTTCGGCCGGAGAAGTTTTAATTTTTTTTGGGGAAATAAGCCACTTCATATGGTCCAAAACAGGGTCAGAAAGAAAGTTAAAAAATAAGTACAATGAACAACTAGGATTTTGGTTGTCAGCCTTTTTCCTTGTTTTATTTTTGTCTACTGTTATAGAAATACCCTTCAGTTTTAAAGGCGTCTATTTGGACCAGAACCATACAGATGATGCTTATATTTGTTGCCAAAGACAAAACCACAAAGAAAAAAAAAAGAAAACAAACACAACCAAACATAAAAACAAATAAAACAGAAAAGAATGTTGACATTGGAAGAGGGTTCTTTTTTGACAGAGTAACACACAATGAGGAATGATTTTCCCAGGCTGTCCGAGAAAGTGTTGAACACAAGCTGTGTGCAAAAGCAACAAGGTCATCTAAAGGATAAAGTTTTCTTTTTTAAATTGCATAATTAAACAGCCCTCTCCTCTTAGTAATATCTTGATGACTAATAACGTCTTCTGTTTATTTTTTGCTTGTTCCTTTATCCATTTTTTGTATTATATGTCTGTGAGCATATGCACACACAAGTAGAGGCTCACCTAATAGCAACATAAAGGTATATGCTTACCTTCACAGTTGTTAAGGGATGTTAACAGTTCTTGAAGAAAACTGAGCAAGAAAATACTTATTGAAAATCAAATGGAATAACTGAAGGCAGATATTCTTTAGAGGTTTAATATCACTTGACAAATTCCAAGTATTGTTGAGTCAGAGGGAAACATCAGATAACATTGAATGTTTTCATCATCACCAAAATAAAATAAAAAACTAATCTGTCCACATAAACTGACAGAGAATGGACCAAAAAGACAAATGGACAGAGGATGGTCCTATATCAAAGAACTTATTATTTATATTGAGCCTAATTTACTGATTACAAATTAGACTGAGACAGTTCTGACACCATATTAAGTTGAAAAGAATGTGAAGTGAAAGTCTACTGCTCATATTAAAAGTGATGCTGCATACAACATGCAAGTTCTAACATTTATGAAATCTAACAGTTTATAAAGAATTACTAATGAGGTAAAAGAGTGGATAAAAGAAAACCATAGAGAAGAATGCTCTTTGCCTAATGTTATCAAGGAACAAGAACAGGAGAGAGAACAACTCCTAGATCTGCACTTGGCTGCAGTGGCATGGCAGAATTTATCAACACTTGCCTAATTTTAACTTAGCTTATTTTCACTAGATGCACTATAATTTAAGTTAACATCTTCTGTATTTGTGCATGCAGAAGTCACAATATAAGTGATAGAGGGAGTTATTCTAATAGTTCTCTAAAGTGGTATTGGTAAATTAGGACATCTATTCAGCTTCACTGTTGGGATCATTTAGGTTCAGCAATGGAGTGGATGAAAATATTTCTTTAATAGGCTGGCCTGACTGGCATGTGGCAGGATTCTTTGGTGTGCAACAGTTATATAATCTTTTTGAATTGAAGTCTTCATTCAAGTAATTATTTATTTTTATCTAATATATTTACATTTTACATGAATTGTCATTAAGGGTATAGGAGGTTGCAATTTCACATTAACTATTGTCAGGTAATGATTTTTCTTTTCTTTTAATTAATTTTGATCCTAAATTCTTCTTAATCCTGAACTAATCCTTATCATTACAGTCATCCCTAAATTACAATTATTTAAAAAGTGTTTTGCTGTTTCCAGTATTAAACATTCTGGTCTAGTTGCACTTAAATAAATTTTTTGACAATTATGACTTTAATTAGTTTATTTCTAACTGATATGCATGACTGTATCACAAACAATAACAGAAAATATGAGTGGTGAACAGAACTGGCTCTCCCACTTCTTAAAAGTCTAGGCTTTTTATTAATTCTTTGAAATCCCTTTGAGATTTGTATCGGGTGCTGGATTCCATACAGACTTTTCCCTCCCTGTGTCACTAACACATCTACATTATATTAATATTTGTAAAGCAAACTTTGCATAAAAAGTGATTTGTTTATTCAAATTAAATAGAGTTAGTATTAACAAGGAGATAATTTTCCAAAGTTTTAGGAAGGTGCATCACCTCCTATACTGTATTGCATTTGCAGCTGACAACTGGTAAGTTGAAGTCCCCTATAAGAACAATGGCTAGTTATTGTGAGACTGCTTATGGAATATGCCTTATCCCTAAATTATGTTGAAAATTATCAACAAAATGACATAAAAAGGAGGAAAAAAAGCATGAGTTTCCTTCTTACTTTAAAGGTTTTTGTAATATCAGCATCAAGCAGATATTAATTCTTGACTAATGTCTACTCTTAGTAGCTGGAAATTCAAAGTGTTGCTGTAAAAGAGAGAGAAAAGAACCCTAAACCAGTAAGTATATCTACACCACTGCATCTGTGATATAGAGTCCACTTTAGAAGATGTGTATTGGGTTAGCATGGTGAAGTTTTGGTGGTGTGAAAGGGTGACATTTGAGATGCTCTTTCTGAACTGTAGACTGTGGGAGCAACTTATATTGGAAAAGGTGATGAAGGACTGTCTCCTAGGGGATTAGAACCACACTGGAGCTGGGGAAGTAGTCCTCCCATTGTGGAGGAAGCAAGAGCAGAGCAGCAAAGACAACATATGCTGAATTGACCACAGTCCCCATTTCCCATCTGCCTGCTCTGTTGAGGAAGTAGAAATTAGAAATAAGCATGAGGCCAAGAAGAAGGGAGCTGTGGTGGGAAGGTATTTTAAAAATTTTATTTTTTTATTGTAGTACTCTGATTTGATTACTAACAAAGTCAATTAATTTCCCCAAGTTAAGTCTGTTTTTCCAATGATGGTAACTGATGACCTCTCCCTGTCCTTATCTTGACCTAGCAACCTTTTGTTGTTTTCTCTCCTCTGTCTAATTAAGGAAGGGGGGTGATAGAGCAGTTTTGCTGGGCACCTGGCATCACACAGGCTTAAATTACTACAGGATGTACACATTGTAGCCATCTACAGGATACTGAGTATATGTATGTAACAGAAATTGACTAAAGTGTTAATTTTTAATGAGTATTTGCATATTTACTGCAATAGAATTAAAATTCCCTGAAACTATTTATTATATGAACTATAAAAGTTATATTAAGAAATTACAAAACAGGTGTTGGTAGCTGCAAGGTATGATAGGTACTTTTTCAAGATTAAATTCAAATCAGAAACAGTGAATGAGCTAGGGTTTTTTCCTTATGTTTCTATAATATTTCAAATACCAATATAATTTTGCAAACATTTAAGTGGGAAGTGCAATATTCTTAATAGCAGGGCTTCAGTTTTATAGTCTCTTTTTTCATTTTCTATGATGAAAGTAACCTCTATAAAGAGATAATCACTTTCCATTTTCCTCCACTTTCAGCCCTTGAATTGAATTTCTCACCCACACCCCCCCCGCCCCCGCCCCTTCCCCCCCCATATGATGTCTGGTATAATATCCATTTAAGTGTATCTTTGATCATGTTCCAAGAATGAATAAAACGGCAAGTTGTAGCTCTAAGACAATGAGGAAACTGGATAAAAATGGATGACCATTTCAATATTGCAGGTTCAGATTCCTCTTTCTAATTCAGAACAGAATGCAACCTGATGGTCTTTCTTTGACAACCTAAACTGGGCTTAACATATGACAAAATAGAAATGAAATTATTAAAAGTTATGGTATTTTTATAAGCTCTCAGATATCTGGAAATTTGTGATGCCTATGACAAGACAAAAATTGTGAGAAACTGTTAAGGAGTGTTTCATCAAGTAATTAAAATAATTTTTAAAATTCTGACTTAATTTTCCTGTATCTCTATTCACATATACACATATATGCATGTAACTATATAAAAGTCAAGATGATAACTGAATACCTTCTGTTTTTTAATACTAAATCAGTGATTCAAAATTGCAAAACTTTACATAAGACAGAAAATTTATGTTTAGGAGCTGTCAATTCCCAGTGAAATTTTGAACTCAGTTTTGGTTTTTTGGTTTTTGGGTTTTGTTTTGGTTTTGTTTTGGGTTGGGTTTTTTTTGGTTTTTTGGTTTTTTATTTTGTTTTGGTTTGGTTTGGTGTTTTGTTTTGTTTTGTTTTCTGGGTTTTTTTCCTTCCTTGCTGTTTACATCAAATCCAGTTCTTGCTAACACCAAGGAGGAAGTGGCTGCTGATAGGACCTTTTTAATGTCTGACAAGCAGCGAGTTGGAGCCCACAGAAGCAGATACTCAAGTGCATGCACATGCACACACACATAGGAGCTTAACTTGGCGCATCACAGAACATTGGTTTAATAATACCCAAATAAACACCAGTTTAGAACACAGGTATCACAGATCTGTTCTTTCCAGCTGAATAGGACTGAGGGTCACTGGTGGATGTATATGTCCCCTCAACTCAATCAACCTAGATTTACAAGCCAACCACATACACAGATCGATAAAATATTAAGATGACGTTATCTAAGTCTGCTTAGTGTCCATTCTCAGATCCCAGATCACTCATAAAGTTATTGGATCAAGGGATGCTTTTTTCAGATGTGAGTCTTCTGCTCATAGGTTGGTCATTTGTTAACAAACTATGTTTACACACAGCAGCTGGCTCTAAACAGTCAGTATCTCCATCTGCCAGCACCTAAACCTCTCTTTACAGATGCACATAAAGACCAAGATCATACACAACCCCAGTTTGCAACATGATTTAATAAGAAGATAAGATAGACTGTGGTGGTCAGGGGAAGGGTTTAAACAAATTCCTTGCTTACAGTTGACCAGCCATTTTTACTCCCTCTTCTTTCTGTTTTACCGTTCTTGTTCTTTGCCCATATACCTTGACAACACACCAGTGTTTTGGCTACTGCTGAGCACAACATCAGCACTGTTTCCCCAACACTTCCCTATCAGTAAGCTGAGGGTGGGCAAGTTCCTGGGAGGAGACACAACTAGGACACCTGACCCAAATTAACCAAAGAGATATTCCATACCATATGATGTCAAGTCAGATATAAAAGCTAAGAAAAGGAGGAGAGGCAGAGAATGTGTTGTTTGCCTTCCCAACCAACCACTAGACATGTTGAAACCTACCTTCCCAGGAAGTGGCTGGACATTGCTTACTGAGGGGAAGTAGATAATAAAATATTTTTTTTCTTTGCTCACGCATGTACAAACTTTCACAGTTATTTTAGTAAACTCCCTTATCTCAACCTATAAGTACTTTTTCATCTTACTTTCTCTCCCCTGTCAAGCTGAGAAGAGGAAGTGACAGAGCAGCTTGGTGGGCACACAATGTCCAGCCAAGATCAATACAACACATTCCTTTGAAACTTGATTATGTTTTGAATACCTCTGTCTGAACTGCCTGTGTGATTTGTATATCACTCATGTAACTCTGTAACTTCAGTCCCTTTCCCACTGTTACTCATCATGTTCAAACTTCTGTTATGTCAAGTTCAAGGGTTTCTTGTTTTTACTCTCTAGCTAAACCTCAAGCCAGAGCCTAGTCCTTTGCCTGTACTTCCTCACAATTAGTTCATAAAAATAATACAATTTTAAAAGAGATAAGTATTAACAGGTGACCTTGGAATCAAACTGATGTGTTTTAATAACTCTTTTTTAGTCTTCTGTTTCATGTAGTAAGTGTGTTAATACTGCAAGCTATAACCTTACTAAAGAATTGATGTCAGATATTTAGAGAAGAATTGAAATTTCTTCTTCCATTTGGTTAGTGACAAATCACCAGTAGCAAACCATTGTCTTCAAGTAAACTGATTTTAAATTCCAAATATCTCTGTTAAGTCTGGCACCTTTAAAATCTTGAATGTTTCACAAGGACAAAATTTTCAAAGTGTTTAGAAATTTCCAGGTATACTTGTGTAATATGTTCTGTACTTGAACTTTTTTCATTGCTAAAATCATATTCTTAAGAAGTATATTGCAATTAAAATACAATTATATTGCAATTTCAGACAGGTTGCATGGTGATTTTCAGTAGTCATTCATCAGTAATTCCTTCAACTTAGTTCCTTCAAGTGCACACATTTACTATTGTACCATGATATTAAACACAAGTTACCAAAAATCCCACAATGGTATTATAAACCATGGATGAAAAACCACAGTTATAGTGGGATAAAATATTTTTTTCCTATTGTGCTGCTGTTTCCTGAAAATTAATTAATTTTAAATAATTTGTGAAAAATAGATTTGTTTTTTGTTGGTGACATTTTGTTTGGTTTGACGAGCTTTTTTATTATTTGAATACAAATACTTACAAGCCAAAGGAAAAATAAAAGAGCATTACAAGAGTCTCTCCTCCCCCCCCCCCCCCCCCCATATGCAGCCTGAAAGTAGAATGTACAGAAAACTCATTTTTTCCATTTCAGTATACTAATTCAATGCTTTCATAAGCAAGAGTTTATCAATGACAGCTTTTATGCACTACTGTAATAAGTTGCCTGTGGAAATATATTTTAACAGGTAACAGGAGGATAAAAATGTAAGAACAGAAATAAAGTATTTTCATATTAGTTATGATTATTGAGAGATGCCTCTTCACAAATTAAGGTGTAAACAAGACCACATGCCAAAGTCAATAGTATGTATTGTATTTAACAATAAATGTGAGGTAAAGAGAGATAGAAAGAAATAGGAAAGGGGATGAGGAGAGAGAGTGAAAGAGAGACAGATTAAGTAGAAAGATATCAACACTCTGTGGATCCAGATGGCATCCTGTTGGTCCTCTTCACTCTGGGCTTCATGTGGGGGAAGGTTCTAAGGTAGCTCAAAACTTCTCACTACTTATACATTTTAGCAAACGCAGGAATTGACTACACAGTTCTCTTATTCAATTGGTTAAATGATTTTCTCACTTCCAGAGCTAATTAATCCCACGCTTAATCTTTGTCTGCTTTTAAATTGGTGGGTTTCTTGCCTTGAGTTCATGTGTTGCGGTTTCTCCTTGCAAGTTAGAGGTGATTTTCAGCACAGCTGCTGAGCTGACTTTCCTTGTGGATACATTCCTTTCCCCCAGCCTTGTTTACCTTCCTGTAAGGCCTGAGATAACACCTGGACAATGGTGCCACCTTTATCTTGTCTCAAGTTCCCTTCAGGTAGCTTAACTCACAGTTCAAGGTTTCAGGAATCCATGGAGGCATATTCAGGGTGAGGGTGGTTCAGTAGTCACAGGCCAGCAGTTGCTTCTTTACACAGTTTGCCACAGTGGGCAAAGTCCTTCTGCAATCTTAACAGTGTTTGAGGCAATTTTTTTTCTTTTACAATGTTTTGTATCTAGCATTTGAATCACAAAATCCATCATCATACACAGATCATTACTTTGGAAAGAGCTATATATCAATCAATTTTACTTCTCAAATTACATCTTTGTTAGATTAAGTTCATTCTGATTAGCTGAAGCTTTATGATGTCTTAGTGAAATTAATACAAACTACTTTTTGAGATTCATAAACATATAACTGATTGGCAGAGATTCAAAACAAACCAGAGTTCAATTGTGACACTATCTACTTAGATATCTTAAGAAGGGATATAAAAAAAAAACCCTACCCAAAACACAAACACAACCCTAACCAACCAACCAAAAAACAAAACAAACAAAAAAACCCTAACAAACCCCCAAATAAAATACCGCCTTCCCCCCCCTCCCCCCCCCCCCCCCAACCCAACCTACACTTTTTCTCCTACTGTGTTTGGAGAGCTTTTCTCTAACAAGTCCAGAAGGAGAAAGCTCAGGCTGATTGCCAATGCCATTAGACCCTGAATTAAAGTAGTTCTGACTAAGACAAACAATTTCTCTAAAGTCAGTTTAAAATAACGATTTTAAAAACATCTTCCAGCATGGTTAAAAGCATTGCCTATGTTACATATACAATCCATTTGCTTCCTGACTTCCCAATGGATCAATACTACCTCTGTATTTACATTTTGTGCCATGGGGAGATTAGCTGGCTTACTCAGCTTCTTATTCCCAAAGACAAGAAAATCATTACTACATTTTGGGACCCTAATAGAAATGTGATCTGAGAGTTTAGTGCCTTGTAATGAATATAATGAACTGTGTTGTGTTTATATTGCAAGTGAGGGTGGGTTGCAGGGTTGTCTTCTGTGAGAAGACAACAGGAGATGTCTCCATGTCAGACAGAGACAATTCCAGCTGGCTCTGAGAAGGACCCACTCCTGGCCAAAGCAAAGGCAACAAATGACATTGGAACTTTCTCTGTGCTAACATATTTAAGAAAGGCTAAAAAACATTGGAGCAGGAGAAGAATGTGGGAAGGAAGGAGCAACAGAGAATGTGTGTTACCAAATTACCACGACTATATCTTACTCTATTTTACACCAGCAATAAATTAAATTCATCCTCTCCAAGCTAAGTCTGCTTTGCTCATGAGGATGAGCAATTGGTGAGCATCTCTGTGTCCTTATCATGACCCGTGAACTTTTCCATCTTATTTTCTCTCTGTCTTGTTGAATGTGGGGAGGGAGAAAGTAACTAGGGCAGGGTGACTGGCCTGAATGCCAGTCAAGGTTAACTCACCACAGTGGCATTCATTCATGTAGTAATATATGTGTACTATGCGGCATGTAAGTATTTTCTTCAACATTACGTGTTAAGTTGATTTCAATAGTGAGCTCCCTAATACAGACATATTGCTAATATATACTGTGCCTACACTCTTCAGACGTATTATTGAACTAATGACATTAATTACTTTAAGGATGTAATAATTATTTAGACTTAATGGATTTAAAGACAATTACAGCATCTAATACTTTAAACTTTCCAATAATGTTCTACTATTATATATTATATAATACCTTCCTATTGCTTTACATATATTCACAGTCATAATTGTCTTTTGTGGTGACTCAGAAGTAAATTTAAAAATATTGACTATGCATCTTGAATTATTGCTGTATCACAAAACTCATAATAGAGCCATTATTCTCACCAAAGAAAACAAATATTAAATTTGGATTTCCCACCAAAAAAAAAAAAAAAAAGGATACAGTTATTTTAGGCTGCAGTTTCAGATTATTTTTTAAGTGATTTTATTAATGAAACAAGCATTTACAGCTTTCTGGATTTTGAGTACAATGTGTTGAGGAATAAACATATAATTAACTGTAAACAGGGTTTTTTTGTACAAACATATTTTCTGTTATTTAATGCATGATAAGTTTTCAGACAGTGAGGTATATGGCAATCATGAGTTGATAATATTTACTAAAATGAATAACCTTATTAATATTTGAAATAAGATTATAGAGTTAAATGGTTCACATAAGGAAGAAATAACTATCTAAATTAATCAATAAACTGAGTTAAAAAAATTCAAAATATGCAGTTGAACATTATATTTTATTTGGTTCTGTGTTTATGGGTTGGGTTTTCTTGACACTTTGATAAGTGACATGCAAAGTTTCTCATAAGAAACTTCTAAGTGGGTACAACTTCAATACACCTGCATTTCATATGCAATATTTACTTAGTATGCATCACTTATTTTACAGCACTTTCCCTCTCTGGTTGATAACATAAACCTCTTGGTGAATCTGTTATTGGCTAGTCTTCCCAAGGTTAATGCTGAGAAAGACTGGATGATTCTTTTGCCTGCCATTACAGAAGCACTAGGGCATGAGTGTGATTCTCTATCCAGTCTTAAGAATTCTGCTATGGATCTGTGTCCTTCATTACACTTCCTTTTTCAAACTTGGGGTTAATTGCAGCTAGTTGAAAAGATCAGTTTAGCTTTGCTGAATATAAAATGATACACAAATGCAATGCAGGCTGTCTCATTATGCATTTCAAACTGGAAGCAATTAGTTTGATCAACAAATCCCCAAAGCTCTCTGTCTGAATTTGGCCTTCACTTAATGTGTCACAACAGCATACAGAAAATTATATGGTGTTCATAAGTTAATTCTGAAATCTGTATGAGAAGTCTTCATTTTTCCACACCATTTTATCATCTGTAATGTTTAATCTTAATGATGTACTTCAAATGTGTAACAGTTTGCTTCAAAGATTCCATAGACATGTGTCTGAACAGAAATTTGAGAAGTTTTGCTGAAAAACTCCTGATAAAACTGTGATATAATAATAATGCTCTGAATTTACATTCTACTTTGCGTTTTGGTAGCACTGCATGGACATTACTTAATTAACTTTCCTAACATAGCCTTCTGACAAACATTAGTGTTCTCTTGTTACATAACATGTGCAAGATTACAGAGCAGTTAATCACACATGACTATACAGAAAGCTTTCTCTTATAGTTTTGGCTTTTCTTTAAAAAAAAAAAATAAAAAGAGCATGCAAATCCTGCCCTCACTTGCATTCACAGTTAACACATTTTCCCCAACAAGAATTGTTTCAAATGTGCATTTAAGTTCTGTACATACCTTTAAAACATTTTGAATTTCCCTAAGAATTTCTGGGCATTTAATGAGGATAAAAAAGATTAAGTTCACAATGTGTGCAAATAGACTTTTATAAAAGAAGGCAAACTGAAAAAGGGTAGGTTCATCTTGGACTTGAGGAACAAATTCTTTTATTGTACGATTGATGAGACACTGGAACAGAATGCCCAGATAAGCTGTGGATGCCCCATCCTCAGAAGTATGCAACACCAGGTTGGATGGGGGTGTGAGCAACCTGGTCTAGTCCCTGCCCTAGGTCAGCACAATGCACTAGGTGATCTTTAAACATCTTTTTCACCCCAAAACATTTTGTGATTCTTTGAGGGTTTTTCTAGCTAAGAAATATTTTACTTCTACAATATCATATTGATTTACTGAATTGTCAGGGTTTAACCCCAGCTGGCAGGTAAGTACCACAAAACTGCTCGGTCCTGGTGGCGAGAAGAATTGGAAAAAAAAGGTAAACCTCATGGGCTGAGATAAGAACAGTTTAATAATTGAAACAAAATATAATAATATTTCTAATAATTATATAATTATTAATAAAATAGTACTATTACTAACTATTCTATAAATATTAACAGTCATGATAAAGAGAGAGGATGAGATTAACAGAACTCAAGAGAAATGAGTGATGCACAATATAATTGCTCACCACCCATTGACCAAAACCCACACCATTACCAAACAGCAATGAGCCCCCTCCTGGGTAACTCCTACAGATTCCATGCTGGGCATGATGTTCTGTGGTACAAAATATCGCTTTGGTCAGTTTGGGTCATCTGTCCTGTCCATGCTGCCTCCCAGCTTTGGAGGGACAGAGACAGGGATAATGAAAAATCCTTGACTGAGGGTAAACACTACTTAGCAAAAAGTTGTGTTATCAACATTTTTCTCATAACAAAGCCAACAAACAGCAGTATACTAAGCTACTAAGAAGAAAACAAACTCTGTCCCAGATGAAACCAGGACATTAATAGTGAATTACTCCCTCCTTGTGTGAGCTACTACATAAAACATAATAGAGTCAGTATATGACTACATAAATATTTATAGAAATAGAGGTATGTAAGTAAGCTTTTTGCTTTAGGTGGTCCCTGAGGCAGACAGCACTAGTATCCAATTTGATTGAACATGATAATAATATACACTATCTGTGGTGGCTCCAGGCATTCACAAAAACGCTCATCAAGATTTAGTAACATCTTTTTCCTGTTATTAGGATTTGAATTACAAGACACTAATTTGGTTAGTCAGTTATTAATTAGAACTACTTGGATTTCTGAAACTTACAGAATTAGAACATGATTGTTGAAGGGAAGTTTGTTTATTTCTTTTACCCAATGAAACCTGAAAAATTGTATAAATATTTTTTAATTTTATCTCCTACCTAGTGCAAGTACTTCATTCATATTATGAATGTAGAGGCTGAGAAAGTCCTGTCCATCTATAGATGGAATACCATAAACCACGAGAATAAGTCACATCTTGGTGCTCACATACCTTTGTCAACTCCGCATATGTGATACTTGAAAAGATGTGAAAGCCATGCTTTTCTCCTTTGATAATTATTTACCCTACCTTTTAAGCTTATCCTTGTGTCTTGTTCATTTCCACAGGTGTCTTGAAAATTTAAACAGAAATTTGAGAAAAAGACCTGTAAAGTGAGATTCCTCTCTTGCAAAAAAAAAAAAAAAAAACCCAAACAAACAACAACAAACAAACAAAAAAACCAACACACAACCAAAAAAAACCCAAACAAATAAATAAAAAGAATGCCTGTCTTCCCTAAAATTATTGCAAGGCTATTGGTGAACTTCACTTTCTTGAAGATTATAAATCCCAAACGTGATTTGACTTCATGACCAGTTTTCAACAGTGCTTTAGGTAGAATTAGTTTTGTTTGCTTGTTCACTTAAGAATTTCTTTTCCCCCTAATTTTTACTCCCTGGTTTGTTTACAGATATAGATCGTATTCCTCCCTTAGGCTAAGCCTGCCATTTACTGAAAGATACACATATGAGTCCCCAAAACACAGACCCACTCCAGTACAGACCTTCACACACCCACATACATGTAGAGCTGGCCAGGACTCCACTGGCCCCTCTGATAGCGAGGGGCACCCCTATGGTCGTGCACTTCACAACTTTACTGTTTGAGGACAGGCTTGGCCCATTTTCTTAAAATCTGATTTTAGTTGCATTTGAGAAATTATAGGACATCAATAATTCACAAAAGAATTGCAGAAGTGACACTGGACTTCTGGGACACATGTGCTCTTCAAAAGTAGTAGCTGGCAGGCAGGCAAGATACCTTTTAGATTTTCAGGTTAAGTTTTAACTGGTTCACATATTGAAAGTGGTGCTATTATTTTCATTTCGGTTACATGAAGAACACTTCTAATAAACACAAAAAAAAATCGTGATTTTTTTTCATATATTTTTGTTGGTGGCTGCTAAAAATAGATTTCCCCGAAGAATTACACATGTGGACAAGTGTAATGAATCAGCAGTGCATTAAACTAGGGCAATGAAGCACAAGGATTGCTTTCTTCAAATAAGCTTCCAAATGCAATTTAGGTTTTGTTAGCTAGTAAATAGGTTCCAGCAGAACTGATACAGCTGAACCAATATCTAACATCAGTTCAGTGAAGTGTGGCTGTCCTCCAGGGTTCCAAATGTCAAAATAGCAAAGCATTTTACGAGCAGGATGAGATGAACAGAATTCATCTGTATTCTGTACAGTTATATCAGGCACCACAATTTTGCCTACCTGAATCCTTAATATATGTGTTCCCTTCACATCTGCACATCATTGTACTTTTCCAAGGTGAGAAGTCTGGGACCTATTTCAATTTGCACACACTGATCTTGTAATTTTTAATTAACAGCACATTTTCTGAGTAATTTGATGACTCTTTCTCTTAACTTACTTTCTGTTTCCTAATGGCTGTACTGCTACATAGTTTGAAGAAATTAAGAATTTAAAATTATGTTGAACAAAAAAGATAAATATTAAAGAAATGCTTTTAATAAATATAATAGCAAAACTATCTATTTTTTTTCCTCAAACATTTTGGGTTTTTTGATCAACAAAAGTTTAATATTTCACTTTCTAAAAAAAGGACAGAGTCTATCAGTCTTTCCTAAAGACAAGGCATAAAATCATTGAATTACAATTACAAAAATAATTAATTTTAAAATTCTAAAACCAAACATGTTGCTAGTAACAATGAAACCTTTTTAAAATAGGGACAGATTAAGTTAAACTGCTCATCTTAGATCTTATTTAAATGATAAGTAAAACAGAAAAATCAAGTACTTGATCCTGGCCATAATAAAGCTAGTGTTCAATTTCTAGCATCGTGAAATACCAGACTTTTCATGGGATAAAAGAAAAAGGAACCAGAAAGAAAATATTTAATCAAAAATATGTTGAACTGTGAGTAAAAGGAGCATTTTCAAAGAGTAGAAGATTTTAGGTATTTTTCCCCATAGAACAGTAACTAAGTCAAGCAGTACAGGCACTTTAATTCCTATTATAGGCATTTATTTATAAAGAAAAGGGTCAAAGAACTTAATATGCTTTGTTTATAGCAATTAAAAGATTACAAGTCATTTTGGGAAAAAAAAACCAAAACAAAACAACAAAATAAACACACACATACACCTACACACACACAAACCCCTCAAAAAACAAAACAACCACAGAGAAACTGACCAAACACCCAAATAGTCTGCTCCTACAACTCTTGTACAAGGAATCTAATTCCACTTTTTTTTTAACTTTTCCCACTTATTACAAGGACACATATATCTATTCAAACCCTTAAGGCCTATTTTCACTCTTTTACTGTCACATAACATCTCAACATTATTCTCTTTGTTCTTCATCAGTTAGCAGAATTCCAGCTCCTGAACTTCAAATTCAGCAGAATGTTGTCTTGGGTTACATATTATGCAGGTCATAGATAAAATATTTGTTCTGTTTTTAAAGAAAAATTTATGTCACTTTTAACTTTTGTAGCATGAAGATTTGATTTCATTTATAAGTCATTTCACAGAAGTCTTCTAGACTCTTGCTGCTGTAAGTCTTTGCCTGTTACTCTTTTCAAACAATGAAATAAAACTTTTTCTTATATATATAAATACATATATTTATATATATATAAAATATATATAAATATTAAAAAATAAATATATATATATATATATACACACATATATATAACTCAGATGGTTTTGGAAGATAAAATGATTTATTCTCTCAAAGCATGTTATCTTTGTAACCAAACAGCAAGAATTCTTAGATTCAGTTGCAGTGTGCAAGAGGTAAAAGATCTTGTATCAGGAAAAACTAATCTTGAAGTAATCCCAATAGTCCCTGAGCAGTTCACACATTATAGTTTAAATGTCTGCAAGTTCAAAGAAATAAAAATAATTAAGAGATAATCTAAACTAAAACAGACTTTATCCATTTTATAACTGAGTTCAGTTCCATTAAATATATTGGTTTATCTTTCTGAATGTTTATAGTTGGTTGGATTTGTGAGAACTATCACTTAATGAGCACAAAATTTAACTACCAGGGGAAAAAATAATTACTTGTGGTATGTACAGAAATAATTTGCTTCAACTACATATAATTTTTTCCAGAAATACCTATACTTAAATATGCAAGAAGAGCCCTCTATTGTGTTCATATGTCAAGGTTTTAGTAGCGGACTGGGGGCTGCAGGAGTGGCTGGTGTCATAAGACACCAGGAACTGTCCCTAAATAGGACATAACCAGTTCCAGCTGACTCCAAGACACACTCACCACTGGCCAAAGCTGAGATAGAAAACCACTGTGAAACAACTGTGCAGAAAGACTGTGAATAGTGCAAGAGAAAGAGCCCTGCAGATACCAAGATTAGAGAAGGAGGAAGAGAAGACATTCCAAGTAGCAGAGCAGAGGATCCACTGCTGCAGCCCATGGCAAATCATGGAATCATAGAATGATTTGGGTTTCAAGGGACATGAAAGAATATCTAGTTTTGACCCCCCTGCAGGGACACCTTTCATTAGACCAGGTAGCTCGAAGCTCCATCTTACTTGGCCTTGAACACTACCAAGAATGGGGCATTCACAACTTCTCCAGGAAACCTGTTCCAGTGCTTCACCACACCCACAGTAAATAATTTATTTCTAGTACATAATCTAAACCTATTCCCTTTCAGTTTGAAGACATTCTCCCTTGTTCTGTCAGTACAAGCCCTTGTAAATAGTCTCTGTCCATCTTTTTTGAAGACTCCCTTCAGGTACTGCAAGGGTGCAATTAGGTCACCTTGAAGCCTTCTCTTCTCCAGGCTGAATAATCCCAATTATTTTAGCCTTTCCTCATGGGAGACATACTCCAGCTCTCTGATCATTATTAGTAAGGTCAAAATTCAGTTGTTTGTTCATCTAAACAGAGAATTATGTTAAGATATACTGATCTGAAATTAGAAAAATAAGATTTTAGTCAAAACCTGCACTTCATTCTCGCTTCTTTATTTTGCCTTCCTTCCTTCCTTCCTTCCTTCCTTCCTTCCTTCCTTCCTTCCTTCCTTCCTTCCTTCCTTCCTTCCTTCCTTCCTTCCTTCCTTCCTTCCTTCCTTCCTTCCTTCCTTCCTTCCTTCCTTCCTTCCTTCCCTCCCTCCCTCCCTCCCTCCCTCCTTCCTTCCCTCCTTCCTGCCTTCCTTCCTTCCTGCCTCCCTGCCTGATCCTGTGCTGTGCTCATTCATTTGCTATTTCTCTCCATTTGACCATCCTGTACTCAAGTCTTTAGCCACACTTCCAGCAGGCTCAGCTTTTGTTTCCCATGGGAAGAAGGCAGTGGGTAAAAAGAGGGTTTGATTTTGTGTAGTGTTACTTGGCTGTGTTCAGGCTCTGCCTGTGCTATCAACTGCCTGGACAAATGCCTGCAACAGGGCAGCATTTCCTTCACTCCACCACTGATTGGTCTGCATGGCTCACTATATGAATTGGAGGAGAGTAGGAAGTGTAGTGAAAATGTTTATTGCCCGGGAAAAGAAAATAACTGGGACTTGTACTGGCTGAGTGCCTTGGCACATCATCAGCAATGACCATAGTTAAGAGAATGTTTGGCAAGGCTTTTACTGTTAGGCTTTTAGCCTTCACAGCTGATGAGCCAGAAAACATTATTAAGCTATGAACATGAAAAAAACCCCAAAACAACAAACAAACAGATTTTCCATAATACTAGAAAGAATTAATTTAGATGACTGTAATTCAAGCTGAAGTATGTTATTACTCTAAAATTAATTTTATATAGAAAAAAATGCTTATTGATAGGTTACACATATGCATTCTTCCTCTTCTGTAGATAGCTATTACCTTACTTATACTTCATTACTGCATTTAAATGTAAAGATATCTAAACTACTTTACCTAAAATTACATGAATTTGTATATTTAGTCTAAACTAGTAATCTACAGTACTGCTACAGTTGATGAAGAAAGAACAGAATCTTTGGAACACAAATGACTGCACCTGTTTTAGATATCTAAATGCCTTTAGACATTTTTTCTTTTTTTTTCCACAGATGAGTCTTGATGAGTCATATTGTGTTCCCATATCAGAACCATGATTCTGCATCACAGAGTAAAAGGAATATAACATTTAGTACCATCACTACCAGAATACCGAGATAAACATTTTTTGCCATGTCTTTCCCCAAGTATTCTTTTTCTATGTTCATATTCTCCAAAATTCTTTGCTTCAACAGCATGAATGAAAAGGAAACAGGCTTTTCTTCCCTATCTCTAGTGTTCATTCCCTCTTGAAAATGTCAAGAATCACCATTGTCATATATGCAGACTCAGTAGTAGTCTGCTGAGACATAGGTAATTTTCATCATCATGGCTAGGCTTCGCAAACAAATATGTGGGAAGGGCTCTACCCACGTAGGTGTGTCCTTCGAGCCTCCACAGTGGATGTTTTAGGTGAGGCACAGCATGTGTGAAACTGGCCCCACCCTTTAACTCCTGAGGTTCATCTGCCATGGCTGAGCGAGCTTGGATGGTGACAACGAGGTCCTTGTGACTAGTACCCACAACATCCAGTATTCGCAGAAGGTCTCCCATTCAAGTTTCTAACCAGGCCTGGCCCTGCTTAGCTTCTGAGATCAGATGAGATCAAGCGTCAGGGTGGCATGGCTGTAGTTAGGTAATTTTAGTGAGTGCATATATAGTCAAGTCTTTCAACTCCAGAAACTTAACAGAAACCTTCACTGAAATATTACTGACATCACATTTGATCATATAAAATTCCTTTGTAGGGAGTTGCTCTCATAATCGATATGATATTTTCCATGTGAAGACTGTGAAGAAACTACTATAATGGGTTTGAACTACGCCCTTTCAGGTGGCTAAAATTAGTTGCAGAACATCTGCTGTGATCAACAGCACAAAGTTCATTAGGAGCCAAAGTACTTCTGGATCTTCACACAGAACATCTAGTAAAAAACTTCAACAGCTAGTAGCCGCTCCAAAAGAGCTTTAAACACTCATGATTAAAATGAAGACATCCTAGTAGATAGATTTCTTTCATTCTCACCTACCACCTATGTCATTTGTCGCCAAATTCGAAATGAAGATGAAATTGTACTTTTCCAGTATCCTTCAGTATATATTTTGAAAGTCTGTAAATACCTACTGGTCATATTTTAAGGGAACACTAAAGTCATGGCTGATGAATGATGACTAGGCAAAGCAATTATTGCTGTCATAAAGTACGTAGTCTAAAACTCTTTTTCTAGCTTTTATGAATCTCTCACTACAATTCTATCCTATCTGAAAAAATCTATATGGTGTTCCCAAAATATATAAATTACATATTTTTATTATTATTTTTGTCCTATTTTTACTGGATTTTCTCAGAAATTAGATTATTTTTATTTTCATTTTACTCTCTAACATATATTCTGAAAAAATGCTGTTCATCTCAGGCAACCCAAAAGGTTAAAGATCAACAAGCTGACAGCCATTTCTGTTCCTTTCAGTAATGCTTCCTGCTTCATTGTGTGTATCTGTAACCAGTGTTGATGTGCAGATTACATTTGTGTATATGTCACTGAAGGGCTGAATCGTTCTCAGAAATAAAAGTCTTCAGTACAATACCTAAAACCAGTTAGAACTGTTAGAAAAAAATCTGAGGGGAAAAAAACATTTGGGATTTAAATTAAAATGTTTTCTAAGTCATGTAGGTGCATCTGTAGTCTTGTTAACGAACAAACACCCTAATATGCACATGAAAGGCACAGTTTTCAGTGGATACAGAAAAGCACATTTTAAGAGGAAGGTTTGAAAGTATTGAGATTTTATTATATTTTCAGGCTCAGATTGATCCTTGACAGTTGCATTGTATAACAGTCTCATGAATAATTTAAGCAACGTGTCAAATTAATTAACAATGAACATTAGGTGATAATTTGCTATGTCCTCTTTTTGTTTTTTTCCTCTGAGAGTGTTTTTTTATTTAGATGATAATTTCAACATAAAACCAAATACATTTTACAAACTTTAGGTTCCTTTCTGAGATTTTTTTTTTAAATAATACTTGCCTTATGTACAGTCCTCCATGTCATAGCTGGGATTAATTTTTCTCAGAATCAGTGTTTGCATCACCTGTACTGAAGTCCATATGGTGATTTTGCTAGGGAGCTGGTTGAAAAGGTTTAGCCCTTTGTTTCATTTTGACTATTTTTTCATGCTTTCCAATACAGAATTTAGAATCAGATTCATAGAATAGTTTGTGTTGGAAGGAACCTTTAAAGGTCACCTGGTCCAACCACCCGGCTACGAGTGGCGACATCTTCAACTAGATCAGGTTGCTCAGAATCTCATCCAGCAAGGCATTGAATGTTTCCAGGGACCTCAAAGCCGGCTATAAACTGCAGAGCCTTTCATTAGCTGGGTTATTGCTGCAGTCCTGAATCAATTTCATGGTGTAGCTCAAATGCTGGTGCTGCTCATTGCCTTTTGGATGAGCAGCACAAAGTGAATGAGTTCTATCCAATCTTTGGCAATAACATGGCTGCTGGTTACTTTGCTGACAGTTTCTGGGCACACAGAATGAGGTTTTTCCTTTCAGTCCTACCAGAGCATAGCAGTGGTCCTACTGCAGAAGATATTGCCTGATCTGCCTCTATTTGAGGAGGAGAGAATGTAGGTCTCTTGGGCTCTGAATTATACCTGCATCTCTTCATAACTTCCCTACAGGCAAACTGGATACTTTCCTAGCTCATATGCAATTGTCTGCTAGATGATATTTTCAAGGCATTTGCTGCTATTCAGCTACTAAATTTTTCTTTATCTTTAAGGCAGACTGCATTAACAGCTACAGCTAGTATACCTAAGATTTAGTTCCTGCATGATCCTTATCTTCTTGCTCTCATGTGATTTGACAGAAGAGAAAATGAACTACAAAACAGCTCCTGCAGAGACTAACATATGTGACAGATTTGCCTTAATGAAACCACAAAGTTCACAGACCATATATTTTGGATCAATAACTGGCAGGGTGTTACCTCATGTTCATAATATGCTGAATAAGGACACACCTGACCCATCCTACTCAGGTCAGTGGATAAGCCCTTCCCTCTGCTATCAGAGTAGCAAAGGCCAGCATGGTTATTCATGTTTGCATGGAACAATAAATTTGTTAGGTGGGGAACAGCACCCATTCTTTGAGTACTCTGTTGTTTTTAAGTGGGGAATCGACAGGAATAAGTAAGGGTTCCACACCAATATTTGTGCTGGAGAACACATTAACAGTAAGCAATAATGTTTATAGAGTTTAAAGGGAAAAAAAAAAATCTGAATGAAGTTGTGGTAGTTGAGAGGTTGGAGTAACATAAATAAATGGTATTCCATAGGGAAAGGGTCAAATATAATTCAGTTAACTTCCTCCACTGTGAAGTGATATTAGTTTACTTTTTAATTATAGTTTATAAGATTTTTATATAAAGGAATTACTTAGATAATTAATAAAAAGGACACTTTACCAGATTGTATTTTCTTCCTGTAAAAATACTGGAGAGTCAAAAGGATTTAATTTTGTTTGGTTTAGTTTTGCTTACTGGATTATTTTTTAATTTTCTTATTTAGTTTTCTAAAGCAATTATTTTTGTTTAGCCAAACACTTAAGGCAGAGAGAAATCCACTGCACTTACAATTTAAATTATTATATTTTAGGTCATGGACTTTGATTAGCTAATACTCAAGTAGAATTTAACACACCATGGTTCTCTCCTCCTTAACAATGTAAAGTAGAAGAATGGTATGAATAATAACAAACTTGCAAGGACCAAGATATTGCAAAAATTACATATAAGGTTGTCTTCTCAAATATAGTTAAACTAAAACAGCTAACATGTCTCCAAGCATCTAAATATAACCTTGACTACTTTACTCATTTGTAGTGTATTTAAGCATATATTGAACGTTCACTGCATCAGAAAGCAAGCTACAACATACTTTTATATTTGCTCTTATATATGACTTCATGCAATTATAGAACAATAAATCTGAAAGCTGAACACATTCATAAATAAATGGGGTAAAAAAGATACAGTTTTGAAATCGTGAAAGCTTGTTTCTCTATGCCATTGGTCTTAAAATAACTTATACTCTGTTTGTCATCTGGACAAGCATATTTCTGTCCATTAAAGGTATGTGGCTCCGTCTTTATCCTTAAAATGTTCTATGATGCATGTTTAGGTTTTCTGTCTCTCAGTCTTTCCTTTTTGACCTGTAAGAATAAGAGAATGAGTGGAAAGGTACCTTCTCAAAAATACCCAACTGACTCCCTTCATCTGTTAAGCAGATGATGATTTTTTTTTTCCTTTGGAGATTGAGGTTGATAATCAAAGTGAGAAGAAAGATTTTTTCATAAAGTATGAAATCTTGAATAATCTCTCTACTTCAAAAATTGTTCATGGGTCCCTGAATGTGCAAGTAAACAGTTATTTGGGTTAAAAATACAGTTCTTGCATTCTTATAAGAGAATATGACATTTTCAGAGAGAAATATTTTAACACAAAGGAAATAGAACACACCAATTCCGGTGTGGAAATAATCACAGGTTTGTTCTTCCTAAACAAAACTGAAATTCCAAGCAAGGAAAATATCTCCATTTCAAACTGAAAATGTTGATCTCAGATTCTGCTGTTGATAGATTTTTAAAGATCGTGTTGCTTGACAGCCTATCACAGAAAAAATAATTGCCTCAATGAAGTAGATTGTCAAGTAGCTGTTTGTCTAATAAGTATTAAAGTCTTATCTTGTAACAAATAGCTGAGTGTCTTTGTACAGTGCAATTGAAAATGACCCCAAAATCAGTTAAAGCCAGGAGAAGGTTACTCTTAGTCCTGAAGGCAACAACTGCAATGCTTTCCTTCCCACACAACTTCTTATAAAATCTTCAGATAGTATCAATAAGAACATGAGACAGAAGGGGGAAGCAAAGAATCTTCACTGCAAGGATAGAATTGCATAATGAGACCACAAGGAAGACAAGAAAGTCAAATAAGCATCACAGTTTTCCCAGGAGGCAGAGAAAAACCATGCTGCTTTGACTTCCTCAACCAATAAGAAAATACAGCAGAAACCATCCTACTAAGAACAGTATTTCAGGTGTAAATAAGCATTTTATGTTTCATTCACTCAAACCTGAGAAGATGTTGAACAAAACCTACAAAACTTTAGTCTAGTTATGACTGCATGCATGGCCTATCATTATATTAAGAAATGTACTGAACATATTCTGTGTTAATGTATACAAAAAGCTGCCTTACATGACAATTCTGTATCTTCAGGAACAGTTTCTACTGACTGTTTAAAATTACATATATATAATTTTGCTGATTGCACAGTAGCAACTTTTACAGAAGTCTCTAGGATGACCAGGTTTTCTGCAGATGGAGGGTTGTCTTGGTTTGAGATAAGCAACTGCCAACCCCCCAAGCACAGAGAGAAAAGCCTCCCTCCTAACACCACGGAAAGGGAGGAAAAGAGAGGGGAAAGAAAAAAAAACACTTCAAACTGCATTTATACTAAATCTACATATATTTTTCACAGAAAGAAAGAGACAATTAGAAGAGAGTACAAATATACACTCACGCAAGTCTACAACAACAAGTTCCCCACCTCAACTTCTTAACGAACACACAAATGCTATTGTCTTAACTACACATTACTTAAGAAGAAGCTTATTCCCCAGGGAGACAAACCCAAGCAGAAAGGAGAGACCCAGAACAACGCATTTTACTTCCCTGAGGTACCCCGTGAGCCAGTGGTGGGCCTGGTCCTCTCCATCCCCCCTGGGACAGCATCGTGCGTCCTCCCAAGAGGAGGCTGAGAAGCGACTGACTTAACCACTCCCACACTGGTTCCTCCTTCCCTGGAGATGATGTCATAATGTGGTATGGAATACAAAATTACTGGCTAGAAGAGGTCAGCTGTTAGCTCAGCCCAGCTCAAGTCAGCTGACAGCTTCGGCCTAGTCCACACTTCAGGGCCCAAATCTAGGCCCACCTAGGTGAACCCATAACATTCTCCACCCCTTATTCCATACCACATTATGTCACTCATATCTTAGGTTCTCATGCTTAAACACTTATTTTTTTCAGGGCTGATTTCCACCCCTCCATAATGTGGCTAAGAGTCCATTAGGATGGGGTAGATATTTCAGATGGAAACAAAGCAGGTCAACTCAGGTTATCTTATCTGATGGTTCATGTCTTTCAGTAGGGTTACCATCCTCTCTTCAGGAGTCTCTAGTTTCCCACTGGGGTTAAAATAGTGTTCACAGTCAGATCCACCCCTTGGCCTCATCCACCTACAGGTGGTCTGAGGCATCATAGGCCCACTGAGCCAGGAACAACCCTCCCTCAGCCAGTCCAGGGTGTGATGTTCTTCATCGGCTCGGCTCTTGGGCACATCAACACTCACACGACGGGTTTTCAATGATTCAACTCAAACCGCAGTGTCCCACCACACATCAACAGCATATGCAGACTTCTCTTCATGTCTTTCTCCTTGGTCACACAGAAGTACTACAGTTCACCATGTGACCCATCCCACTTAGCAGCAGTCCTAACAGCTTTGGCAGCCTCGGAAGCAACCCCGACAGCAGCACAAGCAAGCAGCAGAGGCAGAAGCAGCCCCGGCGGCTCGCAGCCCTGACTCGCTCGCAGCCCTGGCTCGGCTCGCAGCCTCTCATGGCTCGCGGCCTCTCATGGCTCGCAGCCTCTCAGGGCTCACAGCCTCTCACGGCTCGTGGCCTCTCATGGCTCGTGGCCTCTCACAGCTCACAGCCTCTCATGGCTCGCAGCCTCCCCCGGCTTGCTCGCAGCCCTGGCAGCAGCCCCGCCAGCGACAGCTCTGGCTCCTGCGGGTCGCTCAGCACTGCGGGCGCTGGTTCCGGGCGCCGCATCTGTTGGGTTCTCTGCAGGGGGTTCCGCAGCACCTCTTTTCCCTGTTCACTGGGGTCTCACAATGGCAAGCACGCTTCACAACTGTGGATAACCTTAAGAATAGTGTTCACAGTTATATCCACCCCTCGACTTTATCCACCTACAGGTGGCCTGAGGCACCATGGGCCCATCGAGCCAGGAACACCTCCTCCCCATGCCAGTCCAGGTGAGATGCTCCTCATCAGCTCCTGGGCACATCAGCATTCACATGATGAGTCCTCAGGGGTTCAACTCAAACAGCCATGTCTTGCCACACACGAACAGCTTTCATGGGCCTCTCTTTTCTGCAGTGGCTACAGTCACAGCAGGCACCAGTCGAGCTGTTTGAACTCACAAAGACAGTGAAACAGTGAAAACGAGCATTCAACAGCAAGGGAGAGTTGTTTACATTTTCTGTTCTGGATGTACTTAAACAAGGCACTTATCAATCTATGTTTCTACAACAATCCTCCCGGGAAGCCTGCCAAGATTCTGGGACACCCGCCAAGGTCCTCCGTCGCTCCCGGGTTTCGGCACCATTAGCTGTCTTGGTTTGAGATAAGCAACTGCCAACCCCCCCAAGCACAGAGAGAAAAGCCTCCCTCCTAACACCACGGAAAGGGAGGAAAAGAGAGGGGAAAGAAAAAAAACACTTCAAACTGCATTTATACTAAATCTACATATATTTTTCACAGAAAGAAAGAGACAATTAGAAGAGAGTACAAATATACACTCACGCAAGTCTACAACAACAAGTTCCCCACCTCAACTTCTTAACGAACACACAAATGCTATTGTCTTAACTACACATTACTTAAGAAGAAGCTTATTTCCCAGGGAGACAAACCCAAGCAGAAAGGAGAGACCCAGAACAACGCATTTTACTTCCCTGAGGTACCCCGTGAGCCAGTGGTGGGCCTGGTCCTCTCCATCCCCCCTGGGACAGCATCGTGCGTCCTCCCAAGAGGAGGCTGAGAAGCGACTGACTTAACCACTCCCACACTGGTTCCTCCTTCCCTGGAGATGATGTCATAATGTGGTATGGAATACAAAATTACTGGCTAGAAGAGGTCAGCTGTTAGCTCAGCCCAGCTCAAGTCAGCTGACAGCTTCGGCCTAGTCCACACTTCAGGGCCCAAATCTAGGCCCACCTAGGTGAACCCATAACAAGGGTAAACAACACAGTTAAGCCTAGAAGTAGTAATTGTCAGTTGATCCATGCACAGCAGGAATGAGCATGGGGACTGTACAAGGATCCACCTGGAAAGCTCATGTAACAACTACTCAAACAGTTATGAAGTCTGCTAGGATTTCAATCAATGAACAGCTCTTAAGCCTCTTCATTGTCTCACTAGGCAGAAACTAGCTGAGAAGTTTTTGGATCACTCAGGGAATTCATGGCTAAGTGCACTAGCTATAAAAATAGGCAAAGCCCTAATATCCTTATATCGCAACTCTAGGACAAAGTGGAGTTTCATCCTTATATAACAATTAAGAGTTTTCACACACGTAACACAATTGTTATATTTTGAAAATTTTTATAGATTTTGAGTTTACTAGATGTTAAATAATAGGTTCGATAGAACTTTTTTTTCTTATTCAGGTAATAAATAGAGTAGCAGTAAGATCTGAATGGAGATTCTTGAATGCAAGAAATAGGTCCTTCACTGACTTGCACTTTACACTTCACAGTGAGAGTTCACTTCCAAATTTTTTTTGTTTATTTTCATAAGAAAATAAGGAAAATACAAAATCACAATAACTCCTTATATTTTAGTCTTCTGTTTGTGACTGTTGCCAGTAGCAGAGGCATTAAGAAAACTGTAAGACACAGGCTACACAGCGCTTCTTGTTTAGTCTATTTTCTCATTTTCATGGAAATCTCTACTAGCAATTGCAGGGATGAAGTCTATATCCAGATCATTCAAGCAGCTGATGCATTCATCATGTTTTAATTTGCCTAATGTCTTTCTTAATATTTACCTATATGACATTCTAAGGCAAAGAGATTTATGACTGTAAAATGGGTGTGGAGGTGGGTGAGAAAGAAGGCTAACTCTGAGAGAAGTTTTCTAGAAATTCCTGCCTAGAAATTTCATAGTGACCTGTAGTTATGCAGTAAAAATAAATAACAAAAAGGAAAAAAATCAATTTCAAAGAGTATTCCTTATTTACCTTCCTTATGATGCCACAGATCCCTGTCATCTACTATACTTCACCCTCACGTATCACTTTTCGTCACAGTGAGAGGCAAAAAGATATATTCAGTCTTTTCTTACATGGAGAATATACAATATTCATGACCATTCCTGAAATCATGGTCAGTTGTTGGTATTTTTTTACTCTTTTTTTTTTTTCAGCTCCAACACGATCATAGATATTCCCCAATCAGAACTGAAAGGAGTGACTATGGTGTCATGAATTTATGTAATTGTATAATCAGTTTTATTGGGTTTTTTTCTCTCATTTTCTTTCAGCTGAAGATTGCTTTCACCTTTTCAAATGAACATCTGTTTGAGTCCAAGATGTTTTTATTGAGCAGTAAAAGATAAATTGGAATTAGACTTGTTTAGGCATTCATCATTTTTTTACCATGTACATTATTTTGAATTTTCCACATTAAAATTCATAAATTGTGAAATCCTATACAAGGTAAAATAACTGATATCCTACATAATGTAAAACAATCACACAAAATTTATTCCGCTCACCTTTCAGCATCTATAACATAAGCATATGTGTTGTAGTCTCTATTCATAGGAGATGGAGACAAACAGGAATTTTGAGATGATTCCTTCACTTGTTTCCTTTTCCTGCAAGATAAAATGGATTGTGCTGTAGAAGCACTTATCGCTCTTCACTGAACATAATAGCATTTGGCATGACTGTGTTAGAAGTAACTATATATATTATAGTGTTGCCTGATGCCTAAATTCCTGTGGAAATAGACACTCAGAAACAATATTAATGGAGAAAGATAGATGGTATACCTTTATTGAAAGCTGTCAAGGTGCTCACCAGAAGGTCTGTGACACACATGCACAGGTCCACACTTGCACACAGACATGCACAAAGACCTGCTCACTGACATGCACACATGTGACTAGGGATGTCATGGGTTTTACAACTTCTCCAGAAATTTACATATAAGATATCGATAAGCAACCATGATCTTCATTTCCCTCTGTGCCCCACCCATAGGGGTCCTCAGAACTGCCCCTTGGAGATCTTCCAGGACCTCTAGGCCTTCTTCTTGGGTTTTGTCTTCACTATATCTACAAACGGTTTCTCACAAACACCATGGCCTTGGCAGGGCATGAGAGAGCTCACAAATCTGCGAGAAAGAGCTTTAGTAACTCACCTAAGATGTGAACAACCTAGGAGAATCTATGTAAGTTATATAATCTCAAAAATCTGCAAAATATACTAAAATCCTTAGGCACAAGTAGAAAGAGATAGATGAACTGAACTTCATCTCTCCTCCAAGGCCTTTGTAAGACATCTGAGATGGAAAGACTTCATCAGAGATATACCAAGACTCTGCTTATCATGCTAGTTAATAGGCTATCAGTCCACTCTGAAACATTACCTAAGCTGGTTTATGACATATAAAGTGTTCTGGAATAAACATAGCCATCACTCACAGACAAACCACATTCTGAGTTCTTACTAATGGAACGGCGCTTGTTTTTTCTTTTTTTTTTTCCTTTTGATTGTTTGGGTTTTGTAACTTTTTTTTTTAATTTTTATGTATAGTAATCAAGGAGTAATATAAAACAGTGTAAATTTCAGTATCAAACAGGATTAGTGAGTATCCAGTATTATAAAAATAAATACTGCTTTCTGTACAGTTGCAACTGCAAATGAGAAAATAATTGGATTATGACACTTCCAAGGATAGTGACATTTTGAACTGTGCAATGGATATTTCATAACTTCTGAGATCCATTCCAAAATGAACAATGGAAATGATGCCCAAAAAGGCAGAATAAAACTGTTTAGAGACATAAGGTATTTATTGGTGCAACGTTGGGGAACTCCCAACTAGTGTTGGACAATAGAGTTCCCAAAATCATCAGTGCAAGGCTACACTGTTTATACATTGTCATTAAGTGATTACAACATCTATACATAAATATTCATATGATTCCAACACTTGATTACAATATTCATAGCAGGCGGAGTCCAGGAGGAGTCATGGGTGGAGTTGTATGTTTGAGTCATATTATGGTGGGAGATCCTGTTACTTCATCTGGTGGTGCTCGTATCCAGCTCTTCTTCCTCGGTGAACTTTTCAACGCCTGCTGGTTTTGGTTGGCTTTCAGGGTTGATTCTGTCAGGAGTTAGACTTGGAACTTCTTATCCCCCTCTTCCCGGTCAGTCTGTTTTGTTACATGTCTAGGTTGCCTAGGTGTGCACATTTTTACTTTGTTCTTGAGCAAGCCTCCCAATCCCTTTGGACAATTCCTTATGCCTCCGGCCTGTCTAAATGTTAAATGCTTCTTCAATCTAATTATACTAGCTATACATTTCTGCCTCTGGCCTGTCTAAATGCTAAATGCTTCTCCAACTCAATTATGCTAGTCATACTTCTTTGTGGGGGCTAACTCTTCAGGTTTTGGGTCTTGCTCTGTTTCAGAAATACTTTTGTTTTAGCGAACAAGCCTTTTTTATGTTATGAAGAAAAATAAATTTAAAATCTAACCTAAGGATCATATCTAATCCCAAGTTAAGCCCCAGTAAGAAATTTTAACATCTGTCCGAGGAACCGACAGCCTTTACAAAGTTTCCATTCAGAAAATAGATTACAGCTTATGTAAGCAAGGCTTTCTCTAGCAGAAAAGAGCTTATGGTTTCATTAAAGAAAGGGAAACCTGTGAGTATGACAGCTGACACACTCCACAGGGGATTCATCTTTATAACACTTGTTCTCTGCTGGGGTTTATGGAGTGTATAAGGAGAAATAAAAAGAAAGAAAAGATGGTTTCATAAAATCTTAGCAACTTAATTAAAGCTCACGGAGGAGAAAATAAGATGGAAAAAAATTTGAGGGTCAAGGTAACAGTGGTTTAAAAACAGTAACAGCAAAGACTGCTACAGAAACCAAAGAAAACCAGAAGATTTCATTCCCTTATTCTCAGCAACAGGTGATGTTTGGCCACTTTCCAGAAAGCAGGACTACTGCATATGGAACTGTTGTTCTGGAAGACAAACATCATGATGATGAATACCTACCCCACTCCTTTCTCTTAGCTCTGTTGCTGAGAAGACTTCACATGGCAAGCAATATCTTAAAAGACATCTCCCAACATCTTGCCTGCCCCCAGCCTGCTGGTGAGGGAGGAATTTTTGAGACAATGCTAATGCTCTGCAACACTGCTCAGCAGTAGCCAAAACACTGGTGTGTTATCAACATCTTTCTAGCTCCCAATGCAAAGCACAACAGTGTGAGGGCTGTTATGGGAAAAATGAACTCCATCGCAGCCAGACCTAATACACCAGGTTAAATAAACCATTTAAACAAGTGCACTACTGCATAGGTGAATATAGACACATATTCAAATAAAATAATTCACAAAACTCTTTCCTAGACTTCTTACATTATTAAAACTTTGATATTTTCTTCATTATCGAAAATCATGTCACTAGGGCTCTTACTAGAAAAGCTAACTTTGCTGAGATACCTATTTAAGTATCTATATCTACTCTGAAATGATTTCAGATCTGCAAATTTGGTACATTTTTAAATCTCCTGGCAGACTTTGTGTATTACATCTTTTCAAACTGAGCTTAACTGACTCTACCAGCACAGAATTCAATTAAAAAAGGCTGGAGCATGAACTGCCAATCAATTAAATAATAGCCCAGTCAAAGAAATCTTCAGAACATGACTCCTGCAGCCCATAGTTAATGACTGGATCTTCAGGCTTCACATGTTCATAAGCAGGTTAAAGGAAATAGTATTATATGATCAGGTGCCCACCAAGCTGTTCTCTCACTTTCCACCTTCCCCCAGAAGGTACAAAACAAAATAAAAAAATCTCACGATAAAATCATTGAATTAGTATAATTGAAAAATTATTGGAGAAAGTTAATGAAGACTTTTTGGCCTTGTAAAGAGGGAAAAATTAACCAAATATTAGAGAGACTTATATGGTCACAAATCTCTTAGATTCTCAGTTCTCAGAGATTTCAGTGATGTTTACAAATCCATTTTTGGTTATTCTTGCAGTTAAAACTCTTCAGACCTTTGTTATGACTGGTGTTAAACTTTTGCTATTACTAGTGTTATCGAAACTAAATATCTAATGTATTAACATCTATTTTTCAGAATCAATAGATACAATACAAAATATCCTACTTAGGGGTTTCTATTCATAACTTGAGATGCTTTCATTTCTCGCCTTGATCATGTATGCTAAACATAGCTATCATTCTACTGCTGCCTGGTATCAGGCTACCCTACTCTTGGACTCAAAATCCTAATTACTCATAGAATCTGTAGTACTATATGAAGAACCCATTGTCGCTATCTATCTTAAAGTGGCATGATTCCAAATTGGTCTGGATTAAACAGCACTTTTTGGAACTTCTACACTTTTTTTACAACTTAAAATAAAATTACAGCATGATACATATGATCAAAAGCCATTAATATTGACTATTGCTCTGCTTATCTCCCAGACTGGCAATGACATATTGTGAGAGAGATGAGTGTGAAGCAGTTAAATATTTCACATAATAGATGTCTAATATATATACTCTTCTCAATAATTCTGAACAGATTTTCCACTTCATTCCAATAGTTTTCAAATAAAATTTTAAGAATTATAATGACTAAAATAGCAAACTGTAATCTACACAAAGTATTAATTATGCCATCATTATTTAAATCTAATTCATAGGAAAAATCAGTTATGGCAGATTTATGGGGGTCTTTTCTTCATTTTTGCTTCCTCACAGGTGTCATTACAAATAGAGAAATTAGGCTATTATTTAAACATTAGGCACTAAGTAGCCATAATGGGTGCATACAGTGAAAGACACTTGCTAACTTGCAGGCAGCTGGAACTGTGGGAAATTCAGTAAATTAACTTGTAACAAAAGGAAGTCTATTTAAAGGAAATCTTCACAATATAAAGATGAAAGAAAGGTGAAAAAATATGGCTTAAATTTTAACATTTGAATATACTCAATTCATGGTATAACTGATTTTATTGGATTTTGGGTGTGATTTTTTTTTTAAACTTTGAAATACCACATGAATCAAAATCAAAATTTTTCAGACAAGTATCATATGTGTTAGAGTATGAGACTGTTGAGTTTCAGGTGAATTCTTAACCACAATATACTACTAGGCAATACACTGATTTTATTATACGTTTGTTTAGATATGAAAAATGATTCTCCACTCATATTTCTTTGTAATTCAACTATTTTCCATTATTACCACTAATTCAGATATATATGCAACATGCCTCCATTATTTACTCCTTTCTTATTCAAGTGAAAACTGAATAATATATAAGGAAACATGTAAACATACACTGAATAGGAAAAAACAAATAACTTTTTCATGTTTGTCCCCATTGTAGTATATTTTCTTTGACTAAATCAGACTTTTCTTAAAAACTTTTATCTTCCTTGGTATAAAATTACTCAATTCCTTACATGTGCTAGAAGCAACTTATGTCCATGTCTACATTATTCTTTTTCTAAAATTGCATTTTCTTTAAATTATATTTATTTATTTTACACTACTACTTTGGATATCAGCAGCCTTTTATTTGTAATTATGGTGACTTACTGCAAATCCCAGGAAATATATTGTTTTTTTAATTTACTCATGTCAGCAAAAGCCTTCACTTTTTTAATATGACACTGACTAACTAAATATTTGTTATTTACCAGATTTTAGAATGGCATTCTATTGCTACTCAGAACTGAAATCTTTACACTTTGTACAAGTAACTCTTAGGACAGTCAGGTAGGTGCAACAAGTTGCCCAGAAAGGTGGTGCAAACTCTGGCCTACAATATTTTCAAGTCCTGAAAAATCAGAGCAACATGGTCTGATATCCAAGTTGACTCTAATTTGAGCAGGAGTCAGACTTTCACAGGTCACTTCCAATTTAAGTTACTCTGTACTTCCATGATTTGAAGCTTAGATGCTCTATTTTGTTATTAGCACAACAACCTAAGGAAAAAAAAAATCAAAATATGCAATCAAATATTTTAGGATTTAGTGGTGGTGATGAGACAGTAAAGGAAGTTGTGAATTTGTTGTTTGGGGCTTTTTGTGAGTTGCTCTTTTTACTTTCCTCCCTGGCCTTTCTAAAATAATTGACTCCTTTTTCAATTGACTCCTTTTGGTGTCCAACTCATTTTCATTACATTTCATTGTTCTCTGTGTGTTGTGGTTTACTGTATGCACGAGGTAGAATTAATTTCATCTAAATTTGGCCTTCTGAAGTGATTTATGGAGTCTGATCTAATATTTTATGCTAGCTCAGTAGTTAACAGAAAGAAAATGGCATCTTTAGAGAATGCATTATATAACAAAAGAGATATCTAAAATGGTGAAATCTCCTGCCTTCTTTACTGAAGGAGCCCAGAGGAATTGATACAACATCTAGAAAGTCAAAGTAAGGATCAAGTAATAATATCAACTAAAATTGGTTTGGTTAACATTGTTTCCAGGTGGTACTTTATGCATAATTATGCCCAGGTACTGTCAAAGATTTGTATTTCTGTGGTCAGTTTGCACTGGCTGATCAGGACTTACCATTGATATACCCTGTAGGTAAGTTTATAAACTGAGGATTTTTTCACATGTTAATATGGCTTATTTGGATTTGTCCTCAGATTAGTTTGTCTGGGTGTCTTGGGTTGAGCTGGCAAAATGCCAGCTGCCCAAGATAGACAGAAAGGGTTCCTCCTTCCCCCAACCAGCTAAGGGAAAAAAGAAGAGGGAGAGGAAAATAAAAACTTCTAAACTAGGTTTGTGCTGAAACTAACTACATGTATTTATACAGAAAAGAGAAAATTAAGAGAAAACTACAATATAACATACACTTACACAAGTTATATATATATATATATAACAAGAAATAACTTCCCACTCCCCAGTTAATACAAAGCCCATTACTCTAGATTCATAAGCATTCCAAAAGACACCCAGCAAGAAACATAAAGAGTAACAACAAAATGTTTCTACTTCCATGAAACTAAAATAAAATACGATGTAGCGGCAGCAGGAGCAGGGCCCGACAGCGCAGAACTGCACTCCAGCCATAATGGAACTGACCTAACACCTCCCACATATCTTAAGTTTGCGTCACCTGGTATGAAATACTTCCTTGGTTACCCAGTCAGGTGATAGCTGTCTCTCAATCTACATAGATTCTCTGAGCCTGCTAATTTGAGGCCTAGCTAAAACCACTACACTGGGATTTTGATTTTCAAGTACATCAGGCGTAATACTTACTAGACAGTTATCTTTGACCAGTACTTTTGTCTGATTGGAAAGCTATGTCCACATTTCTCAGCTAATTCTTTTCAGCACCTTTAAATCTTCTCTAAAGTTGAACATTTAAGAATCTGAAACACAAGCAATCAAGTGCATATTTAAAAGTTTTTATCAATGTTCTACAAACTTTCCTGAATTTTCCAAGCACATAATAAGATACACATCCTTTTGTATGTAATGCCAGCGAAAGAACTGTTGGGGGAAATTTGAACAGCACAGGCCACGGCATGCTGTTAGAGGCCTGTATGCCCAACCCAGCCTATGCAGAGAATAGCAAAGCCATGTGTCCTTGAGCTAGCTTCAAAAGGAAAGATTTGCAGTAAACAGCAACAGGCAGAGGCCAGTTGAGTCATGTTGTGAGGTGCGTGGACACTAGCTATTAGCCAATAGTGCACTTGCATTATTCGCGTGCTTTTAGAAGTATGAGATATAAGTAAGTGTGTAATAAACAATAAACTGGAGCATTGATCATACCTCCATGAGGATTCATCTTTGACTCTAGTGCCATACCCTTGGGGGCTCCTTACCGTAAGGAGCTGTTACATTGTGCAGATATGAGAAGATAATGGTTAGTTAAGTCTTTGTTCAAAATGCACAAATAAGCTATTAATTCATTAGGTAAATTAGGTTCACATCTGTAATAGTCATTTTGGTAAGTGTAAGTTATCATATACATTTCATAAACAGGAAATATTTTTGTCAGAATAGCATTAAAGACTAATTTCCATTGCTGAGTTAGTGAACACTCATAAATGGGGTGATATGTGATTGTAGTAGAGAGATTTGCTCCTGACTGGAAGAAATTAAACTACTAAAACTTCAGGGATACATCATTCTCTTGTATTTGCTTTGTGAGCTTGAAGTTTCTTGCATCACTTATATGACTTTCAGGAAAGCTTGTTTTCCACACATAAATCTAAAAGAATTTTGACTTGTTGCCTAAAAAGCAATTAAGCAAGCACTTTAGTTTTTGAAGGGAGTGCTAAAGTTATCCCATAGCTTTTGTTCTCAAGAACAGAAAGAAGCCAAGTGGAAGACTGTCACATTTAGTTTTAAAAAAAGCAGTCTTCAAGGTTTCACAGGGGGAAAAACAACATAGCAGTGAGCTGATGGAGAAGGGAATTAAAGCCCTTCTCTTTTTCCCACATCTGTAATATGTTTTGTAGCTTAAGCTTCATTATTGTGTTGCTGATAAGATGTCACAAAAAGAAATTTTTGTAAGCTGCTAAACTCAAAAAGAGAAAATGACCAGAAAGAAGAGAAATACATCTGATCATCTGATACCTAAACAGAGGGATTTCAACTAGAAGATAATACCACAATAATTTACCAGATAGTTTAACAGATAATTCTGTAGACAGAAACAAAGAGATTGACTGACTTTTTTGTTGTTGTTGTTGTTTTGGTTGGTTGGTTGGTTGGTTTTTGGTTTGTTTTTTTTGTTGTTGTTGTTGTTTTGTTCTTACTGTGTAGCAAAACAATCTGGTATCATTTAAAGTTCCTAAGTGTCAGGTGTGTTAACAGTTACCAAAAGCAAGGATGTAGCATGGAGAGTTAATCCCACAATACAGAGTCTAACTGAACAGGTAATTTTTATTTTTGAGTGTTTAATTCTAAACATCTAGGGCCCCTGGAACAAGAAAGATGTGGAAGTGTTGGACGGAGTCCAGAGAAGGGACATGAAGATGACCAGAGGGATGGAACACCTCTTCTATGAAGACAGGTTGAGAAGGCTGGGACTGTTCAGCTTGCAGAAAGCTTCACAGTAACCTTTCTAGCAGTCTCCCAGTACCTAAGGAGTGCTTATGAGAGAGCTGGAGAGGGTCTTTTGACAGTAGTAAAAATAGTGAATAGGACAAGGAAAATAGTGAATCGGACAAGGCATAACAGCTTTAAACTGAAAGAGAGTAGAGTTAGTTTAGATATTAGGGAAAAAATTTCTTCACTATGAGGATGGTGAGACACTGGAAGAGGTTGCTCAGAGAAATGGGTGCCCCATCCTTGGAAGTGTTCAAGGTCAGCTTGGTTGGGACTTTGAGCAACTAGATCTACTGGAAAGCATCCCTGCCCATGACAGGGGATTTGGCACTAGATGATCTTTAAGGTTCCTTCAACCAGAACCATTCTATGATTCTGTGATGTTTCTATGAAATACTGCTACTTCAAATTAGTTGTCTGAAGTAGACTCTGTTTTACTTCATAATGATGAGTGTTATTTATGCATCAAAGCACTATCAAATATATGACAAAATTTAATACTAGCTTCATTGGATTATGGTGGAAAATTTTTCAAGTTGGAAATTTAAAAAGTAAAGCAAGGAAAGCACTAGGCCAAATAACAAAAAAGGGCTCTCCTCTCAAAGGAAAACAACACTGTGGTTAACATGGACATAAATATTACAGGGCAGAAAATGTTTTAAAGCTGCTTTACAGGCACATAGAACATCATGTTTTAAATAAAAAGAAGAAAAGGACATATTTCACCTCCACAGAAGGTGCAACATTACCCTTATTTTTCTCCTCACCTTTCTGTGATTTCACAGTGTGCTTCATTGTCCATTGTCCATTTTCCTGGGGGTACCAAGACTGCTGCTTACTTTAGGCACAGTACAGCAATGCATCATTGTAAAGGTACTTCAGAAGCAACCAGTCCATGAGATTTCAAAAGATTATCCAATATAGGAAAAAGAAGAAAAGAAAGTGATAGAAGTGAATAATAAAGACAATATGAACTTAGCAAGATAGTTAATCATTGAATAAAATGTTAATAGTTATTCACAAATTGCTTCTTAATAAATCAGAAAAAGAGCACTCAAGGAAATGCCAAGAGGCTTTCAATCCATCCTTTAAAACTGCACCCTTTAATTAAATCAATAAACCAGCAGGTAACATTATCTTCTACAGACTTAAATGTGTATTTTGAAAGTAAAATAGAAGACATATCCAATTACACACTAATGCTATTACATTAAAAATTATTACCTTTCTTTTAAAGAACTGGTCATGTTGTTTATCAAAAGAAATAAATCCACTTTACTTTCATTACTGGACATTTAAAAATTCTTGAATCATAAACCAGACTGAGAAACATCACAGCTTGTCTCACTTTTTCTGTCTGAATGGTCTCTTCATGTCCAAAGCTGTCTTCAAGACACATCAGTTCATTGGATAAATTCTTCCTCTAGTCCTTGCATGGTTAGCTGGGGGAAAGTGAGGAATGGATTATATTGTGCATCTTTCAAACGCTATCAGTGAAACTAAAGAGAGGAAGCAGGTTATAATAAAAAACATTAAGATAGCCCCAAACTAACCCAGGTCTGGGGAGAAAGCAGTCTGAAAATGTGGAATGGTGAGGTGGGAAATTCAACCACTGTTTTAAGATTGAATAAGACTACAAATCAATTTTTCCTTACACCAAACTATGCTCAAAACAAAAGAACACACACTAAAAAAGTGATCAAGTGTGGTACAAAAATATCCCTACATGACATCTCAGATTTTAAATTAATGAAAAAATAATTCTCTTTTTGGTAGTTTTGAATTTGTGTTTCTCTTTTGATTCTGTAAGAAATCAAGAAAAGGAAGCCCCACCATTGTTCTTGTCTCATAAAACAGAAGGATTTTATAAAATATTTTTTTATTTCAAAAATTATCAAAGCAGGAAAAACTCTCTTCCAGGATTATTTGTCTTAAATATTAATTCAGTCCTATCCATGCAGAACTCGTAAATCTCCTTCATACTATCCCAGTCTAACACAGAGGGTCTTTGATGGCCAAGATTTTAAGCATGGGAACACTGTACCTACATTTGTCATCTTCATAGAGTCCGAGTAATTTAGATTGGAAAGGACCTTCAAAGATCATCTAGTTCAAACCTCTTGCAATAATTGTCAAAGCTCTATCCAATCTGACCTTGAACACTTCCATGGTTCCCATGTGCCCACTTCTCAAGCTTGTCCAGTTCCCGCTGGATAGTACCCCATCCTTCAGGTGTGTCGACCACACCATGCAACTTTGCATCCCCTGAAAACTTGCTGAGTCGTCTCAGTTATTAGCATGTAGATAGCCCAAAGATAAGTTGCATACACAGTGGATTTTTATATTCAGTTGAGTGTGTCAGATTCATTCCTGTGGAGTCTGCAAAAAAAGGGAAAAGTATAAAAAAAAACCAAAAAACAAACCCTCTGAAAAATATTGCCAGACAAACTGGAAATCAAGACCTTCTGATAAAGACACATTAGTTGAAATACAGGAAAATTAGGGCCCTATCTTACCAATTAACAGTGTTAATATAGGCACATAAGCCAGAAAGCATTTATCAGGCCCAGGCCCAACATCACTGGAGCATTTACATTGTTAAAAAGATATCAAGGTATGCTGGGTTATGTTGGGTTTCCAAATAATTCCAGATTTCAAACTAAGTTAGCAAATAGCTTTAAAGATAATCTCCAAACTTAATTTCCTTGTAGCTTCAGCAAGTAAACCAAATAGAATTAGGAGGTCTTTATGGTTTTCAGTAGTAGGAGGTGAGACACGTTATGAAAACAGTTTAAAGCATCTGGAAAATACATGTTATGTATTATCTTGACAAGAAATTTCTGATGTGATCAAAGAGAAGCAAATTGTAATCAATGATATTGTAACACTGATGATTTACATTGACTGATATGTCAAAACAAGTACTCAGCAGAATAATGAGTCATATTCATGTCAATCATTTATTCTTTCTTTCCCTGATTGTAATTCCTCAACTGCAAAAGCAAATTGCATTACAACAACCAAAGATTCCTGTTTCTTATCCAGTATAGAATAGAGGTGAAAGTATGAATGATCAAATCAACCTATTGCTGAAGAAGAAATTATGGACAGGGTTAAATTTTACTTTAAATTTTTATATCTTACACAAATCTTGTGCATTTGATTTAAGTCAAAATTAATATCTGTCCTTGTACTACATTATTAAACCACAAAAATGAATATTGCTACAGTTGAAATACAGCAGTCTATGGATCAAAGTGAAAAGAAACAGATCATCTCTAAATCTTCAACTGACAGATGAGTTGTGACTGGCAAAAAGTAAATAGACAACTTATGTGTTGTGAAGTGTTCTGGAAAAACCATGTGTTATGAAAAAGTAAGAGGTAAAGCTTTGACAATTTCAAAGGTTATTTATGAAGAGAAGAAGAAACACATAAAATTTGATAACATTGCTATTGCATTTTGTACCTTAGTTTTCTGCTACAAATCAGGATACAGAAAATGACACAATGCCTGGCTGAAACCTTGTAGCAGGTCTGGCTGAGATGGAGGTATCTTTATCCATGCCACCCCTTGTAGTGCTATGCTTTGGATTGGTAGTCAGAAAGGTGTTCATAACACATCATTGTTTTGGCTACAGTTGAGAAGTGCTTACAAAGGATGAGGCTGTCTCCCCAGCATCCCCCCCTCACCAGTAGGCTGGGGCTGAGCAAGTTAGAATCACAGAATCATAGAATCAATTGGGTTGAAAAAGACCTCCGAGATCAAGTCCAACCCTTGGTCCAACTCCAGTCTGTTTCCTAGATCATGGCACTCAGTGCCACGTCCAATATCAGTTTAAAAACCTCCAAGGATGGGGAATCCACCACCTCTCTGGGCAGACCGTTCCAATGCCTGATTACTCTCTCTGCAAACAAATTTTTTTTCTGATATCCAAATTAAATTTCCCCTGGCAGAGCTTGAGCCCATGCCCCCTTGTCCTATTGCTGACTGCCTGGGAGAAGAGACCAACCCCCATCTGGCTAGAACTTCCCTTCAGGTAGTTATAGACAGTGATGAGGTCACCTCTGAGTCTCCTCTTCTCCAGGCTAAACAACCCCAGCTCCCTCAGCCTCTCCCCATAGGTCTTGTGCTCCAGTCCATTCACCAGCCTTGTTGCTCTTCTCTAGACCCGCTCCAGCACCTCAATATTTTTCCTGAACTGAGGGGCCCAGAACTGAACACAATAGAGTCATAGAATCATAGAATTGATTGAGTTGGAAAAGACCTCCGAGATCATCGAGTCCAACCCTTGGTCCAACGCTAGTCCATTTACTAGATCATGGCACTCAGCACCACGTCCAATCTGCATTTAAAAATCTCCAGGGATGGTGAATCCACCACCTCTCTGGACAGCCCATTCCAATGCCTGATTACTCTCTCTGTAAAGAATTTTTTTTCTGATATCCAACTTAAATTTTCCCTGGCAGAGCTTAAGACCATGCCCCCTTGTCCTATTGCTGAGTGCCTGGGAGAAGAGACCAGCCCCCACCTGGCTAGAACTTCCCTTCAGGTAGTTATAGACGGTGATGAGGTCACCTCTGAGCCTCCTCTTCTCCAGGCTAAACAAACCCAGCTCCCTCAGCCTCTCCCCATAGGGCTTGTGCTCCAGTCCCTTCACCAGCCTTGTTGCTCTTCTCTGGACCCGCTCCAGCACCTCAATATCCTTTCTGAACTGAGGGGGCCAGAACTGAACACAGCACTCAAGGTGTGGCCTCACCAACGCAGAGTACAGGGGAAGGATCACTTCCCTGGTCCTGCTGGTCACGCTATTTTTGATACAGGCCACGATCCCATTGGCCTTCTTGGCCACCTGGGCACACTGTTGGCTCATGTTGAGTTTCCTGTCAATTAGTACCCTGAGGTCCCTTTCCGCCTGGTTGCTTTCCGGCCACTCTGTCCCCAGCCTGCAGGATCCAGCATTTCGCCTTACTGAACTTCATCTCGTTGGAATCAGCCCATCTCTCAAGTCTATCCAGATCCCTCTGCAGAGCCCTCCTGCCTTCCAGCAGGTTGACACTCCCTCCCAACTTGGTGTCATCAGCAAATTTGCTGATGATGGACTCAATCCCCTCATCTAAATCATCAATAAAGATATTAAACAGGATTGGGCCCAACACTGGCCCCTGAGGAACACCACTAGCGACCGGCTGCCAGCTGGATGCAGCTCTGTTCACCAGCACTCTCTGGGCCCAACCCTCCAGCCAACTCCTAACCCAGCAGAGGGTACACTTGTCTAAGCCATGATCTACCAGCTTTTCCAGGAGTATATTATGGGAGACAGTGTCAAAGGCCTTGCTGAAGTCCAGATAGACCACATCCACAGCCTTCTCCTCATCCAGATTTTCTCTACTGAGGAAGTAAATATTTGGCTGCTGCTGTAAGCCATTAATTCAGCAAACACTCTGTAAACTCTACCTTGAGACCTTTCTGGCATGCAAGGAACAGGGGTGGAGGGCTGTCTATGCCTCCTAGCTTGATAGTCACCCAGAGGCTTATCCTGCTGAAAAAAAGGCCAGGGACCACCATGCCAGGCTACTCCCTCCTGGAGCCTCACATCTGCCCAAGTTTTTCCAGGTGCAGGAGTTTTTTCCCCATTCCAGTGCAAGCCAGCACCATGTCACACTTACTCTTCATCTGTTATGGACTCGTGACAGCTATCACAGACCCTCACTTCAAACTCAAACCCCATCAGTGGGATGGACAAGCACTTGGAGCTGCATTTGCCACATACGACTTTCCCACACTTACGGCAGTGGTGCTGCCTGAGGCCTATTTTCTTACTGTTCCACATTTGCTTGAAGTTCCAGAAGAAAGGCTGATCACATTTTTGACAGGAATCACTATCCAGCCACTTAGGGGTCTCCTGCCTCTCAACATCCATGTTCCAAATGACAATTCCTCCATCTGCTCCACAGGAGATGAGCTGCCGAGTGTGGTGAGCAGAGGAGAGACTGAACTTTATCATTATGTACTTGCAGCTCGATGGCTGTTCCTTTTCTTCCTCCAATATCCCACGTTATAATAGAATGATCAGAACTGCCTGAAAATAAAACTCACTCTATTGGGTCCCAACAGAGAGCAGTGATGCCACCTGTGTGTCCCTTAAATGTTGTAATGAGATTGCAAGACTCTTGCTCTAGTTTGAGTATGGTCACTTGCCCAGAGTGATCACCCACAAACACATGCCGGGTTTCCACATCAAATTGCAGGACACAGGTTCCTGTCCTGGTGCGGTACCCTCCCAGCCGCTGGCCACTTTCAGAACAGTGGCACGTGAAGTGTTTAGCCTGGAGATGGAGTGGGTGTTAAGCACTGGACAAGACAATTGAAGATGGACAAAGATTACTCCCAGGAAAAATGTGCCAGGACACAAAGGGCTGGCCTATAGTTTTTTTATTTTGCTGGACCCGCACCCCTTTCCCCTCCTGCAATTCAGGTAAGGGCTAGGGCTAGGGCTAGGGCTAGGGCTAGGGCTAGGGCTAGGGCTAGGGCTAGGGCTAGGGCTAGGGCTAGGGCTAGGGCTAGGGCTAGGGCTAGGGCTAGGGCTAGGGCGTTTTTATATCGTCCATGGCACAGCATCATTAGCACCTGAGAGCCCAAGTGTGCCATCTTTTCTCTTGGCACATAGCTCAGTCCTTCCTTGGCACCAGTGTGTCTGGGAAATTGTTATTTTTCAGCCATGAATTGGACGGACGAAGATTCCTCTTCAAAAAGTAATCGAAGAGGAAAGGTGTCAGCCCACAAAGGGCTGGCCTATTTCTCTCTATTCTGCCCGACCCCCTCCTCCCTCCACTTCCGACTCCTGGCTCAGGGTTGCTTTTAGATTTATGCTTAGATTAGGGTTAGGGTTAGGGCTAAGGTTAGGGTTAGGCTTCTCTTTTGTGTTAGGATTAGGGTTTGGGGTTTTTTTAATGTTAATGGTGCAGCATCATTGCCACCTGAGAGCCCAAGGCTGCCACTTTTTCTCTTGGCACAAAGCTCAGTCCTTCCTTGGAACTGGTGAGTCTGGGAAATTGCCATTTTTCAGCCGAGACTTGAAGACGAACGAAGATTCCTCTTCAAAAAGGAATCGAAGAGGAAAGGTGTCAGCCCACTGACAGTATATAATCACAGTGCCACCTATGTTTAAAAGTAAATACTGTCAAATGAGATGTGAAATATATGATTCTGGGTACCCACTTCTCACACTGTTGATTCTCAATAGCCCAGGACTGTAGGATTCCTTCGAGTCCTGGTCTTGGGAATTACAAAACAAAAATCACCTTACTCCAAGGAGAATCAAAGCATTCTCAGTCTTCAGTTATATCTGAGAGGAAAGAAATTCTTTCTCTTTGAAGACTCTTTCCTAGGGTCAAATTATTTAAAAGGATTACAGTTACATATTGACCCTCTAGTGTCAACATCTTGAGTCGTCAACCTGGAACTTATGTCACAAAGAATTGATTAGGAGTTTAAGGTTAGGCACAAGTCATAGAATGGTTTGGGTTGCAAGGGACTTAAAGATCATCTAGTTTCAAGCCCCTTGCCATAGGCAGGAGCATCTTCCACGAGACCAGGTTGCTCTAAGCACCCTCCAATCCAACCTTGAACACCTCAGTGGAACAGGCATCCAGAACTTCTCTAGGAAACCTGTTGCAATTCCTTATCATCCTCACAATAAAGAATGTTTAATATCTAATCTACTTTTTTTTCCAGTTTAAAGCCATTACCCCTTGTACTATCATTACATATACTTGTAAAACAGCCTTCTCCAGTTTTCATGTAGGACCCCTTGTCCCACTTGAAGGGAGGTAAAATAGGGAAACTATGTCTACCACAGTCCTCTCACTGTAGAATCCTTTTGGCAGCCCATCCTCCCTTAGGCAGCTCAATTGTTCTCATCATGAGGTGAAACACTCAGGAAAAAAATGGAGGAAATATCTATGTATACCACTGTGGTCTATCCACAGACTGCAGGCAAATGCCTGCTCCAGTAGTTGAAATACCTCTACTCCCTAGCTTCATCCCTGACCTTAATGATTGAAGGATTGTTTCTCTCAGTAAAGAGCTGAAAGGGGGAGAGAAGATGGTTCAGCAGGGTCATTTTGATGCAAATTAGGAGCCTCAGCAAGCCTTATCTTTATTTTCCTTAGGAGCTCCTTCTCAGCAGCTCATGCCGGAGCTACAGTTCAGCTGTGTTGTAGTCATGTCTGTGTCTATCCATGCACTTCATTGGTCTTCACTCTGACATGAGAGATTGGCTTCTCACCACAGGTGTGCCCTATGCTCTGGGCAGAGCTTCCCCTGTCTGCCTCCCTGTGCCTGCCTTGCCCCCTTAGTGGGAGTACCTTCCCTGCTGAACCAAGCATCCACTGCAGCATCTGGCCCCTCAGAAGCAGCCAGCCTGCACTACAGAATTTGCATATCATTATGTACTTATGAAAAAAGGCATTTCACCTACATTCTGAGTTTTGCATTTCAACAAATAGATACAACAGAAATCCTAAGAGAAAAGTTAAATGTGATGGTAGACTGCTGTATAATAGAATTTGGAGGTAGCTATTCCAAGATAGCTGCATTTCCCCTCACATTTAGTAAGCAGTCAGAAGTCCATTCAGACTGACTTACCCACCACTTTTTTGGATTCCTGGCATGTACCTTGAGACAGTCCATTTAGACTGAGTCAAAGACCCATCTTTTTCCTGGGAAAGCCAAAAGACATTGTTAAAATGGGGGAAAAAAGGTAGTTAGTCCAACAAGCCAATCCCACTGTTTGCCTGAGTCTGAGAAGCTCTCAGTTTTTATGATTTTATGTTTTTCCACTAGTAGAATAAAATTTCATGTCTCTGTGTTTTCCTTGTGGTAAAACTTTGATTTGTGAGGGCAGAGGGGAGTCCAAGGGTTGGGGTGGAGGATTTTAAGGTGTCTAATGTGTCAGTTTTACAATTGTTAATTCTATTTCTATGGACATACGCTGGTGCTCTAAAATGTTCTTTCTTTCTTAGATACCTTCAAGGACCAGACAAAATATGTCTGTGTTTATCACAGTAAAGAAAGGTGACGTTCTCATGCTGTTAGATTTGTGTCTAGCTGAAGCTATTAGGAAATAATCTCAGTATGAAACCTTCAGTACTTCTTCTCACTCTATTGTGGCACAAACTCATATGGTTTTAGCCTTTAAAGGGGTCAGATAGTCCCTGAAAGCTGTCAAAAATGGCTTGACTTTCTAGCATTGCCTTTGACAGCAATTTTTGTATATTAAGCTAATGAAATTTGTTTACACTCAAGAGCAGAAAATAGGTTCTATATTTGAAAGTATGAGATATATCCTGTTTCAGCTTTCAATGCCCTTGTGAAAAATTTCTACAGTTCCTTCTTATGTCTTTCGCACACCTCTTACTACCAATTGTAATCAAATCGAGTCTTTTCAATCAGTCTATTCATTATCACACTGCAGTCCACCACTCCTGCCTCAGGATGAAGGAACTGATAGCAAACAACAGCTCTGCTTCACATCTAGTCAGAGCTCCGTTAGGCCTAGTGAGAAAGCCTTTTAATTTTATTTCCATGAAATGCTACCGAGAAAGAAGGGAAAGCTATGCAGAATTTATATAAGTTCCCTACTATCAATTTTGCTATTCATATTCACTAGGTGAAAATTATCTTTACAGCCTTTTGAAGCCTTAAAAACCCTTAAGATATGTCTGGTTTGAGCTGCAGCTATTTTTTTTTTATTATTATTAATCTGAGCTTTTTTTGGCTTTGGTTTCTGTACATTATCTAAAGCTTTCTCAGCCAACTGGCCTGAGGAATAGAGCAAAACTCATTAGAACATGCAAAGTATATGCCTGGCATCACCATTTCAATTCCTGCATGATCAGCTTACACTCTACAAAGAAATTTCAGAAGGACTTTGTTGCCAGGACATCCGCAGGAGATGGGAACTGTGCCATGAGTGCTCAAAGACAATCTAGCTAAGGGTTAGTTTTCTGCGTACCAATGAATAATTTGCTGTTCCCACTAATTATCTACCCAATATTAAGGTAAAACCATCAAACCTCTGTCTTTGAATTACTGCTTTTAGCAGACTTATATGCTCATTCTCTAACATGTGGATAGGGAGACTATAAAGGTGTTTTTGGACATTAAGAAGACTACTGAAGATGATCATGAGGATTCAAGTAGTCACCTTATTCTTGGTAAGTGAGGCAAAATAAAAAAATTTAAAGGATAATTTCTGGAATAATATCTTGGAATATTTTCTTGAAAGAATAAGTTTAAAAATAAACAAAGATGCTGTTCCTACTCACTCCAACCCAGCTCCAACAATTTACACAGACACTGAAACAGGGTCTAAGCCTTAAGAAAGATTTTTACTAAATCAAACTTTTTAGTTTCTGGAAATATAGCTTGAGGCAGATACTCTTGAGAGAGACTGGGACTATCTGGCTCAACACTGAAGAAGTTTGTGCTGGTTTAAAGGTGAACCAGCAGGGGAAATGAACTCACCATGAGAGAGATTATAAGTCAGACCTAAAATTTAAAAATAATATTACAATAACAACACTGACACACAAGGGAAATTGCTTTCAACTCACAAAACCCCAGCAGTGTAACCCAGTGTCCTGGGGCACAAACCCAAGGGGGTTTGTTTGTCCTTGTGCTGAGACCCCTGTGGTTCCCCCAAGTCCAGAGCAAAAGGAAAAGAAAAACCTGTTGGTGCAGGCGAGGGCTGTGGTCTGGGCAAGAGCGGGGATCTCCTCCTGTCAAGGTCCTGCTGCTGCTCTGGATCCGATGAGAGGGTTCCCAAGGTCTTCTTACCCACCACTTATGTACCCTCAGGGAGCACTCAGTCCCTCCCCCTGGGCGGGGACTCACACAATGGGTGATTAACTCTGGGAGCCAGGGGGTGTTGAGCTGTTGATGGCCCATTAGCAGCTCCGCCCCCCTCAGGCTGGGTGTGAAGGTGATAATGGCTCCCTGGGCAGCTGCTGCTAATGGCCCATTGACCTTGGGGAATGAATAGAGGGGTAGAATACACAGCTTTGATCACCCCCACACAGGGTTAGCTGGTCCCTCCTGCTGAACTAGGACAAGTTGTTAGCAAGCTGTTTCTGTGTGTCTGTGTGAGCTTTACATTTTTGATTCATTTCACAATCTTTCATTGTGTCTATACTACTAAAGGAAATGGTGATGGGGTTATTTCTGGGCACTGGCATACTCTCTTATATACTGTTTATGTATGGAACAGGAATATTTTATCTATTCTTGGAATGAAATTTCATTGAGACACTAAGTCTTCTCTTAAGCACTTTCCAGACATGATAGAAGGGAAACTGGCACTGGTCAGGATTACTTCCCATGCTGACTTTAGAAAGAGTCTGTTTTGGATGTAAAGGAAGAAGTGTAATCTGTTTGCAAATATAGAAAGAGTCGGTTTTGGATGTAAAGGAAGAAGTGTAATCTGTTTGCAAATATAATTTTGCCATGTTTCCCTCTATCCAAAGCAATATTTTATATTAGGGCTTCAGCCTTTACAGATCTCTGAGCTGATATATAACTCACTCTACAATAATTGAAATACTAATGCATCCCTGAATGTTGCTATTCACATCCACATAGCTTGGCCATGGGTCTGAGACTTTTAGTATTATTAGTTGTACAGATACACATCCTTCAGTTCCCTTAAGGATATTAATTTTTGAAATTTTACAGATTTTGATGAGGTTTTTGGAGATTTGTTTGTTGGTTGTTTTGTTTGTTTGTTCATTCTTGGGTTTTGTTGGGGATTCCCCCTCCCTGCCTCAGTCTATCAAAAGAGTAGGCAGAGGAATTTTCTTTTTTATTCACTACTTCACTAGTAATATAATTTTAATTTTTGAATGGAGGAAAAAAAAACAAAAAAAAACCCAACCCCACAAGAAAATGAACACCAAAACCTAAAAATCACAGCTTTCCTTTAAGTAGAAGATAGGAGAATTTCAATCTGAAATGTACCTGTTTTCCTCAGTTACTGACCCTGTTTTCAGTACAATTCCTCCCCATTCTCATGTCTCTTTCCTCATGACTGCCTTAGTCTAATGTTGGCTATAGACAAATCATTACATTAAGATCACAGTTTTATAAATAAAATTACTCCTTGTTGCAGGTTTGGCCTAGCTGCTGCCAACCCTGGACTGGCCTCCCTTTCCCCTCCCAGAACTTTCCCAGCAAAGGAAAGGGAAAAAAAAACCACTGAAAAGAAACACACTCTAGAGAAACTGAACTGAATAAAAAGAATAAATTATATTTTCTAACATTCACAAACCACACTGTATACACAGTACATAGGATCCCACCCCCAGGGGAAAGGGAAAGGGAAAAGGGGAATAGGGGACTGAGTCCCTGGAAAATTGAGAAGAACACAAAACCAAAACAAAAGAAACAAATGAATTAAACAAAACACAATTAAAAACCTCAAGGAAGGGGAACAAGAATGAAACAATCTCATCCAGGACAGGAGAACCACCAACAACCGGAGGAACCAGACTCCAACCACCTCCCAACAGCTCCTCGGCCAAGAGAGAAGACAGCAAAACCACTCCCGCCGCTGCTACGTGGTGTGGAATACTTGTAACTTCCTTAGATACAATGGTTACTGGGAAGCCATGAGTCAAACCATTCCACTCCTAGAAACATATTGCCCTAAAATTTCCTTGAATTTGAATGAAATATTTTTTTACACATGTTAAATCCTCATATTCTGGGGATAGCATTTTCACTTTTCTATAACATTCAAATAGTCTAAAAAACCCTATTTATAATCATTTAGTTCAGAAAATGGAAGAACTTTGTTGTGGAATACAATTCATGCTCATTTTCAGACTTAAACCTATTTATCTAAATCTAAAATTAAAAAAAAGGAAATTTGATAAACTTTTTTTTTTAAACCTTGTTCATTACCCTTCTGAATTCTTCACTTCCTTCCTATGCAAATGGCATGTAAGTAGTGTGATAGTTGCCTCCTGGAAACTCAGCAGCTATGCAGGAGTACAAATCATACTTTCTTCAGGTTACATTGAAAACAGACAACCTGTTTCTTCCTTTCTCCTTCAGCTCTCAAAATCATGAGGTTTCTACTGTTATTGCATTCAGTAATAAAATTTGTAATTGTTTTAAAAGCTATTCTTAAATATGGCATCCAGATGGTTTTATTGGAATGGGAAGATACTAAAAGGACGTTGGCATATGTTCCCACTATCTGTTTAAACACTGGTTAAAGTTATACTTATGTCAATACATAAAATAAAGTGATATAATATAAGATCCTAATCATAAAACTGTTGCATTTTTCTTAACCTGACCAAGACCATGATCATATGTTTCTTTAAAAACAAATACACATAAGTAGTATGCAAGAAAAAAATATAGAAAAGGTGCTGGAAGCATTCATAGATCGTTCATTCTATTTCCTTCATCTCCGCCAAATTTCCAGACTATAAGTTGGCCTAAACAGTTCATACCATGTTTCAACCCTAGCCACTGTCCTAGTTCAGCAGGTGAGACCAGTTATCACTGTGTGGGGGTGTTCGAAGCTGTGTATTCTACCCCCTCTATTCATTCCCCAAGAACAATGGACCATTAGCAGCTAATGACCCAGGGAGTCATTAGCGCCTTCACACCCAGCCTGGGGGGGCATGGCTACTAATGGGCCATCAACAGTTCAGGGATACCCCATGACTCCTAGAGTTAATCACCCATTTTGTGAGTCCCTGCCCTGGGGGAGGGACTGGGTGCTCCCTGAGGGTACATAAGTGGTGGATAAGAAGTGGTGGATAAGTGGTGGAACCACTTGTTGCATCCAAAGGAGTAGCAGGACCTCAACAGGAGGAGACTACCGCTCTTGACCAGACTACAGCCATCACCTGCACAAACAGGTTTCTCACTTTGTTTTTGCTTTGGACTTGGGGGAACCACACGGGTCTCAGCACAAGGGCTAACAAACCCCTTTGGGTTTGTGCTCCAGGACACTGGGTTATACTGCTGGGTTTTGTGAGTTGAAAGCAATTTCTCTTTGTGTCAGTGTATTTATGGTAATATCTTTCATTAAATTGTAACTCTGACTTATAATCTCTCTTGTGATGGGTCCATTTCTCCTGCTGGTTTACCTTTAAACCAGCACAGCCATCAATTAAGCTCCACTCAGTTGTTTGCTCATTCTCCTCTAGCTACTCTTCCCAGTATGGGGAAAAGAATCAAAAGAGTAAAAATGAGAAAACTAGTGGGTTGAAATAAAGACAGTTTAATGGGTAAAGGAAAAGTCACATGCATAAGGAAAGCAAAGCAAGCAATTCATTCACTGCTTCCCATGGGCAGACAGTCTTCAGCCATCTCCAGTAAAACAAAGCTGCATGACATGTAATGGTGACTTGGGAAGACAAATGCCATCACTCTGAATATCCCATCTTCCTTCATGTTCCCCCAGGATTAAATGTTGAGCATGACACCATATGATGTGGGATATGTCTTTGGTCAACTGGTGTCAGCTGTCCCAGCTGTGATCCTGCCCAACTCCTTGTGCACCCTCAGCTGTCTCACTAGTAGAAAAAGGCAAAAAAGATCTTGGCTCTCTTTAAGCACTGCTCTCAATTGGTGAAACAGACCTGTGCTATCAACCCGGTTTTCAGCATAAACTCAAAACATAGCCCCTTACTAGCTCCTATGAAGAAAATTAACTCTACCCCAGCCAAATACAAGACACTTCAGATGCCTAACTTCAGGGAAGATGAATCCTAGCATGAAGCTCTTGCACAAAGGATAGTTCATTTAAAAGGCTTCTAGTTTCTTTGGTGCCATTACTATAATGTTACAACAACTGGATAAGTATATTCATTGAGGTCAGTAGCCTTTCATTTTATCCTACCTTTGCTTATTCTTGTGCAGGTATTATTTTCATATAACATGAAAAATGCCCAGGAAATATGTCAAAATCATGTTTTCATTATTCTAGAGGTTTTGGATATATTTTTTAATGTCTTAGACATGCAAAGGATATACTCTTGTGTGAAAAACAAAACGGTGTTAGCCTAACAAAATGCATTCACAGTAGATAAGAGAAGGGAAATTCTCTACATGTAGTTGAAAGCATCTTCATGTACTGGCCATTGTGGAAAGGATGAAGCATGTTTTGGGATTTTTGTTTTGTTTTTTTTAATGTGTGAGAAAACACAGGTGTGATGTATTTATGAACACTTTCTAAAATTAGCTGAATTATATGACTATATCTAGTATCAACCCTATTATTGATTATTGTTTTCCTGGGTTAAGAGGAAAAAAATAAATACAAATAATTAATTTAAAATGTTTTGTTTTCATTGCCACAATGTAATCACATTGTAGCACATTGCAAGTGTTTAATCAAATGTCCAAGCTGATTGATTTTCTCTTTAATTATATATAGCAATAATCCTAAGAGTGTTGTTAATATTAATGTGGAAGAGTACTATGTATAAACAATGTGGAGGCATAAAGTTGAAACTATTAGCAAAAGGGAACATAGGTAAGGGTACAGCCACTTATGCTTTTGTTAAGAAGATATCTCTTTATGTCTATGGCTCATTATGCTTTAAGTTAGGGATATCAAGGAAAAAGAGCAGAAGATAATTGAGCCTTGTATCAATCTCTAATTTGAGAGATTAATAAATCCAGACATAGCTTTTATAATGTGTATATACTGAATACTTAGGTGTATATATAACAGAATACTGAAGATAACTACTTCTGCCTTTCTGGAAGAAGAGTGAAAAGATAACAGAGTATTCAGTGATGCCATCCAAAATGAGATGATGGAAGAAAATCAAAAGACATGAATTGACAAAAATTTGGAGGTCAGAAGGAAAACAAGCTTGGAACTGCTCATGCTTCAGGAGGCTTTTACTGGAGAATGAAATGAGGCACAGTCTTAACTGTGAGGCTTTGGTACACCTCATTTTCTCTGCTGTCTTTCCTTGTACCAAAAGCATAAGGAAATATGCTTTCTCATTCCAGAAACAGTAATTCAAGCAATGTATCAGACAGCAGTGAAAGAAAAAGCCAAACAATGCAGCACATGTAAAACACAGAGGTAGGAATACATATAAAATATTAAGTTCAGAAAAAACATAATTGTATGATTAAGTGGCAAGGCTGAATTTTCTGTCATGAAAATAAATTTTGGACCACTGACTTATATTCACAGGCATTTTTTATATAGCATTTTCTGCAAATGCACCACAGACTAAAGGTGAAGGAGGTTCCCCTGAGAGAAAAGTTCTCTGTCAGGATGAGAATATGCTTTTCTGATAGATTTAGCAAAATTTAGTAACTTTAATGACAGGGTTAAGGAGAAGTGGTCATTTTCTGGGTATCCCATGACTTCAGCAAGGCAAAAGAGGGATAAGAACAAATGTACATCCTGTAAGAGAAAAGCCCAAGAGAAACAGAAGAAAAGCTCTTTTGCAGTAATGATTTCTTAGGATGCTAAGAAGAAAATGGATCTTTTGAGACATGAGACCAAGAGATGCACAAAGAACTTCACAATATGCATACAGGATCATGCACAACACTTAAGTACATCTACATTTTCTTATTCTTTCTGTGAGGTGATCTGAGCCCCACCCCACATATCAATAGATCTCTACAGACTGCCTAGGAAGGATCAAACAGAAAGTAAGTGAACTAGTAGTCCTGTTATTATGATTACTCACAGCTGTTTCAGGGAGGCAGATGGAAGCAAAAGAAAAAAGTAATACAGAGGTGACTATTCTCATAAGTAATGCTACTGTAGGCATTGCTGATATTTGATTTAAATTATTATTTTTCACACATTTCCCCACCCCTCAAGTAAATACTTTAAAAAGTACCATTGTCTGTTCTGTGTTTTCTGTGTAAATACTTATTGCAGCATCAGATGGATAAAGTAACCTGATAGCTGTTAAATACTCAATATATTAAAATAATTGCTGTTCAAAACTACCTCTTGGCTTCAAAAACTATTTTGAGCCCTACAGATAAACAGTAATCAGTGAATCAAAATTACATTTGCATCCATGTAACTTTTCAAAATGAGTTTCTTCTGTAGCTGGTTTAAAGATTTAAGGGAGATAGATAATTGTATGCCCTTGCATGTATTTTCCTAGGGCTAATTAATATTGCAGAGTACCATTCATTTTACATTTAAAACAAGAAACGTCTAAAGTTTTATACTATTCTTTTGTTTTAAGTATTGGCTGACTGACTCAAATACCTGGCCAAGATTGTCTTTGTACAGGTAAAGTCATCTTTTAACAAAAAGGAAAACTTTTGTGTCTCTGTCTTGAGTATGGACAATCCCTCAGAAAATACTTCACATGTAAAATTTGAATGAAACTGTCAGAATAGAAGATTGAATAAAATGAAGGCAGAGGACTATTTATATTCAAGTACTTGAACGTTTTTTAGAATACCAAACCATACAAGACAATTTCTTGGCAGAATGGTTTCTGACAGCACTAAATAAAGTGTAAGGAGATCTCCCAATGGCACTGTCCAGTAGGCAACAATAGGATCAGCTTATGGGTTTTTTGCAGTGAATCTAATTAAATAAAACTAAAGATCACAAAATGTGAAAATGAAGAGATACATAAATCTTCTGGCTAGCTTATAAATTAGATTAGAGTACATCATGCTTTAAAATTCCCATGGCTAATTTTCATAGATGGACTGGAATTACGATGGTCTTGCAGCAATCTCCAGTACCAGCTTCCAGAGATTGGCTAAAAATATGCTGTTAGAAAAATTAGTCAGCCACTCGGCAGAATCTTAGGAAAGACTTGTACCTGCACTGGTGGAATCATTGTACATTCAGTGTAAAAGACTGTATCCACATCTGTTTAAAATCAGTCAAAAGAAATAAAAAAATTGAGTATGTAAATCATCAGAGTTGTTTTAGACATCTACCTTAGGCTGTGGGGATTCACAACCTAAAGGTGTGTATTCATCCCCGTTAATTGTAAGTAGAGATTAGCATAGACAGCTTAAAGATCTGGTTCCATAGTCCTCTTGTTCTGTAGTCCTCTCATTTCACATCTATAAACGAGCATTTTTCCAAATTCCATGATAGCTATTCATTTTAAAATGCTGCAGACATTCCCCAGTCATGCTGTTTTTGGTAATCCTGTCAATTTGAAGGTAGCATTTAAAAATTTGCCAGACCTTCACAACTGGGCACGTCATCGAGACAAACTTAATTGTTCAAGTGTTCAGACATTCAGAAATACAGAATTTTACTTTCAGAAGGACTTAGAATAAGAATGAAATTTCTGACTGAAAGCAGTGGTGAAGATGCTAGTTCCAGCAAACTGTGAGAGCTGACATTTTGAATTTATGAACATAAACTCCTTGTTGGGACTGCAAGTGGGCAAGCAGCCAGTTCCACTAGAGGTTTACAGCTAGGCACTAGTGGGAAATAATTCTTAACTGGCATGGAGATCTGGATCCAGCTCATGCTTCTCTGAGAGCCTTTGACAGTCAGAAGGCTGCCACCGAAAACTATTTTTATAGCTGAATAGTAATTGTCAGGGAAAACTTCAGGACAGATCCTTCATAACTCACATGGGACTCTGTAAAAAGCTTGTTAGATGTTAGCATGCTATTTATGGCTAGCATCTTGCGCCACCTTTACAGCTAGCAGAAGGAAAGTGGCAGATTACACTCTTTAAACACTCTTTCTCAATTATGTCTCCGTGCTTGGCCAGAATGTAGCTTTTGATAAAGTCACCCACTTTTCAGGCAAAATGCTGACATGAGCAAAAATATTCCTGCTTTTCCTTGGAACCCAAGGTATCTTCATAACATCTTTAATTGTGATATTCTGTGACTAGTGACAAATACCATACTGCATTTTGGAAATCAGTATAAATCCCTAATATGAATATGAATCCTTTATACTATAGGAATCAGACATCACAGTAGGGAAGACTGATAATTATTTATCAAACCTTATTTTTGGTATCTGCATTATTCAGAGTTGCTACAGCACAAATATCTGACAAGAAAATGAGTAAATTTTGGAAGATTTAAGAGAAAATTCTGACTACCAAGCAACTGAGTGTTGGAAAGGAAACACCAGTCAAATTAATTGGCTGCATCTGTAATGCCTAGTCTTTCTCTACAGGTTTTGGATCCACATACAGTACTGTTTTCTGATATGTTCCAGTGGAATTAAAGAATATTTTGCTTTTTAAGAGTCAGTGAAATGTAAATAATAAGGTCTTTAAAGTGTATAAAATGTGATAAGCTTAAATACAGCACCTTTAAGTGAAACAAGTTCTTAATAGAGCCATTTTTAATAAAACAGCACTAGTTTCAATCAGGAGCTGAGACAGCCCAAAGGAAGAATGTCCCATCCCAGGATGACTTAAGATTGGGTTGGACAGGGCTCTGGGAAATCTGATCTAGTTGAAGATACCCCTGCTCACAGCAGGTGAGGTTGGACTAGATGACGTTAAAGGTCCAACACAAACTAGTCTATGATTCTATTATCAAAAAATTAGAAGAGGAAAAAGAGAAGCTATCAAAGCATACTTAAAAAGACATAAGCTTTCCTCTTCATTTTCTTTGTCATTTTTTTTCTGCTTGATTTGTAAATTGATGACGGACAAATGCTGCAGGTCTTTGCTTTGGGTTCATCACTGCCCACCATCACCAGAACTGCCCACCACATAAGGTTGTCATTGGAAGGGTCATGCTGAGGAGGGGGCATGAGAAGGTTGTTACTTTGATTTTTGTTGGTACACATGCTCCAAGGACCATTAACAATGTATCAACTCCTCTCTCTGTTCTTGTCTGACATCAGTATTCCTTCAAGAGAAGAAAACAGAACAACTCCTCTGTGCTGGATCAGCAGCTGAAGTGTCCTGAAGAGAAAATGTTTGTGCTTGGACCTGACTCAGCAAGCATTTGGCTCACAGTTAAGAATTTGAAGCAGGATAATGCTGAAGCAGATATGAGATGAGCCAAATGGTTCATCTTCCCCACAGTCTGATTGTTTGAAACAATCCCATTTCAGTATACAAAAGTACACACTCTGGAGGTTTCAGTTTTCCTATATAAAGTACATTCATTGCTTATTCTGTCAGGAGTTCTATGTCAGCATGCCAAATTCAGTGAAAAAAATGCAGCAACTTACCATTGGATTTTAATTAAATGGGAAGTCTGTATAGTATTATGGAGAAATTCCAATCTCTCTAGAATTAACATGAAACTTCCCATTAGCATCATCTCTAAAATTTGGCTTTCAGGTTAGAGTTAGGTTTCTTTGGTTGGTTGGGTTTTACTTTTTAGTTACTATTTAATGAAATACAGTTTTAATAGGATTTTTTTTCCTGTGGAAAAAATGTATTATAAATCATTCAATATATTTTTTTCAGTAACTCCCTTAACAAAACTTTGTAAAAGTATAGAAATTTTAGGACTTTTGAGCCCCAAAAATGTCAATAACTCTTTGAATCTTCCCTTCATTCTAAAAACCAAGTTGTCAGAATAAAGGTAATAGAATCATAGAATCAGAGAATTGGAAGAGAAGTCCAATGCCTGGCTCTGCACAGGACCACCCCCAAGAGTCACAACATGTGCTCGAGACTATCATCCAAGTGCTTCTTGAACTCTGTCAGGCTTGATGCTGTGACCACTTCCCTGGGGAGCCTGCTCCAGTGCCCAGCAATTCTCTGGGGGCAAACCTTTTTCTAATATTAGGCCTTAACCTCCCCTGATACAACTTCAGGTCATTCCCTTGGGTCCTGTCACTGGTTACCACAGAAAAGAGATCAGTATCTGACCGTCCTCTTCCCTCCATGAGGAAGTTGTAGACTGCAATGAGGCCTTCCCTCAGTCTCCTCTTCTCCAGGCTGAACAGACCAAGTGACCTCAGCCACTTCTCATATAACTTCCCCTCAAGGCCCTTCACCATCTTTATTTTCCTCCTTTGGACACTCTCTAAGAGCTTAATCTCTTTCGTATATTGTGGTGCCCAGAACTGGCCACAATATTCAAAGTGAGGCTGCCCCAGTGCAGGACAATCCCCTCCCTCAACTGGCTGGTGATGCTTTGCCTGATGTCCCCCAGGACACGGTTGGCACTCTTGGCTGACAGTGCACTGTTGACTCATATTCAGCTCGCTGTTGACTCAGACCCCCAGGTCCCTTTCCATGGCACTGCTTTCCAGAATCTCATTCCCCAGTCCATATGTATATCCAGGGATGCCCTATACCAGGTGTAGAATAGGTTCAGAGGTTCTAAAATTTACAATCAACTTGCTTGCAGTCAACTCAAACTTCAGATTTAATCTTTGTCTGGTCACTTAGATACCCACATACTTTCAGGTTCTGTCTTGATGTAATGTATTTAACAACTTGGGTGTACAGAAGACCTTTGTGTGTCTTTTGTTTGATCAAAAAATTGACTTGGATTTGAAAAACATCCAGTATAAGGATTTCACGATCTTTAGAGCTCAGTGCTACTAAAATGACCTGTATTACTGGAATAACTGAATTTCTAGGATCAGGATTTTTACTTGAGTAGTGATATTTACAGCTTTACAATATTTGTTTCTTTGATAAAATCAAGAAACCCCCCTCCAAATACACTTGAAGCTTCACAGGACAAAAAACTGTATAATCAGCCAAAAACTCATCTTTGAAAATCTTGCACTTAAACGTGTACTTATTTGACTTAATTAAATCATCCTGATTGTGAATGGTGCTATCAGTGTTCTGAGTCTCTGAGTCTTACAGTTTTTAAGAATGAACCTCCAGTCAGGGACATCTAGCCTGGGCTTTAAACTTCACAGTTGAGGGGAACAGCTATGCTGACATTTAAACAATCCATCTTTAAATCAGATCTAATATCCTAATAATTATTAATTTAAAATCCTAATAGGAACCATCCCACAATTCAGTCCAAGGCAGAGTTCCAGTATAGGTTATGCAAGTGGTGTATTTCTGAAAATGAAAGTCTAAGTTTGCGAGTCAGGCCCTTGGAAACTAAAACAATAAAATAAAATAAAATAAAATAAAATAAAATAAAATAAAATAAAATAAAATAAAATAAAATAAAATAAATAAAATTTAAAAGTAAAATATAAAATGGAATAAAATAAAATAATTCTCATAATCTGATCTTCTAGATGGAACTGCCTAAAACACAATGAATATATGACTCAAGAAATTATGTAAAAGCATAATCAACAAGAGAAATATGTAATTATCCATGAAAATGGTTATCTGTATTCAGAATTCTGAACGTGAATACTCCTTCAAAATAACCACGTAAACTAAGTACCTCAATTTGATTTTAATATTTCTTACCTAAAAGAATCTCATATGGCTCCAACTAGTGTATCAAACATTTGTCTTTTCCAATTAACTACAGAGGAAACAGCTTTTTAATTATCAGCATGAATCCAAAGCCTAGAAATGTGAAACTGCATTTATACACAAAACCAGAAAGGTTTTGGTTTTGACATAGATGGACAGCTGAATTTTATCTCACAACCAGCCCTGTTCATGATTAAGAAATTATGTGTTCTTGCTAGTAAATACCTATTTCTGGGCAGTCTCAAAGCATGAGTTGCATATCTGTGTTAATATTTTTCCTCAGACAGAGTGTGAGATAGTCGGTTTCCAAGTGAACTTATGCACTAATTGTATCCAATGTCCTTTTCTGGATGTTCTCTGATGTATCTAGTATAGTCAAGAAATACATTTCTGCTGGAGAATGCTATACCTCTCTCTTTCAGAGGAGCAAAAAATACCTAGTAATATGCTAAACAGAGCCAGTAGCTGTGGAACTGGAGATGCTGGCACATTGTAAATCTATAGAAATATATAAGCAAAAAACTTTATCGGTATTATATTAGTTGTAGGCATAGGAAATAAATCATTGAGTATTCTGGAAACACTGACTGCAAGTCAGGACCTGCTCTTTGCCACTTCTAAGCTTAATTCCTGAATTCCTTTTCTCTACATTCTCTTTTAGCTGTGAATTATTTTGAATTTCTTCTTCAGTGTTTCACAGCTACAACAGAAATGTAGAGCAACATAATACCAGAGAAGTTCACATTCTGATGATTATGGAATAACATCTGTCTTGGTTTGAGATAAGCAACTGCCAACCCCCCCCAAGCACAGAGAGAAAAGCCTCCCTCCTAACACCAGGGAAAGGGAGGAAAAGAGAGTGGAGAGAAAAAAAAACACCTCCAACCACGTTTACACTAAAACTACATATATTTCTACAGAAAGGAAGAGACAATTAGAAGAGAGTATAAATATACACTCACAGTCTGCAATAACCTTTCCCACTTCTTAGTGAACACACAAATTCTACTGTCCTAAGTACACATTACTTAAGAAAAACCTTATTCCCCAGGGAGACAAACTCAAGCAGAAAGGAGACACCCAGAACAACAGAGTTTACTTTCCTGAGATACCCTGTGAGCCAGTGGTGGACCTGGACCTCTCCATCCCCCCTGGGACAGCATCGTGCGTCCTCCCAAGAGGAGGGCTGAGAAGCGACTGCCTTAACCACTCCCACACTGGTTCCTACTTCCCTGGAGATGATGTCATAATGTGGTATGGAATACAAAATTACTGGCTAGAAGAGGTCAGCTGTCAGCTCAGCCCAGCTCAAGTCAGCTGACAGCTTCAGCCTAGTCCAAACTTCAGAGCCCAAATCTAGGTCCACCTAAGTGAACCCATAACAACATCATACAAATTTGGATTATTACAGATACAGATCTCTCAATTTATAAATGAATATTTAGTCTGTGAAGATATTCCATAAAAAGAGCAGGAGTCACCAGCAGTTTTTTTAAAAGCCTATAGCTAGACTTTTTAAAAGTCTATAACTATGATTAGTCATAATTCTTCTTCCTATGTGTGTGTACTGGGAGACCACCTGAATGTTGGATCAGTGTAATTTAAGATGGACATAGGATCGGAAGTATTCAAAACATGGAAGATTTGTGCAGGTACACAAGCTTAAATATTCATCCCAGAGGACTTCAAAGTCAAACAAGTGCCATGTATTTTCACTGAGAATTTCTGGAATATAATTCTGTATTTAAGTGCCTAAGTTCCACCTAATATATTGGAGCTATGCCAGAGGAAACATAAATAAAGACAATGAAAATAAAATTTCAAACAAGATAAGCAGAGTTTTCTTTGCAATGAAGAGAGTTTTCCTTCTCTTCTAGTAGTTTACAGATTCCATAAACATCTTATCCTCTTTATAATTTATAGGACTTCTTCATAATAGTCATAAAGTGGTTCATCCACCTTTAATGTAACTTTATATATGTAAATAAAACATTTTTGTGCTTTGGGAATGTTTCTTTGTGGAAGATTTTTTTAAATATGTTTAAATATTTAAGTTCTACATGTGATGAATTGCCAAAGTTGAATAAAAATCATTAATAATACAGTTACACTGTTAAATATTGAATCATTTCACTGACATATTTTCAGATTATTAACATGAAACCATTGTATTTTCACCTTGAAGACAACCTTTAAGTTCAGTAGGTGGTGCATGACTGCATTTGGTCTGGCTGAGATGGAGTTTGCTATGCTTTGCATTGTGTGCTAGAAAGGTGTTGATAACATATCTGTTTTGGCTACTGGGCAGCACTGGCACAGCATCAGCACTGTAATATCCCTCCTCTAAGTCAAGGGCAAGATCTCGGGAGTGGATACAACCACCCCAGATGACCCAAACTAACTGATGGGATATTCCATATCATATGACATCACCTCAGATATAAAAGCTAAGGAAAGGAGGAGGAAGGGGAGGCATTCATCGTTTACAATGTCTACCTGCTGAGAAACTGCCATGTGTGCTGAAGTCATGCTTCCCAGGGTGTAGCCAGACATTGACTGCTAAGAAGTAGGGTATAAATCTTGTTATTCTCCACTTCGCTTGTGTGTGTGCAAGCGTTCGATTTTGCTTCAGTAAACTGCCTTACCTCAACCTAAGAGTTGTTTTCCATCTTATTCCTGCTGGGAAAGGGAGGGATAGAGTGGCTTGGTGGGCACCTGGCATCTGTCCAAGGTCAAACCACTACAATGAATGACTTGATGAATAATCTTCTAGGAACCAAACATGAGCTTAAAAGTATTTTAAAATATCTTAAGTACTTCCTGGCAAAAAAATAGCATCACTTTAGGAGACTTAAATACTCTTAAAAACATCAATTGAAATTGCTTTGATCATCCCTAACTTGGTATAAATATTTGGAGTGTGACACCAGAGAACCTGAAAATGTGAAAAGTTATGTATTCTAGTCAAGATTCTTGAGGTATGACATGCATATTGCCCTAGATAAGAACATCCCAATTATCTTACCTTTTTCATCAATACTAAAGCATGCATTCTGAAATTGTTTCTCTAAATCTGAATACAGGGCAGCATTAAGGAAATGTCTCTAACAAATAAAGACTCAACAAAGGTATTTATTAAATAATAATTCTTTTTTTCTTTCTGAATTAATACTGACATGTGTTGCATTCTTTCATCTCTATGCATGATTAGCAATAAAATAAAAGTAGAATACTGTCAAAGACCAGATTTATATGTCACTGACTGATGGGTCAAATCAAGCATTTTGTCTATGTGTGGTGTGTGGGTGAGTGTCAGGAGAGGGGACCAGACCTTTAGCACAGCGTCCACATGATCAGCAAGATGTCTGTCAAAGTTTGGCCACATGGCATGCAGGCCACATGGGGCACCTGTCAATCAAAAAGGTCTGCCTGGTAGCCAGCCAAGATCACACCTCCTGGAGCCCCTGACTGGCTGTGGCATCCCTCACTTTGGCTAAGGGGACACTTGAATGGTCAGTGAGCAAAAGGTACTGCCTAGAGGGAGTAGCCACAGTAGATGAAGAGACACAGAGGAGGTCTCCATCTTGCCCTGGCCTGCTCTCCTTGAAGCTGTCAACATGTGACCTTCCACTGGTAACAATCTTTTTCTCTCTTTATTCTCCTAATTTCTCTTCTTGTATTCTTTTCTTTCTCTCATAGTTAGCCTAAGTACCTATTTTCTGTATTCACTTAAGTTGCAAGTATTTCACTTAAATTGCATGGAGTTTGTGTTTTCTAGGTGTAACAACAATTCCCTGCTATAGCAATACTTGCTAGTCTCAGTGTTCTGTTGTAATGCTTTTATGAAGTAACATGTTATCTTTATAAAACCCTTTTTGTCAAAACACCTATTCTCACCAAATTCAAAGAAATATCTTAGAGAAAAAATGTGTAGCTTTTTGTCCAGATGCAAACTCAAGGTATCAAAGAATCAAAAGGCTTTCTAAGTGTTTTTGTGGGCAAAATCTCTTGAAGTCTAAAATTAAAGAGAATACTCAGTAAACCTTGGAGCTTCTGGACTGGGGTGCAACAAAATACATTGTCTTTTGTTCACAAGTCTTCAGAACTCTACATTTTTCTATTTTTTTTTTTTTAAGTAGTTAACCTTACTGATGAAATGAGAAAAACTAAAAAGGTAATAGCTCAAATGCAATTCAAAATGATGCCTAAAATACTACCTACTTTTGATGAAGAAAAATCATGTGATGGGGAAACCAAATAACATATAAAACCTACCAACCTTGAAGTTCAATTAAAGTTCTACTACCATTTAGGCAGTACTTTAAAAATTTTGTGAAAATTTGCTTTAATATCAGTACACTTTTCTATTTTTAACACAAACCAATACACAATATATGAAAAACCATTGTTTAGATCCATTAAATATTATCTGTAATAATAAGCATAAACACATGACCAGTGGGAAAAAAAATCACAGAAATGTGCTTCAGATATGTTTCAACACAAAATGTGGTTAAAACAGAGAATATGTTAATTTCTTCCCTAAAAGATGATTTTCCTTGAATAAAAATTGTTAATAAATATTATGGTTATAGCCTGCCATCATAATTTTGTTGAAACAAATTCCTATTCTTCGAAGGTGATATGTGTTTCAGCTGTCATGAAGCAAGTAGATTGAATGTTTCTGTTTACACTATCTTTTGATGCTTTGAGTGAAATATAAGATGATATTGACACAGACATGCTAGTGTGGCTAAAACCTTGAAATCATCCTAAAGAACACAGACCAGACGTAAGCAGATGAGTTTTCAGTGATTTTTCAGTTTTCTGCTGAAATTGAGGTATTTATCCAAACCTACATGCCAGTACTTTAAACAACAGATTGAGTTTGGGAGCTGGGTATAAACATGAGCTATGTGAAAGAAGCCTGGTACAGCCAAATTACAAATAGATGCCTTTATCTTAAAACTATTATCCATCTTTAGAAGATTGTGAAGTGCTTGATTAAATATTGCCTTTAATGTCAAATATTGGAATAAAACATACAAACCTGTGTTACAGAATAACAATTTTATACATGTCAAGTGTCAAGTATTCACTGATTTACACATTACTATGTCAGTCACACCATCACACAGTAAATGTCGCACTTCTTAAAGATAAGTATCCTGTTGTCCAAGGAGCATAGTATTTCTCTCCCAGAGTGCCAGATGCTCTGTTACTTCTATGTGTGAAATCAGATTCAGCAGCAAAGTAGGCCTGAGAGAGGCAGTGAGAGGGAGAGACTTATCAACAAAAAAATAACACATACGCAGATGAACGGTTTATAAATAAAATACCATTCCAAGACTCCATGGAAGGAGGGAATAAATTCTAAGATGGAATTCTCTGTACATTTTATTTTTCCTCTTTTAGATATGTAACACATTTTACAAACTTCTCTTTTTTAACTTTTTTTCCCCTATTTATGCTGACAGCTTGATATCTCTGTTCCCGTGAGATTTAAAACTTGATGCACTGTGAAAGGGGAGATTTTAATGCCATTATTATTTTTACTTTACTGTACAAAGGAAATGCTGATGTACATCTGTACAGTGCCTCCTATATATTCGGAAAAAATCCTGTTAGAAACTAAATTAAAACCCTGTAAGCCTTTAAAGGCCAATAGTATGTTCCCATCTGCTTTTCTAGTGAAAAATAACCCCTTTATGTCATGATTTACAGACCCCAAAAGAAATCTTCCCATGTTCTCTGCCTTCTCAGTATATTCCTCCTGTTCCTCCACACATTAGCAGATTTTTTCTCCAGGGGAAATCCAACCTGTCCTTTCTCATGAGTACATGTATACATAGATTACATATATGTATATATAGGCATACATACTCCCAGACTTTAAGACAATATAAAGCATTTGCAATGTTTGTGTATGAAGTGAGAATTGAAGAGTTTGATCTCTTTCCACTTAAAGAATAATTAGACTGCATTTTATTTTAACTTTAAAAAGAAAAAATAATTCACCATTTTCCAGAATTATATCAAAAGACTGAAGTAAAAATGCTCTATATATCTAATTTCCCATTAAATCCTTTTTTTTCCCTGTTTCCTCATTTCTCCCTTTCTTAACAACAAGGAGATTTGAGTCACTGTTAAGGAAGTTACGGTGGTGAGAGTTATTGCACACTACAATAGAAATAATGCTCAAGAGTTAATAGACATTGTCAATATAAAGAGTAGAGTAAAATTTAAGGTGCAAATAAGAACAGTTATTGTGTGTTAACCTAACCTAAAATCAGTGGAATTTAAGTCTTACCAAAGCTGAATTTATAAGCGTTATTGAATGTAAAATTAGCTAAAATAAATGTCATCCATTTAGAACCTATCAAAATTAAGGAAAAGAAAAAAAATTCCACCATCACCTTGATTGCAAGAATCCTTTTGTCTTTATTGCCGAATAGCCATTACATATTCCTTATCCTATTAAGAACACCACTTCTAAGTCTTAGATTCTGAAGGCATATAAACTGAAACTCGCAAATGTTCAGAAACACTTGTTCTGAGGTTATGCTAATCATCTGTTTCCTGTAGCTTCATTGTGATAAGCATTAGGATAAATTTAGGTTGGCCTAAAAAAATTCTGAGATACCAGTGGCTTTCTCAGCATTAATAAATAGTGAAATCATTTGAAGAGTCCAGGCACAATAAATTGCTCAGGAGTTTAGCAATACCATATTTCCCTGAGGAACAGGCGATACAGGTACAAGACTCCCTGACTTAAAGCATGCATTAACCTGGATTACAGCATTCTCCACTCTGTCATTTAAACTGTGCACAGTGCAGGGAGACAGAAAGAAGGCAAAGAAAATAGAAGAGCATTATTCAATTAGAGTGAGCTGTGGATCTTCAGAAACATCTTTCTCTCTTCAGTGAGGCTCTGGAGATATCTGACAGCTACCTCAGAACAATGAATTATTTTCCCTTTGGAATCTAAGATACATATTTATTAATTTAAAAAAAAAAATTCTTCATTTTTTTTCTATTTTAAACCTTGGCTTCTGTTTCACCAGTATTGCAAATATGAGCATTCACACTTTATTTTGGAAAATATTCATGGGCTGGCCTATGCTAACATCCTTTCTTTGCCATCTGAACAAGAACTCTGTGATTCATCAAAATACATACAGATTCAAGGACAAACTATGCCATAGATATTTATCTTCTCATGGTCATCCTGCTGTAATTAGGTGTTTCTGTCACTGATTTCAGGGAAAGTATATAATGATAAAATTTTCAGAATGGTGAGGTTCTGCAAATTAAATATACTGCATATTAATTATATTCTTTGGAAGATATTTACAGCAGAAAGATGATACTAAATAGTGGCAGATATCTCTGCTGCTTCGATTTCATCAAAGCAGCTTATTTCAAGAATTTCTTCTGAGATCTTTCGGACGAACTTATGAAGAAATTAAATGAAATAAAAGTAGCAATGAGTATATGAATATATTAATTTAAAATCCTAAAAGATTGAAGGTAAGTTTTGTTTCCTTTTTGACTATTTCATTGTACATTTTAATCTCATATTTAACCATTAAAATTATGTTTTCATTTCTGCCTGGGGTGTGCCTACATTTCGCTGTGATATTTATGCCCATAACTCATACTATTACATTTTATTCAGAATTTTCCTTTCTCTGCTGAGTGTTATCAAACATGTTGCCTCCATGTTCAGCTCCCACTGAAATCAATAGTGAGACTTCAGTTTGCATTAGTAGTTGGATAACCCTCTGCTGACAGTCATAAACCAACTTAAAATATTTTATGTTTTTTAGTCTTGTCTTCATAACTGCCAGAGGCTGACAGAGCACTATCTTTTGTGTTTTTTTCTGGAGTGGGAAAGGGGCACAATTTTGTTTGGGGGGGGGGGGGGGGGTGGTTTTTGGTTTTGGGTTTTTTTTCAGAAATTGCTTCAAACATGTATCCTGGCTGCAAAGATCATCTGTATACTAGGAAGCATTAGGAGAAACATATAGTTGAGGGAGATGATCCTTCCCCTCTACTAAAAACTGGTGAGACCACATCTGGAGCACTGTGTCCTGTGCTGGACTTCCCAGCTTGAGAGAGACATGAGCATGTGACAGGAAGTTCAACAGAATGCCACCAAGATGGTCAGGAGTCTGGAGCATTTTAAAACAAGGAGGAGGGACTGGGAGAACTGGACTTGTTCAGACCCTGCTAATGGGAAAGTCTAAAGAAGATGGAAGTCAAACCCTTCCTGAAGTTGCTGAATCAGGAACAAGAGATAACAGACACAAGTAGCACAGAAAATTCAGTTTGAAAATAAATTTTTAAAAATTAGCTCAAGATGATCAAACATCACACTCAAACATAATTTCTCATAGAGATTTTTGAGTTGTTATGATTGGAGATACTCAGAACTGACTGGCCATAGACCTGACCAATCAGCTTGAGTTGGCCTTGCTCTGAGTAGGAGATTGGACATGATCTCTGGGTGTCCCTTGCAACTTACATGATTCCATGATTTTTGGTTTCATTTCTTTGATTTTTCTGACCAGAAAATAAAAGTGTACTTTTCAGAGTTCAAGAAATTGCAGGTAGTCATTATACCTAACTTCTCTGACTACACAACTATCAGGTTTTTAATGTACTTAGTACAGAAGAGTCCTGCTTTTTCAACGTTCTTATTTTTATCACTTCAGATGATTACAGTTGTCTACTTACAAAATTATGCAGCTATCTAGGGGGTTCTTTAAATGGCTTCAGAAATCAAAAACTGAGGAATTCAAAACATATTTGATTATGCCAAGACACTGTGACACTTATTTCTACACTTTAATTATCTCTTTTACACATCTATACGTCTTCTTCCTCTATATAACCACAGAATCACAGAAAAGTTGACAGTGGAAAGGTTGCACAACTCTCCTCATTTTGAAATAATTCTTCAATTTACATTTATGAGTTGATGTAAGTAAGGTACAGGCCTAATTTAAGTTTCATCAAGAGAAAGGACACAATTTAAAAATTAGATTAATATTTGGTGATAGAACAAGCTTCTGAGCAGTAGAACAAAAGGATATGTCCAGACCAAGACTTATCATGGAATTGTGGAATGGGTTACAGATTAAACTTAAGGTAGGATGCTTTTCTTAGAGGTTTTTGCCTAAAAAAACCCAACAACAACAACAACAAAACAAACAAGCAAAAAACCAGGTTCCAGGGGTGTAGAGGAGCAGTTATTTTGGTATAATCTTATGCAGGGATCTTATGTACGAGATGTAGGAATTTCAAATACACTGCCTACAGAGTTTGTTCAGGCTAAAGTGGTACAACCTGGTATGCAGTATGGATATGAAGCTCACTGTGAAGATTGAAGGTGTTGCAAAGAGAAGTCAATATTAAGTTCATATATATTGTATACTTGTACTCAAAATTACTACACACAAGCTCTAGATCTGCTAGGTAGTGTCAAGCAAATACCCTTAAAAACTTATATCAAGATTTTATTATTACCTTTACCTACACTGGATTCTCTCACTCACCACAGGGGACCTGATAGGGTCCATGTAACATGAGATGAGACCAAGATGTTATTGAAATTCAGTAGTGTGAACCTACCTAATAAAAGCAAAGTGAAGAAGAAAAAACAAAAAGCTTGTAGGCATTCATTTTTCACCTTCATGGAATAAATTCAGTTTATTGTATTTTGTTGTACAACCACTATGTTTCTTATCTCAGTATTAATTCTTGTGTAGTCATTGCTGTACAAGAGCAAGTAACTCTCATCAAATGTAATAGTACCGCTTTTACATTTATAGTACCGTAAAGTGTAACAACTACTTAGTGTTGATCTATATTCCCAGACACCTCTGTAGACTTTTACACGTTAGAAGGATTGCATGTCTAGTACAATCAAGACTTAGTGAATATGAAAATGCCACCCTGCCCTATAAACCAAGTTTGCCATTTGCAGTATATTTTACAGATACTTCTCATAATATTACTTATAAAAATCTCCTTTGTGTTGTAGGGGTTTGTCAGACTTTAAGGAAGAAAGAAAAATTAGGCAAATATTCTTTCTGCACTTCAAAATATGATTGCTAAATAATGAGCAGATAGCAACCCTAAAAATGTCATGAGTTATTCAAAATTATTTTATCCTTTTTGCTGAAATTATTGAATAAGATAAATTACTACAAGTATCTGTTGTTATTCTTGCAGGTATTTCAACTGAGCACAATGATGGGTATGATCAAATTTAGTTCTTATTTCTCATGTAATTCAAGCTACTGATTAAAAACATTTCGAAATAAATTTCACAAAGACCTGACTGACTAAATCCACAGCTTAGTTCTGTAAGCAGTGCTAAATCAAAACATTTAAAGACACACAAGTGGTGGAGAGTAAGTGGAGGTAGTGGTGGATAACTGGGGGAGCTTAGTAAAGAATTAGAGATGTTCCATGTGTTGTGTACAGTTTCTGCCCTTCCCAGTATGCCAGTCCATATGCAATCAAGTACACAGCTGTACAGCAGTTAAATGCCTCCCTGACATCCGATCCCTTCAGATCTCGGAAGCTCAGCAGGGTCAGCCCCGGATTAGTACTTGGATGGGAGACCTCCTGGGAAATGCCGGGTGCTGTAGGTTCTAGTCCTGAGGACTTCACTGGCACTGTCCAAGCTCGCTCGGCCATGGCAGATGAACCTCAGGGCTTAAATGGTGGGGCCAGTTCCGCGCATGCTGTGCCTCACCTAAAAAAAAAAAAAATCCACTGCGCAGGCTGGAAGGGCATACCCATGTGGGGAGAGCCCTACCCAAACCTTCATTCATGAAGCCGAGCTACACACACACACACAGAGCTGTTAACATCATTGGCTAACGCTGCATGAACTTTTCACTTCCACTGAAAATTAAGATCAGAAAAATCTCTCCCAGTAAGCACCTCTAACTGGTCTAGACAGCTTCCCCATAACTCTTCTAAATCACCAGTGTTCAAATTATATCTGCTGATTGTGTAGGAGATAGTTTATATATTCTAGTGTGGACAATATAAACAATCGAGGTAGATAAAACAGAAAAAGGAAACTCATTGAGAAAATCAGCAACCCGGGTTCTACAAACAAACACTGAAGGAAAACACAGTCAAACAGAGGGAACAGGCAGCTGTTTAAAACTATATGTAAGGAGGAAAAAATATGAAAAGCTATTAAAAATTGAGGAGTAGATTAGGAATACTTTTAAAATTTCTCATATCGACATATCAGAAAAAGTAGGGCAAGACATGAAAATATGATATGGTCAAAAGTGAAGTGTAGGAGAACTAGAATGATGGAGATGTTGCATGTGGGAAAAGGAAATCTGAATTTGCTGCCAAAAAGGGTGAGTTATTAGGGTTAGAAATCAGTTGATTGAGATAAAAGGGAGGGAGAGGAGGCGGAAATTTGGCTGTGAAATTTAGACAGATTGGAAAAGTGGGAGGTAAGGTATGATGAGTAAAGAGAGATAGTATTTGCATTTCCACCTCTAGTTGCACATGTTGAGTGATAATTTCCCATGAAATAGTTTAGTAGTAACAGGAAAAGCTAAATAAACAGATGATAGGAATTTTTAGTTGGAACATGGAAAAGAGAGGTACATGATTCTACTGGATCCACCTTTTTTTTCTTTTTTTGGCCAAGAAATTAAGAGTATGATTTTATAGTTACTTCCTATGACCATAGAACTTAATATGCTGTTTCAGATATTCTTTTGTTACTTGATGGTATTCATGTGATTGTCTCCAAGATAATAAGCTTTAGAATTATTACATAAATGTGGCTAAATTGGGAAATCATTACTCACAGTTGGTAAAGACTAAAATGGGCTTGGATGCTGAAAGAACCTTAACAATCACAAGAGAAGAGCCTTATAAAAGAATGTAGACTGGAAATAGACACTAACATTTTTTTAAAATATGAACTAAATGCAAAATCTAATACGATGCCATTTCTGGGCTTTTATCTTCCTTAAGAATATGGTGCTAGATACTACTAAGTAGTTAATTCTCTTGGGTGCATTTTTATTTAAGCAGTAAAATTCCAGAAGATACCTGCTATCTGAGTAGCAAATCTAACAATGCCCCAAATAATGGTCAAAAGCTTGGTTTGCCCATAACGGGACTGAGGTTCTCTTATGGGTTGCTATGGCCTAAATCCTTTGATTACCCTAATTTAACCATGCAGTGTTAAGTTTAGTACATTTACCACCCAGTCACCTGATTCTATCATATCTCAGAAGCTAAGCAGGGTCAGGCCCGGTTAGTACTTGGATGGGAGACCTTCTGGGAATACCAGGTGCTGTAGGTTCTAGTACTGAGGACCTCACTGTCCCTGTCTAAGCTTGCTCAGCCGTGGCAGATGAACCTTAGGAGCAAAGGGTGGGGCCAGTTTCACGATGCTGTGCCTCACCTACAACATCCACTGTGGAGGCTCAAAGGACACACCCACATGTGTAGAGCCCTTCCCACATCTTTGTTTGTGAAGCCTAGCCATGATGATGAAAATTACCTATGTCTCAGCAGACTACTACTGACTCTGTATATATGACAATGGTGCTCTTGACATTTTCAAGAGGGAATGAACACTAGAGACACAAAGAAAAGCCTGTTTCCTTTTCATTCATGCTGTTGAAGCAAAGAATTTTGGAGAATATGAACATAGAAAAAGAATACTTGGGGAAAGACGTGGCAAAAATGTTTATCTTGGTATTCTGGTAGTGATGGTACTAAATGTTACATTCCTTTTACTCTGTGGTGCAGAATCATAGTTTTGATATGGGAACATAATATGACTCATCAAGACTCATCATCATCCTCATTCTCATCATCATAATAATAGCTTAACCATTCCTCATATATGATAGTTCAAAAGGTCTGAAATTGACATATTTAAAGTAGGTTTTGTATTTTATTCCCTTTTCCGAAACTGTTTCGAAGAAACTGTTCCTTTAAGAGTTTACCCCTGGTCACAGCTGGATGGGGAAGCAGGGGAAAAGAACTGCTACAGGACAGAAGTGGATCTCTATCTATCTTGGACTATATGGCTTGCTAGTGGGATGAAGAAAGAGACAGAGACATGCAGACTGTCAGAGCCATTCCCAGGAGCCATTGCTGTACTGGCACCCCACCCTGCACCCTTGCCAGAGAGTTCTCGAAAGTAAGCTGCCCATGGACTTTTCCACCCCAGTCAGAGAGAAAATTAAAGCAAAAGTAACTCCACGGACACTGCATCATTTCATAGTCCCTGCCACTGGGCACACATTGCGCAGCTCCACACACCTCAGCCACTGTTGCCCATAGGAGTTGCCACCACCAAGCTAGAATGGATCTAATCCCAGCCAAGCAGTGCAGAGAAGTGGCCACCACCACCTCACGAATCCTGCTCCACAAAATCTCGCAACAGAGTCCTAATCAAGGAGGAGCCGCCTGGAGCCGTCTACTGCTCCAGGGCTTTTACTCCAGCATTTTCCATTTCTGCAGTTCCTGACAGCTATCACTGTTGCCACCTGCCTGCAGAGAGCCCGAGAAAGGAGAGAGCCTGTACCCATACTGCTGCAACACCAGGATCCACACCAGAATCTCAGCAACATACCTTCTTTTTGGATTAAAATAGTCTTCCAAGTTTTTGTTTGTCCCTGTTTTCCCAGTGGTTTTTGTCTAGCTTAGGAAGGCATTAAACCATGGGAAATTGTCTGCCACAGTGTTTTCTTTATTCTCCCAAGGTGAAGGGAGGGCGAGAGCATGTGTCTTCCACAATCTTGTCTGTGCACCAAGGGGGGAGCAACTAGGAATGATTGGATGAGGTCACTTTGTCTGTATGGTTATATTTCTTTTCAGTAAATTGCTATTTTTTCACTTATATCTCCTTGCATTTTGTCTCTGTGTACTGGTGTAAGGGAGAGAGGTTTTAATAAAAGTGGAGGAGGCTCATTTGTTGGACTCTCCGTCCCAGCATTTGTCTTTAAACTAAGACAGAAACAGACTGTGAAATTTTATTAATCAGAATGGATGTGAGAAGACTGAAGGACTATAAACCATATAACCTAGTCTACAAATTAATGATGCAAAAGAGGACTGGAGACTATTGCTTTTTACACAGCAAGCAGTATAAAAATGCACTGCAAATATTGAAAATCAATGGAAGAAAAGGATATCTTTAAGTTTGGGTTGGTTTTGCTTGATTTGCCTGCTTTATTCTTCTCTAAGCCTCGCAGTGACTTCCAAGAGTGCCCCACATGGCTTGTATAAATTCTTAGAGGTGACCTACTGCAGTGCTGAATTTTCTCCTTTTTGAAACAAATGCTTTGAATTGTCTTTGTTTATTTGTTTGCAGGTTTTTTATTAGTTGCAAGAAAACTATTAAACAGATGGGCTTTGCATTTTGGCTACAAAAGACCTTATTCAGGTGGATTATAGTCAAAAGTGTTTAGTACTTTGCACCTGCCATAGAATCATATTATCGCTTTTGTCTAGATTATAATGCTGATGCCTTAAAAGTCTGTAAAAAAGACTCCAAGCAAAATTTTTAGTAGGAGATAAGGTAAAGGGTAGTTGCTTTAATGAGCACCTCGGCTCGCCCAGGAATACATCGATGCGGGCAAGCTTTAATTTCCATAGCTTTTGTAATATGTTCCATCCAATCACCACTTTACACATTTCCAGTTCCATCTCTGTTCCACCCCAGTCCCACCCCCACCCCCACCCCCCCAGGAACTGGGACTGGGATCGATGAGACCCCCTCTTCATCTTCCTCTTCTTCTTCAGTATACAAAGGACTCTTGGAGGGTTTCCAGTGTTCTGGGTCACTCTGCCCCATGTTTGTGTCTTCTTCTGATACCCTTAAATCTTGTACCTTGAACAACAGACTAAACAGCTAAGGAATTTTAGCTCCCTGTTCTGAAGCAAGGGTAGCAATAGAAAGACATTAAACTCAAGTTGCTAAAATATTAACCTACTAGATTCTACTTTGCTACATCTACGTGTGTTCCTAAAATCTACAAAATTTGAAAATTAAAAAAATAAAAAATCCTTCCTGTGTCAATGCACAATAATAAGTAGCACCACATTTTAGACAGAGATATGGATTTGGAATAAAAATTCATCTTGAAATCTGGGGTGTTATTTACATTGACTTTAAGAATGATTTTTTCAATCCTTTTTGTAGGTTCTGTCTAGCTAAATACTAACAGCACAGATGAGAATGGAGAAGAGCGAGATACACGACTGATTTAGAGTCCTTATCACTGAATTCTATGCGATCTTAAAGCTTACATTGAAATACATTGGTCAAGAGTTTCAGACTGTGAACAGTCTGTTGCAAAGTGTTGTCGTTAGACAACTCACTTATTGTGATGATTAGACTATCTCCATTCTGACCTCCTAAATTTTGTCCCAAGAACTGATGTTTTTGTCAACCAGTTATCAGATCACATCTGGTTCATGATATATTTGCTATTACTCTAGGGAAACCTGGCTGGTCCAGTGGTGAGGCTTTCTTGCTTGCATACAGAAGCAATTAAGATATCACTGAAAATGTTCTGCAGTTTATTTTTTTGCATAAACAGCTGCTGTAGTTGCGATACCAGTGTTGTATGAATGACAGAGGAGGTGACAAAAAACAATATATCTTTTCTAATGTGGTATATCATGCTAGCAAAAGAGAATGCTCCTGTAGGTGATGAACACAAATCTAATTCTTTCAAAAGAAAGTGAAAGATAAAATTCTTTCCTTGGAGTAAGTGTCCAGAATTTATAGAGTAAATAGGATGCAAGAGGCCAAAATGGATGATTTCATCACCTTCCCAGAACACCATATCGTCTGTATTAAAGCCTCTAAAAATGTTTATCACTCAACAACATCAGCAGTAGTAATAGTAGCAGTTATACCAGTATTATTTGCATTTGAATTTCCACCAACAGTCTCGCTCCACCTACTGAAATATTTTATTTGACTAAGTTCTTGCCATTAAATTTTGGACAGAGTTTTCCTTAATCCTTTGAGGCAATTTTTATTTGGTTCAAGGCCAAGGTATTTTGGTGTTAAACATATAATGTACAAACCCACTGACTGGATTAAAATTCTTTTTGGTCTTTAGACTTTACGAGGAGCTTCAATATCAAACAAGAGCTGTGATAAAAATTATTAGTATACTGCTTTAGCTCTTCTATATTAATTCTATTATTTTCATATATTTCTCTTAAAGAATATGTTAATTCAGAAGATAGAAATAATAATAAATTTAAAAGCAATACTATACAAATCTTTTTCTATAATGGTATTTCTTTTATTTCAAAGCAGAAGAGAGTTTAGAAATAGCTTTTCTCTTTGCCTTAAACCAGCTATTCAGAAGGGAAATCAAGGACAAACCACCTCTTTCTAGTATATTAATGACACAGCATTTCAATATCAAGTAAAATAACTCGTACACAAAAAAACTAATGCATAAAATACACTAGTCAGGGATTGAGAAAAAAAAAGAAGTGTAGTAATATAGAAGTCAAAAGACAGTTTAGCATAAACTAAAAAAAAAAATCATCAACGTTGTTCGACAGCATATAGGCACAATTTTTACCAAAATGCTATGAAGCTGTAATTTGAAAATTTCCTCAGGTGAAAATAATGTCTGAGGAAGTGTTTGCTTCTGCTCTTCACATTTAAACTTTCAAGTAGTACTTAGAGATATTTCTGTATGTTTTGTTGAAATTGTCGAATAAATCTTGACTGACTTAGCTTCTTCAGAAGCAGGTCATTCAAACAATGTGGTTAAGTAAGCATACTATCCTAACAGTTATGTTGACTTAGTAAGCGTTCAACTCAATGTCAGATTAACTAAAGCAGTCTAATGCAGTCATGGCATTTTAGCTACTGCAATACCTCCATTAAGAATTAATTTAGTGATGTTTATTTTCATGGAAACTAATTACTTATCTTTAGCTGGGACACTTAGGAAAGCATTTCTATTTGATTTAAATATAGATTTAGATGCTGATTTTTTTTTCAGAGTTTGCATTGATTAGTATTTCCAACAGCTTGTCTGCTTGCACAGACCTGTGCAAGCTTTTGCCACCAGTAGTTGGAAAATACTTTTTTGCATAATGAATGGATTTTATGCTGATTTCTAAATTAATATCTAGGTAGACAGCAGTGATTTTGCATGATACATAACACCAATGACAAGAAAATACAACAATAAGTTTAATGACATTCTCTGTCTTTTAATTATTTGAGTGAAAAATTAGTTTTTTTTCTATGCAAACAAAGCTCATACTCAAGCTCTGAGTGTACTCCAGTTCTTCATCTAATAATATTTCATCTAATGGCTCCAAAATACTTCCAACCAGGATTTCAAAATAGCTTTTAACTAAATTATCATCCCTAAAACATTATTTTCCATATTTCTATTACTTCAAGGTACCCTGTTAAAGTCAGATCTCCACTGCCTTCATTTCTAAGATTAAATACTTCCAACAGTGCCAAAGTGCAGCAACTGCCACAGTCATCACCAGAATGAGACATGCAAGTCCTTTCCTGGAGGAAAGGAGGTCTTAGTATAAAGATGGTTTTGTCAAAATTTTCTACAGCTTTTCTGGTTTTTAGGAGTCTCTTCTTAAGCACTTGGAGAGATCAGATATTTAACTTAAGGTTGTATTTTTCAGAAGAAGATATAGTAACAATCACATTATAATTGCATGTCCTGTGAACACAGTGTTTGAGGGTTGAGTAACCTTTGATACGAAGCCTATGCCAAAATTAGAAGTAACAACCCAGTTCTCTAAGACTTGATCTGGAGCAGTAGTTACAGATCTTTGTCTGATTTTATTGCTCTATGTGTGTCAGACTGCAACTTCATATTTTATAGAAATCTGCTGCTTATTTGAAGATGCTGCTGTGAAAAGTAAAAAGGTTCTGGTGTGCCTGTAGCATTGCTGCCCGCCAGACATATCTCTTGCAATCTCTGTTTTTTTGCAGAGGTATCACTCCCTAGTCCAACCCCTTCAAGTCCCAAGTGTTCTTTTATTTTTTTTTTTAATTTATAACGATTAAAGGCTACATTCAATCAGAATATTCTTTGAAAGGTGATCATTTAAATAGTCCCAACCACAAACTACTATTGTTAAATACACCAAGTAACTAGTCAGAGAGTAGACACTATTTTTGCAAATGAGTTCTTGAATAACTGCAAATAGATTCCAAATTCTAAGAACTATTTAATGCCCTTGAACATTAACCTTTCTAATTACAATCCAGTCTCCTATATTTCATTTGTGTTCATTTGTGTAGAAAATATGCAAAAAAAGAAGAGAGACAAATTAATTTAATAAGTGTTATTTCAATGTATTTTTGTTCAGCTGAAGTTTTGGGTAACTTGAAATAAGATGATTTCTAGATCTGAATCATTAGTACCACAGCACTTAGGAACAAAAATGGTCCTTTACTTTTCACACAAATTATATTTATTTATTTTTACTAATTTAAACCTCTGCTGCTGCTATTGTGTGCTACTTAGAAAGAAAGTGGCCTGACAATAAATGAACTGAAGTTGGTGTAACGTTCAGATCTGCTTAATTTTGATGCAGATTGAACTTTAAGTTCAAATATTCTCTTGAGCAAAATTAAAACTCAAACAAGTTATCTGTAAATACCAAAACCTGATTTTTATTAATTGATTGCTAAAGAGATGCGGAAGGAAAAGAGGAAAAATAAGAAAAGTTAGGAAAAATGCTTAGGATTATTTATATAAGCAGAGGAAAAGATACCACCGTGAAAAAACTACTTGAGTGCCTTATGGATGTAACTGAGGGGGGGGGGGGGAGGGGGACGCAGAGTCTCTCTCTGTTTCTGCCATGATGTTAGCTCTTAGCTGCAAGAGGATGGTGAGTCTTTGAACTGCAAAATGCCCATTAGCTCCCCTCACGACCAGACCGGCTGGCTTCTGGTTTAGCTGCAAAAGAGGTTGCCTTATTTTAGCCTGTAAGAGAAAAATTCAGAGAAAGGATATACCTCACACACAGTCACAGACTCTATTCAGGCTGGCAAGCAGTCTTGCTCTAGGCTGATGGTCTCTCCAGGCTGGCAGGCTGTCTCTCTCTGAAGGCAGATGATGGCTGGTGGTGTTGGAAGGAAGACAAGGCGAGCTGAGAGGAGAGATCAGAAGAAGAACGAGGCAAGGTTTCCTAGTTTCTCCTTGTCTCTTGTTCTTCTAACTTCTGAATTCATCTTCAGGTTTTTATAATGCTTTTCGACTTCTACACATGTTTTTTGGCACGTAATCAAGTCCAGATGTGGGAAATGGACAACAAAGACAGGATCTTCTGGCAGGAAATATTTCCTTGAGAAAGCTCTTTCACGAAAGCTGACATGGCGATGTTAGCAGGATATATTGAGAGGCAGAAAACAATGGAGAAACATATTTTTGGCTTCTTTGTATGCTACAGTTGGTGAAAGGGAATTTTTCTTAAAGGTCTGAGTTCAAGTCAAGAATGTATTTCAAGTAATTTCTTTTCAGTGCACAACTCACAAGGATCATTGAGTTGAACTCCTGGCCCTCCACAGAACCATCCCAAGACCCATACCCTGTGCCTGAGGGTATTGTCAAAATGATTCTTGGGCTCTGTCAGGCTTGGTGTTGTGACCACTTCCCTGGGGAGCCTGTTCCAATGCCCAGCCACTCTCTGGGTTAAGAACCTTTTTCTAATATCCAACCTAAACCACCTCTGACACAACTTCAGGCCATTCCCTCGAGTCCTGTAACTCTTCACCACAGAAAAGAGATCAGTGTCTGCTCCTCCTCTTCTCCTCATAGGAAGTTGCAGAGTGTGGTGAAGTCTCCTCTCAGTATTCTCCAGGCTGAACAGACCAAGTGACCCCAGCTGCTCGTCATACAGCTTCCCCTCAAGGCCCTTCACTATCTTTGTTGCCCTCCTTTGAACACTCTCTAAGAACTTATTCTCCTTATATTGTGGTTCCCAAAACTTCACACAACATTCAAAGTGAGGCCACTTGAGTGCAGAGCAGAGCAGGACAATCTCCTCCCTCAACCAGCTGGCGATGCTGTGCCTGATACCCCTCAGAACATGGTTGGCTCTCCTGGCTGCCAGGGCACTGCTAACTCCTATTCAACTTGCCATGAACCAGGACCCTCAGGTCCCTTTCCATGGCACTGCTTTCCAGAATCTCATTCCCCAGTCTGTATGTACATCCAGGGTTGCCCCATCCCAGGTGCAGAATTCAGCACTTCACCTTGTTGAACTGCATATGGTTGGTGATTACCCATTCCTCTAATTTGTCAAGGTCTCTCTGCAGGTCTTCCCTGCCTTTGAGGGAGTCAACAGCTCGTCATGAGTTTTGTGTCATCTTCAAACTTGCTTACTATTCCTTCCAGTCCTGCATCCAAGCAGGCATCACCTGCCAGTCAAGGAAAGTGATTGTCCCATTCTGCTCTGCACTGGTGTGGCCTCACCTTGAATATTGTGTGCACCACAATATAAGAAAGAGATAAAGCTATTAGAAAGGATCCAAAGAAGAAGTCACCTGCCTTATTCAGCCTAGAGAAGAGAAGACTTTATGTGCAATAGTGCTTAGAGATCAATCTGGGTGTCTCTGAAGAGGGATCCCATCTGATTGTTTCTGGATTTTGTGGTCTCTATAGGTCACCTAATTTGCTAATGGCAGTTCTGCTCATCCAATCCTCTTTGCAGAGACAGGGGTCTTGTCTTCTGATCTTCTTTTGCAGCCCCCTGGCACTGCTTTTTTCAGTGTCTTGGGACATTCCCTCACCTTTTGTTGGAGAATATCCTGTAGCTGAGGTTAACTTGTGATTCTTTAGCTATCAGTTACATTTTCATAGATGTAGACTAAGATGTAGACCCAAGACTAAAATACAATTCATACACCCTAATCTTTTTGCTTTAGTCACTAGTGCTAAGTTCTGGAATAATTTATTCTCTCACTACATTTTCTCCTCTCTGTACAAAACTATGGCTTTACCATACAGTGACAAGGGAAACAAATTAGCCATAGATGCCTGATGAGGAAAAAAAATGTAGTGGTTAAACTAGGAAAAACAAAGCAGCAGTCACATGAAGAAAAGTTAACACAGATTACACATGACCAACTTCACCTCCAAGGTCTGGTAAAATCAGTCTGAAGTCTGTGGTCTGTTACTGGCCATGGTGATATGGTATACTAGAACTCCTTTGTTTCATGTTTAAACAAAATCAGGTCTGAAATGGTGGGTCTAGACACCTTTCTTAAATATCACTGTTTAGCCTTGGAACAAATGAGTTGCATGAAGAAGCACATTCCTCTGTACGACACAGCTGAAGCAATGTTTGAGTTCCTGCATTTTAAGTGACTCCCTGGTACTTAGTTTCACCTCTGGGTGTTTTCATCTCAAGGTACACATTTTAGTTTGTATTTGATCATACTGTTTTACCACTGAACATTTTGCAACAAATAAATGATTTCTGCCAGAAAAAAAAAGGCAATACTAAATTTTACCATAAAATTTTATCATTCTGGAGAACTCTCCAATGTATAACAAAAGTTCATAATGGATATTGCATACTAAATGTATGTCTGTAACAAAAAGATTATTTGGGAGTAATCTTTTATATAACATAGAACAGCATGATTGTAATATGACACAGACATTTATTGCCACATATTTCAATTAATGAGCCTTGCTGTAAGAGACTTCTCAATAGTTTCCAGATTGTTTGGTTAATAAGGGAGGCACTGTGCAGTGCGTTGTGTATAATGTCATCAGATTCACAATATCTAAAAAAGTGATATTTCATATCAGCCTTTACTTTTATGTTTTTGAAAGGAGTATATTTGCATGTATTTTTCAATATTTATCATGATTTTAGAGATAGGAATAATCCATTAGAGTCCATTCATATAGCAAACATCCTGAAGAGATGATAACTTTTGATAATTAGGCAGCTTAAACTGAAAAAAATATGTCAGTAATTAGAATTTGATTTTTATTTAAAGTATTTCTAAGTTTTAAATTATATTGACTTTTTAAATATTGTATGCTAATTGTTTTGATTCTTTTTTTTTAAAGGAAATTAAGTACCTCATAATTCTAGTCTTATGAACCACAGTTTTAAAGACTGCTATTAATAAATATTGCCTAAATAAAGCATGAGAAAATAGAAACACTTTGTCTTTTAGGGAGAGAAGTCCGTATGATTCTGAGTGGACTAAAACATTTAAATCTTGGATCTTGATTCACAGCACATTCTGAGTTGGAAGCGACCTACAGGAATCATCAAGTCCATTTCTTATATGAATGGTCTGTACAGGGATCAAACCCACAATTTCAGCATCGTTAGCACCATGTTTGGACCAACTGAGTTGATCCCAGAGTCTAATTCGGACCCTTTAGATCTGGAAAGAGGATCAGAAGACTCTGAACACAAAAGTCCAAGATTACAAAGCATTCTAAACACTCCTACCTAAAGGTTGTGGCTTCTTAATTATTTTACTGGTATAAAGAGTAGTCTTTTTAAGTCTTAACCTAAGTATGATAAAAGTTAGTGTACTATATAATATTAAAAAACCCTATCTCCCCAAATCTTTATTGATGTCTTTTAAATATGAAATTAAAACCTCTTGGGCAGCTAGCAGAAGTATATGGTTTTTATTTTGTCATATCACCCAGGTTTTATTCCTTTATAGCTGTTACCACATGATAAAATTATGGATTAAAAGTTGTGTATGTTGCTGCTTCTCAATTTTATACATTTTCCACAAATATACTTAATTCCACTTAGAATTAGAAGATTATACAATTTCCTTTTTTTTTGTTTTTTTTTTGGTCTCTGAGGAAATGAAGCAATTTGGACTTTTATAAGCACTAATAAAAACAGTTTACTGCTGAATGATTCTAGTAATCCTATTTGATTTTTACAAGCTATTTTAAAGAAAGAATGTTTAGTACTTGGTCAATGTTATCACTCTTCATAAGCCATCTGGAATTTATTCTATTTCTTATTTAAAGTATTTGACATACACACAGAAAAATATGCCTGGGGCAGCTATGAAAGCTTCTTTTGTTATAGATCTTTAGACAGGCTCATCTTCAGTGAGTAGACATTAGTTTAAACTTGGTCAAAACCAGAACTATGCTATAATGCCCAGCACATTTCAGAGTATGAGAAAAAAACAAACTAAGCCTTGCTTTGAACTTTGTTTTGCTCTTTTCATCTATGTTCACTGACATAATTTATTTCACTCTAATTTTTCTCACTTCCAAAGTTGAAACTAAAATTTGTAGCTTTAAGTGTGTCATTTTTTGCATTGACAATAACTTTCAAGTTTCTCTATTAGCTTAATGAAAGTGAGATCCACAAACCCTCAATTGTAATTAAATATGATTACAAATACAACTACTAACTTGAGTGTCTAGAGTTTTTTCAATGGCAGTGATGAGGGGGCTGTGTGTTTATAGGTATGAATCGTGGAGAAGGTCAACAAGGCAAATATCATCATGAAAGTCTGTTATAGACCACCTAACGAAGATGAAGAGGTAGATGAAATATTCTCTAAGTAACTGGGAGAAGTCTCACAACTGTTAGACTTTGTTCTTGTGGGGATCTTCAGCTTATTAGATGTCTGCTGAAAATGCAACACAGAGAGGAAAGGGTCTATGAGGTTCCTAGAGTGATAGGATGCTTGGAGACTGTCTTGGGCAAGAAAACCATGTGATTATGAATAGTTTTCTGTTCTCCAAGAAATAAAGAGAGGGGTCCACATAACTGCAACCTTGGACTTCTGGAGGGCAGACTTTGTCCTTTTTAGGAGTCTAGTTGCCTTGGGAGGCAGCCCTGAAGTGCAAAGGATACCTAAACCTGGAGAGTGGTGGTGAATGAAGTTAAATCCAGTCATTGTCCGGTCACAAGTGGTGTTTCCCAGGGCTCAGTACTGGGGCCAGTTGTGTTTAATATATTTATCAGAGGTCTGGATGAGAAGATTGAGTGCATCCTCAGTCAGTTTGTAAGCAACACTGAGTTGAGTGGGAGTGTAGGAAAGCACTACAGAGGGATCTGAACAGGCTGGATTAATGAGCTGAACACAACTGTATGAGGTCCATTAAGACTGTGTGCGGGGTCCTGCCCTCGGGTCAGAACAACCCCTTGCAGCACTCCAGGCTTGTGGCAGAGTGGCTGGAAATCTTCCTGATGGAAAAGAACCTTAGGGTGCTGGTCAACAGCAGCTGAACATGAGCCAGCAGTGTGCCCAGGTGGCTGTAAAAGAGTTAAAGAGCACAGTTGCATATCTCAAAAACTGTCAAAGCCACAGAAGGAACTTCCTGTAAGGTTAGCCACCGAAGCAGATAAACAGAGAAGGGAGGAATTTGTGACAGTAAAGCACTAATTCCAAGTCTGATGGAGGAGAGATCTGGTTAACACATCCTGGTTAATGCATATGGACAAAAATTCCCACTGTGGAAATCTTGTGAAAGGAAGCAACTGCTCATACACATATTACTGGTCAAAGAACACCCCTGGTTATGGGACAGATGACATCTATGATCGCCAATGACCACCATAATACTTCCAGACTCTTTTCTGGGGCCTTCCAAAAGAGGACTGCATATGACCCACAGTGTTAAAACTCCACCCCCAGGAGAAGTACCTGGGCATTCTCACCTGAACCCAAATGTAAATAAAACCACTGAACTCTTTGTTTTGTGCAGTTCTCCACCCTGCCCCCACCCTGACTTGTGAAGATTGTGACCATCACTTCAACTAAAGGACATCTTGAGTTGTAACAATTAAGTCTCATTGCTGCACCCATAGTTAGTGATATTTTTCCTCTCCGCTATCTACTCTTATCCTTTTTTTCTCTTTCTTTTCCTTACATATTTTCTTAAGTGATATTTTCATCATATTGCTGTATTTCAATAGATAATAACCAAAACAGCTACATACCTTTTATCCATTGCAGCCAAATTGTTCTAAAACACACATACTGGTCATTCAATGTCTAATCTGCCCCAAGAGATCTATTAACAAGAACCTCAGCTACCACACCTTCAGGGGTGGGTCATAAGAGTGGCCAAAAGGCCAGTGACATCCTTGCTTGTATCAGAAATGGTGTGGCTATCAGGAACAGGACAGTGATCATCCCCCTGCAGTTGGCATTTGTGGGGCTGCACATCAAATCCTGTGTTCAGTTCCTAGTTCCCTCACTACAAGGAAGATATTGAGGTACTGGAGCATGTCCAGAGAAAGGCAGTGGGGCTGAGAAGTGGCTGAGGGAGCTGGGATTGTTTAGTCTGGAGAGAAGGAGACTGAGGGGAAAGTTGATTGTTCTTTACAATCATCTGAAAGGAAGTGGGGGTCAGCAATAAGATGAAAGCAAATGGTCTCAAGTTGTGCCAGGAGAGGTTTAGGTCAGATATTAGGAAAAATTTCTTATTTGAAAGGGTTGTCCAACATGAGATCAAACTTTCCAGAGTAGCAATTGAGTTACTGTATCTGTAGGTACAGTGACAGTATGACTTAGGGGCCTAGTTTAGTTTGGAAGTGTTAACCATTCAACTCTATGATCTTAGAGGTCTTTCTAACCTAAATGATTTTAAAGTACTATACTTCTACAATATTGTGTAGCTTTCATTGAAGTCAATGAGAAGGAAATGTGATTTAATATATAAAAACAGAATTTGTTTTTTACACTGAACAAATTTTAAGCTACATAAATATTTGGCATCATGTAAACATAGTTAATACTAGAGATTTGCAAATTCACACTATCTCTGTGTTCTTAGCTTATTTTCATTGTTGTGTTAGAAAAGCTGGAATTCTCTGCTTTACTAATTTCAGACAAAAGCCAAATAACTATTTGTGAAATATTAATTCCATTTGTTTTAGTATTATAAATGAATGAATTGTCTTGTAGTTTCAAAAATTCTTTATGAACCTTTGAAGACTGAGCCATTAATCTTCATTGACTGTTCAACCGTTTGGCTTGAAACATCAGCTGTAAGCTATATCCTTTATTTTGTTTAAACCTATTATAATAAAATGCAATTATAGAAGACAAAAGGGAAATCTGTATTCGGGAGTTGCATATGACTTTCTGAAGCAGCATTTTTGTTTGGATAATCTAAGATATACACTGTGTTTGGATAACCTCAAATATACAACATTCAGAGAACATGCAGGTGGTACAGGCCAAAGACTGTACAACATGAAAGTATTGTAACATAATTTGTAATGATTCAGGACCACAAGAGTGAAGATGTAAGCAGAACTACCCCCCTACACACACACACACACACACACACACACACACACACACACACACAGTTTTTTAAAAGAATGACTTATTTAACTCTTATTATTAGAATAATAACTACTGACTTATTATAAGAGATATCCACCACATATGATGCTTAGTTGCAGTAGCAAAATGAGATGAATGGCAAGTTATAAGGCAGGGCTCTCTGCCTACTGGAGAGAAAGGACCTGTCATTGGTAGGTCATGGTTTTAATTTGAGAACATATTCTTAGCCAAGGGGACAATGTTGAATCAGTTCCTCTCTGTTCTTTTGATCGCAGTTTGTAGGAAACATCCTTGTTATTATCTATGTGTATTTACCATACACAGTACATTTTGTTTATGTTGCATTCATGTTCTCCATTTTCCCTGTTACTTGTTCCACTGAGTTCTCATGGTTTATTTCTTTAACTGACCAGTAACTGACCAAATGAGATTTGTATTTCTACTCTGGGGGTCCCCAATGTCATTCTGTAATTGTACTTCCAGGATTTTCTGCTACAGTATCCACTTACAAAGAAGTCTAGAGCATTTTTCAAAGATAAAGACTAATTTAAATTATTCCTACTACCTCACTTCTACTCTGTTTACCAGGGTACTTGCAGAAAGAATTGGACTACAATGTGAAGCAACAAATACAAAAATAAAAGAAGTAGGTACTTTTCTCAATATTTTCTCCCTTTCCCCCTTCATTAATTAGCTCCAGCATCTTCTAAGGTTGCTTCAGAAACCAACATATTAGCACACGAGTTTATATACAAAGTACAGCTTCAGCCAGATGTGGAGGAAAATAAGTAATTTCACTCTAAGTACTTTCTAGCAGACATGAGTTTGGCAAAATTAAGCTTAATTACTGGTTTACTTGTAGGAAAATTTAATAATTAATTTTATTTTCCTTTGTTTTCTCCTCTGTATCTAATAATGTGAAATCTTAACTTCTGCACAAGCATATTAAGTTAACTTGTATACAAATAAATCTACAGAAATCTACTTTTAATATAAGTTACTGCTTCTGGACTTAGTATAAATATATTATTGAGTAAAATATGGAAAATAAGCTGTAAAATTGTCTCAGTGTTAGATTTGTAAAAACTGATGTATGCCAAAAAAAATAAACAACAAAAAATCCTAAAACACAAAACCAAAACCAAACCTCTTCCTCTGCTACAAAATAAATTCTAAGGAAGCGTCTGGCTTCAATACTAAATTAAAGACCTAAACAGGTTTTGTTGTATGTATTATTCTTATTTTATAAAACTTATTATAAAAGATATCTTCACACATGCACATTTATAGTGTGTAAGTATGTATGTGCATAGTTTATATGTAGTCATCTGAGTTGTTAAATTACACACCTTTGAAAGAAGCAGAGAACATCCTACATCAGTCTGGAGAATATAATTCCCTCTTCAAACACAATAACAACAAAAACAAAGAATAAATTGCAGAACACAGCTCAGGTCAGAATAAGAAAGCAATAATTGATTTTGCTATTATCAGAGGCAGCTTGGTTTATTTCTCGTAGTAAACCAGTGCATATAATATTGCAGTGTCAAGGGTCATTTTCACAATATGAAATTCCTTTCTCATCTGATGTCAGTGTCTTCACCAAGAGCCCTGATGTGAAATTAATTCCCACTATGTCATCAACATTTAATAATTCTTTAAACATATGAGGTGAATTTTGCCCCTGTACAAAGGGAAGTGCAGAGTTTATGCAATACTTAAGCATTGAGTCATAGAGATTTTAAACACATTCAGCTGATACACTGAAATAGTTCTACATGACAGCATATAAGAAAATATCTCAAACATATGGAAGAAAAACCAAGATTTAAGCAACTGGTTTTCTTAAACTAAAATTATTGTAAGAATGGCAACTCTTGGGAATATTTCAGTGATAAAGCATTACTGAGGACATCCCTTCCCCTTGTATGATTGCCACCTAACAGCAGCTGATTGTATTGCCCTTCCACTGTATTTCTTCCGTAGTCCTGGTCCCATGTAGAGCTATAGGATTTTCTGTGATACCCTCAGCTGTGACCTCCTGGTTTGTCTGCCATATTCAGTGTATGGAAGTGTCCTTCCTGTGGGAGCTATAACTCTAATATGTTAGACTGTTCACTTCCAATATGTAAGCTTAATTTGGGAGGCATCCCAAAGGAGTTACATGTATTGACATGAAAAGACTCTGATTTTAAAGGCCCTTGGAATGGCAGGTAACATCCATGGATGTTGAATTCAGCTTCTGATTAGAGGCACCTAAACTTAGGTAAGTATATGAATGCAAATAGTATCTAAGTGCCACTTGAACTCAATATCTAAGTTTCAGTTCAGGCTTTTTAAGATAGCATGGTTTAGAACTGGCTTCTAGCAGTGTTTGCCCACAGGTATTAGATCTATAGAATAATGTAGCTCCCTTAATTACAAGAGAGGACATTATTGAGTTTAAACAACCTGTTAATCACTCAAAAAAACTGCAAACTCATGAGAACCAAAACAGTCAGGCAGACTGTGAGCACCAGAGATGGTGCCAAATTGCCTGAAGAGGCTAGTCAGGAACTGTGGATTTTCTTCCCCAATTTGACCCTTGAAGTGCTTGGAGTAACTCACTGAAAAATTCACATCACTGGAATAGACACTTCAGAGCTATGAGGAAGACTCCAAAGGTATGTGAGAAGAATGAACTGGAGAGACATTCAGGGGACCTACAGACTTGTGGGATCTCTCAGACTTGTGGGGAATAAATACAATTTGAGATTCCTAGGGCACCCCAGTTCATTTACAGTTGCCTGTACAGAAGGCATGTTGCTTTCCCATAACTTCTCTTTTCTCTATTAGAGTTATGCAGATATTTGGATACTAGTTAGATTTCTTAAGGCATTTCTGGCATCCATATGAAGATAAAAGCATCTTCAGAAGATGTGTCCTTCATTAGAGCCAGCCAGAGGTTGTGTAGGCCAAGGCAGGGAATATCAAGGGTCACTGTGCACATACATGCAGGCAACAAAACTGATCTGTGTTAAGGGATGTTGTAAATGAGCACAGCTTCCAAGAGCTCTGGAGCTGGAGGTCCTTCTGCCCAGCTGCTGGAGACCAGCCTAGTGCTTGGGGATCCAGGCTTTCTGCCCAGGCTGAAATGCTGCTGCTGCTGCTGCTGCCGCCGCCTTCCTTTTAGCTGGAGCATCTCACACAGGTTGAGAGGCTGAGAGAGATGGGACATTTCAGACTGGAAAAGAGAAGTCTAAGTGGGAATATTATCAATGTATATAAATATCTGAATGGCAGGTGCAATGAAAACACTGTCAGACTCTTTCCACTGATACCCAGTGACAGGACCAGAGACAATTGTCACACACTGAAACACAGGAGGTTCCCTCTGGTCACCATGAGGGTGACTAAGCACTGAAACAAGTTGATCAAAGAGGTTGTGGATTCTCCCACGTTGCAGATATTCAAAAGCTCTCTGGACATGGTCCTAGGCAACTTGCTTTAGGTGGTGCTGCCTGAGAAGGGAGGTTGGACCATTTGACCTTCAGAGATCCAACCATTCTGTGATTCTAGAAATTTAGGGCTGTGCTTTATTTCTCTGGATTGAATGGTAACAAATCATCTGATGAAAATTCTAAGAAGAGACTCTCTAGCAGACTTCCACTATTATTCATTTCTGTTCTTTGTACATCAGCTTTATCATTATTTTTAGGAATCACTTTCAGGGAAACACTTTGGTGAATAAACATGCATGTGCACACACACACACACACACAGAGAATTTTCCAACACCTGTTCAATAATTCAGCTCATAGTTTTATAAATGGGTCACATCCATGCTTAAGGAAATAGGCAGTTGTCCCTACCCAGACTTTGTCATTAACCCATTTTATTCAATCTACTACATCTGTGAATTTGGATAACTCGAAGTTGGTGCTGGTACAACTAGGTTGTGTCTTCTCTAAAATCAACTTTTATTTTAATCAAAAGCATATCTGCATAGCTCAGATTGTCAGTTCTAATTTTATACTCATTAGTCCCAGTGTCCACAGAGACAACGTTCTCCTATTCATGTAATGTTTAGCTACTGACATAATTTTCCTTCACACATGCACAATAATTACCTGATATATTATATGAATTTCCTCCCCCAAAGACAAAGGACAAACTGTTTTATGTAAAATCTTGTTATGGGCATAAGGAAACATACTATACATATGGAGTCAACCATCTCAGCAATTTAATCTAAATAAAATAATTACCATTAATCCAGTTACAATAATGCTAATGCTGCTCAAATTAGTACAAGAATGTCACATTAATACCTTAAATTAATACCTTAAATCAGTATGGGAATGTCATCATAAATTTGTCACTCAAGAAAAATGACTAACACCAATCTCTGGTGTTACACACCCTTAGTTGTGTCTCTGGAATTCCCCAGCTCATGGAAATGGTCTCACTCAGCCTCAGGGTGATGGGTGTTATTGTGGGGGCTGCTGCACTTGCAGGTCTCAGGGTTCCCCTGCCCTGTGCTGTGACACGTCTATCTACAAGAAGGGTCAAAAGGATGATTTTGGGAACTACCAGCCTGTCAGTCTAACCTCAGTTCTGGAAAAAGTTATGAAAGAGATCATCCTGAGTGCCATTACACAACACAGGCAGGACAACCAGGGGATCAAGCCCAGTCGACACAGGATTACGAAACACAGGTACTGCTTAACCAACCTGATCACACAGAATATTTTGAGTTGGAAGGGACCCACAAGTATCAAGACTAAAGTGAAGAGCCAATACAAGGATCGAACACAGAACCTTGACTTTATTAGCATCAGGTTCTAACTAACTGAGATCATCCCAAGGTCATCTTTCTGTGACAGAGTGACCCACTTAGTAGATGAGAGAGGGGCTGTGGAGGTTTTCTGTCTCAACTTCAGTAAAGCATTTCACACTGTTCCCCACAGCATTCTCCTAGTAAAACTGTCTGGATGGACTCTTCGATGGATATCAAAAAACTAGCTGGATGCCCAGGCTCAGAGAGTCATGCTGAATGGAGCAAAATCCAGTTGTTGGCCAGTTGGTAGTCATGTTCCCCAGGTACTACACTTTGGTCTCAGCAACCCCATGCATTACTACAGGCTGGGGGAGGAGTGTCTTAAGAGCTGTTCAGGAGAAACATGGAGGTGCTGGTTCGCAGACAACTCAATATGAGCCAGCAGTGAGCCCAGGTGACCAAGAAGGCTAGTGGCATCTTGACCTCTATCAAGAAGAGTATAGCCGTGAGCACTGGGGAAGTGATGATTCCCCTGTACTCAGAACTGGTGAGCTTGCACCTTGAGTACTCTGTCCAATTATGGGCCACTCACTTTAAAAAGGACATTGAGATAAAGGGATATTAAGGTGCTGGAGTGTGTCCACTGAAGAGCAACAAGGCTTGACAAAGGTCTAGAAAACATGAAGGAGCTGGGTTTGTTTAGTCTTAAGAAAAGGAGGCTCAGGAGGAACCTCATTGCTCTCTATAACTACCTGAAAGGAGGTTATGGTGAAGTGGGGGCTGGTCTCTTCTATTGTGCGTGCAGTGAGAAGATCAGAGGAAGCGGCCTTAAGGTGAGACAGGGGAGATTCAGACTAGGTATCAGAAAAACAAAACTTTTTCACTGTTAGAGTGGTCAGGCATTGGAATAGATCTCCCATGAATGTGCTGGAGGCATCATCCCTAGAGGTATTCAAGAGGTGTCTGAATTTGGCACTGGTTGATGTGTTTAATGGTTTAGAGGTTTACAGTGGTAGTGCTGGGTTGATGGTTGGACTGGATGATCTTAAAGGCCTCTTTCAACCTTGATAATTGTACGATTCTATGACAACAGACTGTTATTAGCCACACAAAGAAAATAGAGGACAATAGCAATGATCTTCATCAGAGCTCCCTGCTTGTCTTCTCAACTTATAATACACAATTATTACTGGTAACCAGAACAGAACTCCTTACTGTTTGAGAAATTTGTTTGGCAGACATAATATGGAACCACTCTCTATTTGCTCATGGTAAAAGGATTAAAGCACAAGAATATGGTTTCTTATTTATTTTTAGAGAATTTTGGAACAGAATTAAAGAGAAACTTTTTCCTTGTTTTCACATTTATTTTATTTAAATTACAGTTTTATAAATGTGTTATGCCTGAAAATATTATTTTAATTTATAACTTCCTTTAGTATCCTATTTATATTGTACATGTGTATCAATTTGGTTTCAGTTGGTGTTTGCTAAATGCAAAAACCTCACTGCTCTATAAATAGTCCCAAGTTTGGTGGAATTTGTAGTTTACATTTCTGTCTCCCATCTTTTATTCTTCATTATAGTCCTTTGACTATAAATAGCATAATGGGCCTACACTAAAATGAATGGCAAATGTCTAATCTTGTTTATTTGAAACTTCCTGCTGTGTATTGAGTCAAAAGATAACAAACTGATGCCTAAAACTGATATCTCATTACATGTTCTTTGAGTATTGATATACTGTGGCTATGTTGCTATAACACATTGCTTTTCAGTTCAGGACCATGTTTTTCTTACAGGTACTTTTTTGAGAAATATAACATAATTAGGAATATAATGTCAATTAAAAATACTATCTGTGTAATAAAAAGATGTTTTAAATAAATTTTCTTTACACTACATAATCTGTACTATTATTCATTTGTCATAAGGAGCATAAATGGATATTTATTTATAGAAAAAATCTGTGATTTGTTTTAGCTTCTAGATTACTGATATCTCATTCTATCATTCTTTCTTTGTGCTATTGCTATAATTGAGATCATCAGGGATAATGAATCAGTAAATCCTACTCCAAAGAGGTGGGGCTGCTTCTAAACATCCTGTTTAACTCTGAAACATGATTATTAGGCATCAACATCAATACTAATACTACTAAACAAATGTTGTCAAAGTAAAAACTGCAAAACTTGTGGCAATTAGATCTAATTATAATTTAGACATTACAGAAATACACTTCTTTAAGATTGGTCTCTTCCATCTGACTTTGCTATTAAAATTATTTTCTACATAACAGTTTCTTAGCAGACAAAAAATATAATTCTTATAATCTTTTGAAATTTCTGATGGCAACTATGAGAAACATGAGAAGATTCATTAGAAGAAATACAGGTAAAACATGTCTTTTGCTTCTCATAACCACTGATATAAAAAGTGGGCAGATTTCAGTATAAATGAATCATAAAGCAGTTATTTCAAAGACTATGCTCATACCTCAGAAAAAAATACCTTCATATGGTAAGCTGTTAACGTTTTACAGGCATTCACAATGGATAAAAATTTTTGAATTCTAAACCTGTAGCTGATAGTAGCTCTGACAAGATTGACTGTTTCAGTTACTCATTAGTGTATAAAGAATGTTTCTGTGAATTGTAGTTTGTGATATTGTGGCTTTTCAAAGATTAATCACACTCAGACACTTCAGTCTTACATATTTTTTGCTAAAAGGGAAATAAAGAATTTCTCAAGTTTAGCCTCAATTTTTTTTCCACATTTTATATTATAAAAAAGAATGTGATACTGTATTTTAGATGTTGTTTGGTTTTCGTTGTTTGTTTTTTTTTTTTCTGGGAGAGTTTATTGGTTTGGGTTTGTTTAGTTTGTTTGTTTTATTTTGATACTTATTGCATTAGAATACTAAGCAAGCTGTTAAAATGGCAATACATTTCTTGTAACAGAAGAATTACAGACTCAGTACCAAATGGTGACTGTACAAAATGTCAGCACTATGAAAATTTGATGCATAAGACCTCTTTCTATCCCTCCTTGCATGTAATACACATATCTTCATGGTGCAACACAAACTGATTTGATATGCTAATGTGTAGTTCTCTTCAGTTCTACTGAGATCAACAGTTATGAAGCAAATTATGGAAAGAAGTGCAAGTGTACTATACTGCCATGGATGTTGAGGGAAGCAGAAAGTTCTTTTTGACACATTTTTGTTTTAACTGCATAGCACGAAATGACCACTCAAAATACAGATCAGTAGAGAACTCATGCCTGTGTGAAAATACAACCCATTAGAAATATAATGAGAGTCTATATTTGCCTTTTTATATAACCAGTGAATATTTAACTAATGTACCACATTTTTAAGTTGAATATAAACTGTGAAGTATAACTATTTGTGGTATATATAGAAATTTTTAATATGTTTGTGCTGATTTAAAGGTAAACGGCCATGAGAAATGAACCCAACTCAAAAAAGATTACAAGTCAGGGTTACAATTTTATAAAAAGATTACAATATATACAATGATACAGAGAAAAAATTGGTTTTAACACACACACAAAAAAAATCTATAACCCAGCGCCCTGGGGCATGAACAGAACGGTGTTTGTTATCCCTTGTGCTGAGTGCCACATGGTCACGGTGAATACAAATTAAAAAAAAAGAAAGACCTTTTGGTGAGGATGATGGTCACAGTCCTGCTGAGGTTCTGGTCCTTGTCTGGATCTGACAAGTGACATCCAGACTCACAAACCCCCAAGATTATATATGCTCAGGTTTAGGTGGGGATGCTCAGTATCTCTCCCCAAGATGGAGAGTTTGACAATGGGTAATTTAGCTTTGTGAGTCATGAGATAATTTTAGAATCTTTGATGGTTCAGGTCATTGCAGCCGCCTATTGTTGCAGCTGCCTATTGTGCCAGTCCCTAATGGCCCATTAGCAGCCATGACCCTTCAGGCTGAGTGGGAAGGTACTAATGCCTCCCCGGAGGGGAGTTACCACAGCTGAGTCATTGGTGTGAAGACAGAAACATTTCCATGGCTCTCAGACCTGTAGCCTCAGTGGTCAGGTGTGCCTTGGGCAGTTGCTGTGAAAGATTCATTATAAACAGTTCATCAGAAATTACATAGAGGGTGTAGAATATACAGTTTTGGTTGCACCCACACAGTGATAAAGTGGTCCCGGTCACAGTAATTAGGACAATGTTCCATTAGTATTCCGTGCAATAAGTTTTAAAAATTGTTGCCTTTCCTTTTGACTATTTGAAAGAAACTTATAACATTGAGTGAAATATTATATATATGTATGATTTTCACTGTTATTTATTCTGATTTATTTGGTCATAGTGTATTTTTCATTTTAAAAATTGATATTATTGTGACACACTTCTAAAAATATGCCTAAATATTCTTGTGTTTACTTAGGCAATATTTCCTTGGATTCCTTATCTACACATTTGTAGAATGTAAAAGAAATGTAGAAGGTAAAAAGAAACAAAATGTCTGAATTATGGGCAATAATTAAATAAATTTTATATGAAAGAAATTTCTGAACAATATAATGTGAAAAAATTTCCAGTTATAAAATAAAAGTCACTTTCTCAGTCTGCATATAATTTGTGTTGTAGACAGTTTTGGGGTTTTCTTTTACTGTAGGCTGTAGAGTTATTCTGCTCATCTACTTTTATCTACCAAAGGCAAAACATATTAGGTATAACTGATCATCTTGTGCTTAAGCCTGCAAAAAGGTTATCTTCCTATTGTAAATGAGTTGTATAAGTACATGTATACTCACAAGACATAAATCTTCATCTATCATGGACAGAATCAATCAACATTTGAAGGTAAATCTCTCCAACTTAATTACTGAGCGATTCAGATGAGAACTATCACTTAAAGGGATTCATTTTACATCATTTCAGATATTTTGTTTTAGAAAGTCATGTAGTCTAAGGTAGTCATAAAAATTCTTTCTATATTTAATGAAAATAATATTTTCCTCTTCCAGTTAATTCCTCTTTTGTATCTTAAACATCTTTTTAGATTGAACTGAGTACAACTACTTGTTTCTTTATTTTGTTTATAGGTGGAATGTAGAAGAATTAGAATAGACAAAAGACAAAATTAGGCAAAATTGATTATTCCCACAGTCATTTGTTTTCCTGGAAATGTCCATTTTCCTCCATCATCCACAGAAAAGCTGCAAAGCTCTACCACTAATCAGAAGTATCAATAAAAATCTAGACATTTCTTTGGTGCTATGTGATAAAAAAAGTGCCATCCATAAGATTTATTCTGCATTGCAGTATTTTCTTTCATTCCCATCTACCTTTTCCTTTTTTTTTTAATTAAAATAAAAATGGCATAGAAATAGAACTATAAAAACAAGAGGAAATTAAAATCAGCTAGCACTTGATCATTCAGGCTGAATCTTCAATGCCATTTGCTTGCTCCCAAAGGTGTATCTCTCATGTTCCCATTGTTCAGGGCTAAACTGTTCAAAAGCTGATGGCAGTCTCTCTGAAACAGGTCTAGGTGTTTTACAGTACACCAGAATTTCATAGGATGAAATCAAGAATATGTGTTACATGGCATAGGTATGACATGGGTGTATCTAAGGTTGTTCAGAAAAGTAAAGTATTCTGAAATGATTCTGGAGGAGCAAAATCAAGTTTCATAGAATCATAAAATTGTAGAATATCCTCAGTTCAAAGGCACCCACACTAGGATCGTTATCATGAGGAAAGGGGAGATTTCCTTGGCCCCTATCATGGGGAGATTTCCTCAACTTTTAGGGTTTGATTTGTCTGTCAGTGCTTCAGGAAAGCTGAGACCCTTGTGCCCAACCAATCAGTCAGTGTCTTGTTATGGGGACCCTTCACTAAACAGTCCCACTGGATGGAAGGGTGATCTGACTGCCCTTTTCAAGGAGCTAATCCAACAGAGCATAAGGGAGACACCTCAGTGGGTCTTTCCACTTTATTTGAGTGTTCCCTGCTGCCAGCAACTGCCAGCTCCTGTGAAGGACTCACACTAATAGTTTACAGAATAACACTCCTTGTTATAGAAAATTTGGACAGATTAAGGTTCAAAGATTACCAGTTATAGTACCTGACTGCAAAGACGTATTTAAAGCAATACATGAACAAGGTTTAATCCCACTAAAAATATTCAGCGTGTATAGAGTATAGTTCTTACCCAACTGGCGTCCTTACAGTGGAGTAGACAGGTTCATCCCATTGTCTGATCCCAGCGGTTACAAGTTCCCAAATTTTTCCCCCATTCTCAACTTACTTTTATACTATTTCTTTATGTTTAGGTGGATCTTGAGTAACTTTAGTCATAAATACTTTTGTATCTGATTGGTGTTAATTTTTTTCACTTCACTTTTAAAGATACATTCAAAAGAATATAGGGCATCTGGGAAGGGTGGAGTATCTTGGAGGAGAGTAACTTTGGGATCATCAGTATTACAATTGGATTTTAATGAACCAAATTCATCTGAGGAGAGAGATTTTTCCGCAGTTGTTGGCTCAGAAGTAGTATGTCTTCTCTCCTCCTTGGCTGACAGGTGCTGTGCAGTCATATCAAAGTGCCACTAAATTATCTGCTCTGCAAGGATTTCTACAGAGGGAAGCTGTTATATCTCCACTCTGCTCCACCCTCTGTTCTAGCCCCTGTAGCAGGTGCTTACCATTGTACAGGGAGTCTTCGTGGATCATGTTGAATGCATTCCATCCAGGGAGTAGCATCTGCCTTTTACCACATAACTGCTGTACCATTGTAATATAACAGTCTCCTCTAGTTTACCCCCAGCCATCTCCCAACAAACATAAAAGTCCAACACCTGGACCTGCACAGAACAAGACCAATAATTATACCATGTGCATGAGAGCATTGTCCAAACATTTCTTGATCTCTAACATGGTGCTGTGACCAGGTGCAGCCAAGTTTTGATTTATCTATTTCATTCTATGACAAAGAAATGTTATTTCATGTGGCCCAGTTTGTTCTGGAGAGAGCTAGTTATTCATCAGCATTTTGAGTTGAATATGGTGAGAATGATTTGATGTTGTAGAACTTTTGATTCAATAACATCTGGGCTTAACTGCTCTAAGGGATACTGTCTAATGAATATAGGGCTGATATCATGCCAAGTGAAGTTGGGTTCAATTCAGTATAGATGTCAATAGATATGTTCATTCAAAAACCTAAAGGAAACCTAATTTCTCATAGTACTCCAGTGGATCCACAGAAAAGAAAGGGGCAGGAAGTGGTGGGGAAAAGAGGACCTGAAAAACAAAATGCAGCTCTTGAGGGAGCGCTTGAATGACTAGATGATCCTCATCCATTCTCTCAAAGCTAGGACACCATGTAGTCAGCAACAGTCCATGCTTATTGTGAGAGTTTCCTCCTACAAAAATGTAGTGTCTATAAAAAGTGAAGCTTTTATTTATTTTTTTTAATTACCTCGTACAATGTTGTGAACAGAAAACTTTTTGTTTAGGGGTCCGAATAAATTTTAGGAAAGAATCATTGTAATTTTTCAGGTTTTCACAAATGACCTGTTAAAATGAAATAGTCACTGAGTAAATTGATATTAACAAGAATAATTAAGAATACTAAAAAAATTATTAAGAACAAATCTTTATTCCTGAATCCTGGTATTTTAATCTATGCAACTTGCAAGTAACAATAAAAAAAAAAAAAGGAAATCAAACTAACTCAGAAAACAAACCTCATTTTTTTTCTTTTTCAGTTGTGCTCATTTATCATCTCCATCTAACAGACGCCTGAGTCCAAACAGAAAGTAATTTTTTAATGTAAATTAAAAAATGTGAGACATGTTAACTTGTTCAACAACATGAGCTGTAATTAAAACAGCAAGGGTATGGTAACTGTTTTTAGGAGCAGTTACAAAATAACCAGTGAGCTAGAGAGGTACAAAAATAACAAAGAACAAACACATGAACTCAAGATTCCTACGTTTCATCAGGAACTAAAACACCCTCAGGGATTTACATAAACTTGTATAAGTTTAACTGGAGTTTACTTCACTGCTGATTCTTGTTTTCACCCTGATTTGTCTTTTCGCTGAACAAGACTTTGCCTTTCAGCTATAACTTACAGTTGGGCTGTCTTTGCAGGATAAATGGAAAGAACAGTTTTTGAACACTTTCCAGTCACTGCATTTGGATTTTAAGGCCAAGAAGATAATGAGGAAAGACTGTTTCAAACAACTAAGTAGGCAGAATGACACATTTGAGAACAACTTCGACTATTACTAGACTATAAACACTAGAAGCCTTAATTAGATGCTTGCATGTAAAAAAGAAGTGGGGGAGGAGGGGAATGGGTCATCTAGAGGTTTGTTGTGCTAATGAGGAAGAAATATATGGAAAGAGTTATCTAACCTGTTACATTCCTAAACTGCATTCACAAGGAATTGTGTCAGAACAGCACCAACCTTTCATAACCAAGTCTAGTCTGTGTTAAGGTCAGACTTTTTCATTAAAGAAAGTCTTTGGGAACTCCATCTTTATTATTTTGAATTAGAAAATGTGTGCCTAATTTTCTATTATATCACAGGTTTTCTATTCCCTTGATTGGCCAGAGGAGTTTTCTTTTCTTCCTTCAGTTTGAAGTTAACATCTTTTAACCCTGGGATAAAATATTCCACGTGAAGCCTCTGAAGTATTTTATAGAGAGGGATGAGCATGTCTGTGATACAACTGGAAATAGAAGATATTTGCTAAAATGTCATTTATCATTTTCCACTGAGTGTTTTGATGGTTTATGTTCATATAGTGATAATTTAACATTATGTTTTTCTTCACAATGATTCATAGCTCAAGACTCTCTGATTTGGATTCTTTTCACTTATCTCTACAAGTACAAAGTTGCCCCAGATCCCTTAGGTTTCCAGTAGCTTTTTCTTGTCACTTTTGGTCATCCAGTTCTTTGTGAATTTGATTAATTCTTCATGTCAATATTGTGTGTTAACTCTATAACTTAGAAAATTGCCTTCATATATTCCTATTAGAGATAAAATAGTAGGGTCACAAACTAGAATATACATGATGTCAGTCCCAACACAGGACCCTGAAAACCTTCACGTAGCTTCCTCCTCTCTAATGAAAGATTTATTTTCACCTTAGATAGAGCTGTCTATACATTTCATATACCATCAGAGTCTTCTCCAATTTAAAGAAACACCTCTTATTTGTCATTATATTATACTCATTTTTAAATTCTGATAAATTAATTTGCCACTCTTTCTTTTCTCATTTTATTTTCTCAAAGACAAGAATCAATAGATCTCATGGGACATTTTATTTAATATTTAGATACATGTGTAGCTAGACTTCAAACAATAAAGATGCCTTTAACATATAATCAGAGTGAATGGTACAACTGTGTTAACAAGGCAGTTGATCTGTCTTAAAATGGAAAATTTTGCAAAACATATTTGTAAAGCTTTGCATTTAGTTCATAAGTTTTTATAAAGTCGTGGTTTCTGAAATTATGAAGAAGTAAGCTCTGATCTGGGAGAAGATTTCACAATAACAATATGGAAATGTCTTTAGAACAGAAGTTATGTGTGTTAAGCGTGGATTTATAAAAACCAACACACAAAGTTAACTTCATTAAGGTTCTGAGACTAAAGCAAGGAAAAGGAAATATCATGGAGAGAGTTGCTGGAAACTCTGTTGCCTAAATGAGTTCACAATTTCATTTCAGGACTGCAGTGCCTCTGTAAAATTAGGATTCTGACTCTGTAAGACAGTTTTCATATTAGACACTTACACCAGTATATTTTTGTAAAACTATCTCTTTTACTCACAAAACAGCTTATGAGGCGTTGACTGAAATTTTCCAAGCAGTTTAATTTCTTCTTACTGCTCTGTCTGGCCACAGTTTCAAGAACGCTGGAAATAAAATCTTTAGAAATCCTTTTTTTTGTTGTTTTTTTTTCTGTTTGTTTGTTTGTTTGTTTTTCATTTAAAATATGAAGAAAAATGTCTTTGAATGCTGTAATATGAATGCATTCCCTTAAATCTGAGGGGTTTTTTTAAAGTGAAGGCAATTTTCCCAGCTCTTCCACTGTAATTGTCAAGATAACTTCAGAATTCAAGTGAATTTTTAACAACTGAACAACCAGACTGAAAGTAATTCAAGATTCTATAACATATAATATACCCAAATGTAAACTCAAGAAGTTTACATTGCTACCAAGGAATTAGGATGTTATCAAATTATGATTTAACCATTCAGAGGATTCAATCTTATCACTTCTAGAAAAGTAATGTGTAAGTAGTCACTTTTCTTACTAGCTTTATGTATGTACAAATAATTTGTAGATCTGACTTCCTATTTTTTTATGTTTAGCATACAATATTTTACATTTGCTATCTGGATAATTTCCCTCTGTTGTAGGACCCAAAGGCAAACAAAGAAAACTAGTTTTCTTTTTGTTTCCTTTTAGTATATTTACAGAATTATTTTGCTTACACAGATCACATTCATTAGATGTCAATCTAACCTGAAGCAAAGAAAATAATTTTACTAGTTCCTGTTTTTGATGTATATTTAAGGGATTGTATTACACAATAGTTCATTGTTCAAGAAGCCATTTTATCTACTTCTGCAGGAAACTAATCTGTCACACTTTCAGTAGTCCAATTATATAAGTCTCTGGGAAAGACTGTAAGAAGATTAGGTTTGAAATATTATCAGTTGTGTTGTGTTTCTGTGTCCAGGTTTTGGTAGCAGGGCGGCTGCAAGGTTGGCTTCTGTGAGAAGCTGCCAGAAGCTTCCCCCATATCTGGCCAAGCCAATGCCAACTCCAGGTTGGACCTACAACTGGCCAAGGCCGAGGCAATCAGGAATGATAGTAATACCTCTGTGACAACATATTTAAGGAGGAAAAAAAGATATTGTGCAGAAGTAATTGTGGTCAGAGAAGAGAAGAGTGAGAATATGTGAGAGTAAGAGCTCTGCAGACACCAAGGTCAGTGGAGAAGGAGAGAAAGGAGGTGCTCCAGGTGCCAGAACTGAGGTTCCCCTGCAGCCTGTGATGAATACCATGGTGAAGCAGCTGTGCCCTGCAGCACATGTAGGTCTACAGGGCTGCAGAGATCCAACTGCAGCCCATGGAGGAGACCCACAGCAGAGCAGGTAGATGCCTGAAAGGCTGTGGACCTTCTGTGAGGAGACAGCAGAAGCTGCCATTATGTCTGAGAGAACGAATTCAAACTGGCTCCAAAATAAACCTGCTGTTGGCTAAAGTTGAGTCCATCAGCAATACTGGTGGCCCCTTAGTGATACCACTTTTAAGAAAGGATAAAAAGTACTGAACAGTAAATGTGAGAAAGAAGGCTAAGAAAGTTGTGAAAGAAACAGCCCTGCAGATGCCAAGGTGAGAGAAAAAGGGAGAGGACATGTGCTCCAAGCACCAGAGAAGAATTTCCCCTGCAGCCCTTGGAGAAGATTATGATGAAGCCAGCAGTCCTCATGTAGCCCATAGACAATTATGGTAGAGCAGGCATCCACATTACAACCCATGGTGGAGCAGATGGATATGTGTTGAAGGGAACTGCAGACCATGGAGAGCCCACACTGGTGAAGGCTCTCAGCAGGACAAAAAAGAAAAAAAAGTTGTTGAAATATGTTTTCTATTGTAAGCACTGCTGAATGATTAGGAGGCGCTGATTTTCTTTAGGTCTGTCCTAATTTGAAAATTTATGTATATTTATTAGTTACTGAAAAAATAAAAACTCTATTTTATTAATGAATATTATTTATTATGTGGCATATTCAAAGTACTTGCTTTGAGCCTTAAATTTTGATTCATGTGAGCTTTGGTCACCTCAGAGAATCTTACTTTCAATTCCTGCAGCAACAGAGGATGTGTTACAGCCAGCATTTCCCCTGTATTTAAATATTCAAAAGTGACTTAGGGCAAGTTCAGTTCAGGGCTCTTCTCACTGTGGTTTTACAGCCCAGATATACCCATCTGCAGTAAAATAGTTAATGATACTTATTTCCTCGGGTGAGTGGTGAGGGGGATGATTCTTAATGTTCATACAAGTGTTTATAAACATCGAATGTAGATATTAATAAAAATAATAATTTAAAATTTCAAAGCGTGTTAGTTACTTAAATGTTGTTCAATATTCAAAGATAATATGATGAGTGCTCTTCACATACACCTACAGAGACATCTGTGGTAGTCAAATATAACAGATTTTTCAGTATGTAGAAGTGTGTTATATTGTCAAAGTTAGTGAGATGTCTGATAGAAAATAAAGACAGGCCTGGTTTCAAAATTTGAATCTATTTGGATCCCAGTTTTATTTCAAGTTCTTCAGTAAATACAGTAAGTAAGACTGCTCAATTTGCTCTTTTGTCTATTTTGTGTTTTTCTTGCAAGACAAGCAAACCTTTTTCTAATTAAAGTGCACAAGGAACACTGCTAGGGTCAGTAGTAACAATGTTTCAATATTCTGATTAATGCAACACAAAATATATACTTATAATAAGAATAGCCCATTTCAGTTGTGAGGGTGCAGCAATAACCATCCAACTGTCTGACTATTTCAGGGCTAACTGAACTGCAAAGCATGTTATTAAGGACATTGTCCAAATGCTTCTTTAACACTGACAGACTTGGAGCATCATCCACCTCTCTAGGAAGTCTGGTTTAGTATTTGGTATTACTCTTTAGCCAACTTGCCTTAATATTTACTGACATAGTACAAAAAAAGCCGGAGCATGTATACCCCTCAGTACATTGTAATGAATAACCCTGAGGGCAAAAATTACTGGAGAGCAATTTCTTCCTCTGAACTATTTTAGATTTAATTTTTTTAAGTTTAAATCTTATTTTTTTGTAAAGAATTATTTTGGTTTCTGCCAATGTTGTTTACTATGAAATCTGAAAACTTAATGTCATGTCATTAAATTCCATTTTACAGAAAATGTATATAAGATGAATTTGGGTAACCAATTGAATGTGAACCTTGAAGTTAATTGAGTGGGCATGCTTACTTATTGAATTATAATTTTCCAGAATAATTTCATATTATATGGAAACAAGTAAGTAATTTCAAACAGTAGAGATTAAAAAAATCTAGCAAATAAAAGATTTGAAAATACAATATGATGCTCATTTAAGTGATGAGTTTCACTGAAATTTTCCTGTTTTTTTGTATTTGATAGCCAAGGGTAATGTTATGGAAAACACATAATAATTAGACACAGTTAATGAAAACTTAACAAGCATAGGAAAAACCAAAACAAACCAACAATACTCTTCCCATATTTATGGTCAATAAAATAGCTAGATTATTGTAAATATAAATATTCACTTAGTATTCTCTTTAAGTAGAGAGAAAATATAGAAAGTACTTTCCAAAATATTTGATGAGAACTATAGGAGAGTCACTATATTTAACAGAGAGTGCATATAGGTTGTTTTTTTAATGTGTGAATGAGCACCTCTGTGCCTGTGTGTATGCAGACGTAGTCATGAAAATGTAGAAAGCAACTAAAAGCACCCATTAACTGAACTAAAAATGCATGGAAAAAAAGTCTTTATGTAGAGATAGAAGCACCAACATTTCCATTAAATGAGAGAAAGGCAATAAACAGCTATTGTATAAGGGGGGAATGGATTTGATCTTTATCCAATTTATGAAAGAATAGTAATAGTCTTAATATTCTTCAAAAGACCTATCTCCTCATTTTCACTTACAACCATTGACCATTTCTGAATAATATAAGTCTCAGCAACCACATTATAGTCATGGGCAAATAATTTCATAAGCAGAAGAATGGATCTTTTAAAGCTTGTCACTGAGTCCCTTCCTTGAATTTACAATTCAACTTTATTTTTCTTTTTTTAATTATCATTCTGTTTTTCCAAGCCAGGCTCTTTTCTCTTTTGTGCCCTCTGTTACAGCTTTGGGGGCAGACCTCTCCTGTGGAATAGAGTGCAACATGCCCATTCATAGCCATACCCGAAGAGAGAGCAGAAGACACTTTTTCCCTGGCATGACAGAGCAGTATATTCCTAACTCACAGCAACACAGAGCTGAACTCTTCCTGATAAAGTAGTTCATTCTGTCAGAATCCTAAAAAAAGAGATGTCAGTCTTTCAGTTCATTGTATGAACTCTCTATGTTGCTAAAGGGCAGAAATGGGAACTTCTAGAATGACTTTGACTTCCTATTTACATAAACAACTAAAATAACTTTGGTGAATCATTCCTGACAAGAACCATTTCTTTGCCATTGACTTTAAGTGCTATCTAAACTACAACCGCAGATATAGATAGATACACTGCAGACTATGAAGTACAGATGAAGTCAAAAACAGTCATTTAGATCATGATGTAAAAGATGTGCAGAACAGCAAAGAGAAAAGTAATAGAGGTAAGGAATTGAAAAAACATTCAAACTCTAATACAAAATTTGTATTATTACCCTATTTTTTTTCCTGCTCATGGATGATATGGTTTTCTCTTCAGATGGTTGCTTTTATTCTTAGAATACTGACTCATAAGTGCATCATGAAGTGGTGACCTCAGATGCAGTAGCAAATAGTAGCTAGGAAGACAGAAACCACTGCCTGCTAAAACCATACCATGTTTGGTTGTCCATTTCAAATTTTTCATTTCAATGTATAAAAGGTTCAATTTATTTTAGACAAAATCTTAAAGACTTTCATTTTATTTAATGAGAGTCTACTTTGCATTGTTTGACCACTATCCATCTTTGTGCCTAAGCAGTTACTCTTTAAATAAAATACAGAATATTTTTAAATAAAAAGCAGAATATTTCAAACAATAAATTTTCTTCAATATCAGTTTTCTGAATTTTTTCTCTCTCACACACAAAAGTGCATATATATACATACAAAATGAAATGACATTTAGCAAATATATGTCAATTTTCAATTGTTTATATCAATAGACAGGTAATTTCACATTCCTCTTTTTTATTGCTTGTTTCTCTTTTAGATTGTATTACCTTAAAAAAATAGTTATTTCTGGACTTCTTCCCCAGCCTCTATTTTAATAATTCATAGCAATGATTTCTGTGATGTCAGTGCTTTAGGCAAGAAAAAAGAAATTGTAAATGGTATTATCTTGAACTTCATTCTTAATAAATGATGAGCAATCATTCCACACTATTCAACGTCATTCAGGCTGCTTAATTTACACCCTGAAAGAGTCAATGCAATTGCCACAGTTAGGTACCCAGTGGTTGCTGAACTAACACAGAATATCTAAGCTCGCTGTACTGGGCTGTTTAATGTGGCTTAGAACATAGCAGAGATCCTTACCTTTCTGTCTCAGTAACTGGAAACCAGGTGGGATGTCTTAGAGACCTCTCAAAGCAATACTAAATGCCTCTACTTAGTCAAGTGAGGCTATTCCAAGTGAACACAGTTAACAGGGCTATTTACTGGACAAACTGCAGGTGTATTGAAGAGCTCAAGGACTCCATGGATTACACATACTGAATCGACAGAACATATTTAATTGCAATTATATTTGTAGATTTGCATATTAAGATACTTAGCTATAGGCACATGTATTTTCAAAGTGAATCTCACCCTTCAAATTCTTTGAAAAGTAGTGTCATTAAAAATACTCCTGACTATGTGCTCCAAAATAGCAGCTTGGTGTTTTTAGAGAGCTACAGATAAAACTGCTTTCTGTTTACATTTAGGTATCATTGCGGCAATTCCTCTGTGTGGTGAGAAATTCCAATATATGTAAATGAAAGACCCAATCTTCTAAAACAGCTTAAGTGGATAAGTTGTCTGCTAACTTGGAAAATCATTTCACCTGTAGTCACATGTAAGTAAGCAATGGATCAGCTGGCTGAGGCTGTCAAATGAATCCCTAAAAGATGAAACCCAGTTAGAAATTTTTTTTAGTATGTATATATTCTCAAAGACCAGAGCTCTCAGCTCACTAACTGGAGGACTATTGAGGCAACTCTCAACTGTAGCCTTGTAGATATTGACCCAGAATTTTTAGCAGGTGAGAAGTTGAGGGAAACAAAATGTTTACATTTCACAGGAGAGAGCACACTTATTAAGGAACATTTGTGAGTACCTGTGTGGTTACATAATATTCAATAGAGGGAATTTATTTAATTGCGAGAAGGTAGAAAACTTATGAGATGTTCAGGAGAAAAGTCACAGGGAGGGATAAAAAGTGGATCAAAGAGGGAGAAATGACTGTATGAAAATGGAGAGGAGGGAGAATAAAAGGGGCCAGACACATTTAAATATACTGCACATGAATGTACTTATATGACAAAGTGCTGTTCCTGATCAGTGCAGTCTGTCCTGTTTGATTATTAAATTGTATTTCTATTTAGGGTGTGATCTTGATCTCCATTCTGTTTGTATATTTGATTTGCTAGTGAATCTCAACCTAGACCAGCTGGGAAAGAAGAAGGAAGCCACAGTCTGAAAAGACTCCAGGTTGAAGCTGGAACCTGCATAAATGGGGTTTAGGCATGGTTTTTTATGGTCTAGTACAGGTTTTGAGTAATCCACAAATGTAGGAAAGAGTGAACATGTTTATGTCCACTCATAAGCTTGCATTCTGATCAGCTAGAGAGAAGGGACTGTAGGTATTGCTCCCATATAATCTATGCAAGTGCTGTGTGTATACTGTGTGTATAGCTGGATCTTTGCCGTATGTGTTCTACCTTGTTCCTGGGTGGACGTGCAAACAGGAACAGCAGAAAGTAAGTGGAGGATAAGAAATCCCTTGAGCCTTTGAGTTTACAGAAGTCACCATCCCTTAATAGTGTTCACTTTTAAGATTCTTTCATATTATTATTAATGTTGAGGGGACAACCCTCTGAACTCAGATAATTTTTAAGGTGATATAGTAGTATGGCTTCATCTCCCAGTCATTATTCTGCCAATATTATATGAGCCTCTCAGTGAGCACTAGTGTAAGAATTCCAGTTTCTTTCTTTACTTTCATTTTAAATAGACCTAGATCCATCATCACTGAGGACACCAGGAACTTTGTGTAAAATAAGCATTGGATAAAACAAATAGAGAAAACAGTTGCAGTAGGAAGATTAGTGTCACCATGGTGACTAAGAATTGTGATTTTTTTGTGCCTTTTTTTTTTTATCACATCTAGGAATACTTATTGAAATCTTGACATCAAAAGTCACAATCATCCTTCCAGAATTATTTAATTTACTTTGATTTAATAACTCGTGTTAAAATATGTTATTTCTGAATTAAGTATATCTTTGAAGTACCATACATTGTAGATAATGAAGAGAAAATCTAGTAAAGGTAGACTATCCCTTCAAAATTTTAATTCATAGTTTAGAAATTTTCCTGCAATTATTATTAGTGTGCAAAACGTACAGCAATATTTGATGTGTAAGAGTGTACTTGCCTGAGAGACAGATGGTAGGAAGCAAACTATAAAAAGCAGCTGTATGTCAGCTGTAACTGATTCTATGAGTACTGATAATGTGCTTTGGTGCAATAGTAGATGAATTGGAACCTTCACTGGGATAAAGTAACCTTACTTGACTGTTATGCATCAGACTAAGCAAGTTTAATTTGCTATTTCTTCACTGACACTTGACACCTACCTAAAAGATGTTACAGCTGTAACTGAGAACTCCGGGAAAGGCGACACATGATAATTTAAACCACTTTCTGTGGTAATGCCAACATTTATTATTATTATTAACTGTGAGATCTTGTACGCTGCTTTCCTATAATTTAATATTTGAGCATTGGTTCAAACATCTATATCTTTTAAAGAGTTTTCTAACTCGAGACTACAGCTCTGGTTTCTTTCTTCCACTTCAGTTTACAGATGAAGGCAAGATATTTTAAAGGACATGGGAATAGTTCAGAATTGTTCCAGGTGTTTATTTATAGTTCCTTTACAGACATTATATGGATTGCCTTCACAGTCAATCAAAGTCTTACTTTATTGAGGTGCAGAGAGGTTTAATTTTTCCACATGGCAGTATGTTACAACATGACTTTTACTATTGGTATGTAACTTTAGATTTTCAGATAATGAAATTCTGTAGTGTTTTTACTTTTTTAAGCTGATAAAATTTCTTTGATACCTAATCTCTAAAATACAACAAAATGTCTTGCATACAGACACAGCCAGTGATTTTATTCTTTGACTATTATAGGGTCTCATGGCAGAACAGCAGACATAGAAGTCAGTCAATATTCAAAAAGTAATTGGTTAAGAAGTTTTCATGAAAAAAACCAGAAGCATATAGAGAAGTGTATGAGTTGCATTTTATTTTATACTGAAATGTTTTAATTTAAATTTAAATGTTTTAAAATAATTGTGCCTTCTGCCAACTTATAAAATTGCTTTATGTAGCAGAATCTCAATAGCTTAGAACTCTTTTTAATAAACCATTGCAATATAATGTAAAGCTCCTACTTCTTGTGATAACTTTAAAGTATGAAGGTAGAATGTCAAAAAAGCAGTTTAGCACTTTTTTTTAATTGAATTGCCTGTATATATTTCACAAAGTTCTTGGATTGTTTTTGGAATTCTCCTTGTATTTCATGCCTTGAAATTAAGAAATAATTGAGAAGTCTGTCAAGCAGTTCTTCTGTTCCCTTTTTTATTTCTCATTTTCCTCAAGGAATATTTTATTATTATTATTGTAGTTTTTTCCTTCCAGTATAAGCATTTAATCTTTATGGATTTAACTCTAATTTCCCACCTTTGCAAATATATTAGTAAATGCAGACCTCAAAGTAACATTATTATATCACTGCCAAATTCAGCTGATATATAAGAGACTGGAATTTTTTTTTTTTTAATTGGCCAGATTGTTCTCTTATGTCATGAATTAGTTTCCCTTAAAAAACAAACACACAAACAAACCAAACCAACCAACCAAACAAACAAAAAAGAAAACAGAGTCAAAATGTGAAACTCCCATAAATTCAGCTGGCATCCCTGGGAAATCAAAAATAATCCATAAATTATGTTGTGAGAAATAAGGTCATTCCTTTGAATGTATTCACTTCCATATATTTATCTGATAAGACATTGTCATTTGGGATATCAGTTTTTAACTGGTTTTTCAGCTCCTGTATAGGTAATTTACGCAACTCGTTAAGCAAGGGGTTTATTCCTGGTCTACATAAAAAAGAGGGAGACAAAACATAGATTATTTCACAATCGATAGGATTCAGACATGCAGAGCTATGTAACTGAAAAAATCTAAGTGCATAAACATGCAATTCAAATTAATAGACACATATTAACAAAGCTGATGTAATCTTTTTACCCACTTGTTATTCCTAAACGCGCAGTCAGTTTTATAAGGCACTTTCCTGCTTGTTCTCTGCTTCACTAGCAAACAGTATATTTCAGGTATACCTCAGAGGCCACTAAACTGATTTTTTTCTTGTAAGTGAAATGATTTTACATGAATGCAGCAATTTCAATCTTTGATTTCGTTAACATCCTCCAGAACTGCATCAATTTCTGAACATTTTATAAGGCATCATTCATTATCTACAAATTTCTTTAGAGATCAAAGTCCATTTCTGTCAGTCAGCCTCCTGTTCATTTACACTCTATAGGTTACATACATGCATATTCTTTTCATGTGGGCTTATTTGATTTTCCAGGTCAGAATGCTCTAGAATGTCACATGTGTTAGTAAGTGAACCATTTTATGCATAACTTAGCACAAAAATAATTTTCTACGTACTTTAGGATCTTCCTTAACAGTTCCACAATGTTTGAAGAATTCTGGTTATTTTGTCTTCCTCTTTTCTTATTTAGTATTCGTCTTCATCCTGGTGGAGTAGTCTATAACAGATTGTGCTGGTTTAAAGGTGAACCAGCAAGGGAAATGAACTCACCACGAGAGAGATTATAAGTCAGACCTAAAATTTAATAATAATATTACAATAACAACACTGACACAAAAGGGAAATTGCTTTCAACTCACAAAACCCCAGCAGTATAACCAAGTGTCCTGGGGCACAAACCCAAGGGGGTTTGTTTGCCCTTGTGCTGAGACCGCTGTGGTTCCCCCAAGTCCAGAGCAAAAGGAAAAGAAAAACCTGTTGGTGCAGGCAAGGGCTGTGGTCTGGGCGAGAGCGGGGATCTCCTCCTGTCAAGGTCCTGCTGCTGCTCTGGATCCGACGAGAGGGTTCCCAAGGTCTTCTTACCCACCCCTTATGTACCCTCAGGGAGCTCTCAGTCCCTCCCCCTGGGCGGGGACTCACACAATGGGTGATTAACTCTGGGAGCCAGGGGGTGTTGAGCTGTTGATGGCCCATTAGCAGCTCCGCCCCCCTCAGGCTGGGTGTGAAGGTGATAATGGCTCCCTGGGCAGCTGCTGCTAATGGCCCATTGACCTTGGGGAATGAATAGAGGGGTAGAATACACAGCTTTGATCACCCCCACACAGGGTTAGCTGGTCCCTTCTGCTGAACTAGGACACAGATTCCCATCATGGTATTTGAAGAAATTAGAAAGTGGGAAATTGTTTGAGTAAACTGTAGTGGGATGAGCAATCTTAAACACTAATTTCAATACCAAAGACTGAAATGTATTCTGAAAGATGCCTTTACACTTCAGATTTTGGGTGGGATTCAACTGCTGATGCAGATTCATTAATTGTAGTGAGTGGGTACACATAAACCCTTATATAGTAAGGATTCATCATAGTCTACAAAAATATAATCAATATATTCAATGGAATCTAGAGAATTTTTCATGTTGCCTCAATTTGAACAAATTATACCTGTCACCTGAAGAGGTCTCTAGACTCCTTTGACTGGTTGATTCTCCCAGGAATCTAGTTTCAAGTTAATTTCTAGCATTACACAGAGTCAGTAGTAATGCATGTATTAGAATTGAATCATCTTGACTAAAACTATGATATAAATAAACGACTGTCAGGGTCTTCCTCTGTCCCTTAATACAGGAAGTAGGCCATAGTTTATAGTTTGTCTGTCAGTGGTAGCTCTTTAATGGTTCCCAAACGTTGTCTAGAAAAGTTCTAGCAAGCCTGAAGAGCCAAACACTATGGAAAAGCATCTGCCTGTGCCTGAATAGAGTCCTTGTTAAGTTTTCTAGTGTGGAGCCTTTTAGATTAGCATGCTAACTGTGATTTTGAATTCTTTTATGCAAATCATCTGAGCAGAGAATTTCCACTTACTATTGTGAGGCTTCAGATGAAACAGTTTGCATACTAACATTTAGTTCTTAAGACCATCAACAGAAGACAAGCAAAGAAGTATTTCTGAAGGATCTGACCCTATTCTGTCTATGGATAGTCCTGGTAATCTCTTGATGGTTTAAGAAGAACACCTCAGCCCCTGGAGGATTGCTCCCAGGAACAACCATTGTCAGGGGACAAAGAGACTCCAGTGGTTTCCTGAAAGTGCTCAAACCATATTGATGGGGTTACTGAAAAATGGAGTGTTATAGAGATGGCATGGCCTTTCTTCACCACACCCTATGGAGAAACAGGGAGCCAGCCCTCAGGCTTATGTCATCTATCATCTCCAAAATAAAAACTATTATTGACTATAGTCAACCTAGCTAAGGAAAAAGGTTATAAAAAGAGACTGGACATGAGCAAAAACGGGAGAGAAAACTTCCACCATCTCTGGGAGGATAACCAATGAGCTACCCTGTCTCCCCCCACCCCACTGGACATTGTAGGGGTGAGCAACCAATTCTTACTCTGTTTTCCTATGCCTTACTAATTATACTTTGCTATTACTCACCAAATATATATATCTTTTTTCTACTTGTAGTTTTTGTTTTGTTGCTCAGTGTTGGTAGTTTGCATCCTTTAAAATACATGTTAGTGGGAAGTGGCTATATTCTTCCAGTTGCTTTTGTTTTGTGTTACTGAGTGTGTTTAAATTTGGTGTTAAGCTGTTGTTTCTGGTAGTTAGGTTGTGTTACTAGTTAAGTCTGTCATGGGGGGAATGCTGCTTGAGTTCTGTAATGTGGTATTGTTGTTTGCATTTGGTACTGAGGTTTAGGTTGTTGTGCTGCTTTATGTAGAGTTTTTAAGGTGGGTTTTTTTTTCTAGTAGTAAAGGGCAATCATGCAGTAAAATGTTACCGTTGACTAAGCAACATATATAGGCATTGTCACATACTTGTATTAATAAAAGTTACTTTGGGGACTGCTACAGAGAAGATTCTTTCTTACTGTTAAGTGTAGTCTCATAGCAGAGTGTGAAAGACCTTTCCAGACAGTGTGCCGTCCAGCATTGTCTCTTCAAGTGAGATGCAGACAGGCTTATCTGGGTTGTATAAAGCTTTGATGTTTAGGGTTCTTTTGTAGCTAATATCTTCATAGACAAAGGTCTCCCTGTCTAAAATGTGGTCCTCACTGGAGGGTCAAAATCCTTCTAAACTATGTTTCTGTCCAGTGTCAGGCAGGTAGTTCTGGGTTGATAAGGCTTCGATGTTCTGAGGATGTTTTTAGCTAATAATTTCATATTAATACAGATGGTACAAGAAATCTTTGTATTTCTGCCCCTCCTTTTCATGTAACACAGGTGTTATCTCCAGATGTCATGCTGAATACTAAGTTGATATAATTGAAATTTCCTATAAATATTTAGATTTAATGACCTTAAGTGAAGTAATAAATATTAAACAAAAATACACTGATTAAAATAAAACCTCATCTTTCTTCCAGAGCTCTGATAAAGACAGAAAAAGAATTATTTTATTTTCAAATGCAAATAAAATTTACAGAGCCAGAGCAGATATTAAATTTTTATTTGGTATCAATGAACTGTTTCTTGAGTAAAATCCCATAAAATCTCCATGATTCAGTGGTATCTTATAATTTTTCACTGAAACAGTGAAAGAATTAACTTAGAATTCAATTAAAATTATTTCTCATTTAAAACCTGGACTAAAGAACATAGGAATACAAAAGGCTTGTAAGTGGGATGAATTTATTTCTTATTGTTAATTAATTTGGAATTTTCCTTGAAAATATGCACCTCCCTATCCATTTTGTGTTACAGGAAAAGCAAATTACATCATTGACCTTGGCTGATTGTCAGGTGCACAAGAAGCTGCTCTTTCACTCCTTTTCCTCAATTGGATAAGGAAGAGAAATTATGATAAAAGCTTATGAGTCAGGATAAGGACAGGAGGATCACCCACCAACCGCCATCAGAGACAAAACCAGACACAACTTGGAGAAATTATTTTAATTTATTGCCAATCAAATCAGAATCTTAAAACATCTTTTCCTGACTATTTCCTTAGTCCTAGGCTCAACTTCACTACCAATTTCTCTGCTTCACTCTGGACCCCCATGGGCTAGAAGGAAACATCCTGCATCACCATAGTCTTCTCCACAGGCTCTGATGCCTGGAGCACCTCCTCCCACTCCTTCTTCACTGACCTTAGTGTCTGCAGAGTTGTTTCTCTCCCATTTTCTCATTCCCCTCTCCCAATTGCTGTTTCACAGCAGTTTTAAACTGTCTTCAACATATTATCACAGAGGTGCCACCAAAATAGGTTATTGTTTCATATTTGGGGAGTTTGCCTTGGACCTGTCTGGAACTGGCACTTTGGGGCATGAGAAGAGTTTCTGGCTTCTGCTTACAGATACCACCCCTGTAGGTCTCCTGTTACCAGAACCTTGCCATGTAAATCCACTACACCTAGTGTTCACTGGATCACATCTGAGTTCACAAGAAACTAAAAAAAAAAACAAACCAAAACCAAAACAACAACAAAAAATAAAACCCAAAACAAAACTCCTCCTCTCTAACCAAGCCATGTTCCAATGTTTGTAGCTCAATTCTTTCTTTCTTTTGATAAGAAATATGAAATGATAAAATATAATAACTTCAAAATACATTTATAAACCTTCTCAATTTACTCAAGCTGCTTGGTGGCATTACAGTTTTGAGGAGTCAGTTGGAGAAGATAGAAAAAAAGTGCAATGCAATGAATTCCATCCCACCAGTTAGAAATTTATATATTTTTATGCTATTTATCTGATAATTTGTCTTGTCAGCCTTTTTTGAAAAGTGTATACTGAACTTGCATTTTTGCATTTTCAGTTACTTTTAAATATGGGGGTTTTTTGATATGTTTATTTTATTTATGCTTGGAATTCTCAGTTTTAATTACTATTCATTAAAAAAGAAAATAGGAATATAAAGGTTACTGCATATCTTGTTTTTTAATTCTCAGGTGAGTACATAAAGGAATATATATAAATACATATATTTATATATAACAGAGAGACTATTTATACACTATATATAGTGTATATGCTATATCTATGTTACAATGTAGAATATCCCTACGGAAACAACTTATGGAACACACAGAATTTGAATACCTTGCTTCTTTGACAATGAAAAGGCCATGATGTAGCAATATATAAAGTTCATACTTTCCATAAAACATATGAGTAGTCTTACAGAATCTTAAATATAAGCAGCTTACAAAATCTTAAATATAAATATATGTGGTGCACATATATTCCATAGAAAAAATGATGTCTAAATAATGGAAACTATATTGACTGGCTATTTTTCTGTCAGAGAGAATAGGAATGTATTGAAAAAAAGTTGTGATGGGTGGTAGTTGCTCCAAAAACAAGTAGATCACTGAAGAAACATAATGAAGTATGAATCTCTAGGGCCCACATTTTTGGAATACCACATAGTTGCAGTCTTTCAATAAGAACTGGTTATCACCAATGTCATACAGTAAAAATCTGAAGAAAAATCCTTAGTCCTGAAGAATTTGCTTTCTCCCATTATTAATTATGTGTTAATGTAATATTAATGTCTTAATTATTCCTGATATTAAAAACCTAGACATCAGAAAAATTATGCTAATTCTTGATCACACTTTTATTTTGCTTGCAGAGGTGTCCTAAAAAATCGTGTTCATCTTTATCCCAGTGAAAGTCATTGAATTCCATTCAAGGTCACTCAGGATCAGAATACAGATCCCTTGTTCTCAAAAGTGTCTGGTTTTCTTTGCTTCCATCAAGGGAACTGTCATCAGCAACATGCTTAAGCAATTTATCACATCACCTCATTACATTTGCTGACTTCCATCAAGTTTTCTCTCTGCAAATGTTAAACCATTTCAAACTTTTTTAACAGTAATCTCATGTGTTTTTTTCTTATTTTTCAACAATGTAATAGGTGTATTATTCCATAGGTGTGCCTGTACAATTTTCCATTACTGCAAACGCAGATATGAACATACTGTTTGATATGGACACTTGTACAGTATGGACCTTAAGAAATTTACACAAAAAGCATTCTTTATTCAACTTGTTCGTTGTATATTGGGGATTTTGATTTATACAGAATGGCAGTAATTCTCTCTTTAGGTATAGTCTGTAATGTAAGCAAATGAAAGGACCATGTAATACACAAGACGGTACTACATTAATCACAAAAATTCTTTTGAAGATGCTGTTATACAGATGTAAAGATGTAAAACCCAACATATTTACAAATTTGTAATCTTCAGACAAGTATATCTCTCACAAGAAGACATTTTTACCTTGAATTAAAATATTCTAATTTATAATCTATTGAGATGTTTATTAGAACAGTTTAAGTCACAGACTAGTGTTCATCTGCATCTCTTGCAGTCTTATATGGAAAAACAGACACTTGTCTGTAAGAGTTTCAGAGAAGTATACTTGTATATTGTTTAATAATCTGAGTTTTGTGTGTTCCGTATCCTGCACTATCTAGCACATTTTACTCCCTTTTCCATGAGAAAAACACAATACTGAATAAAAAACCCAACTCTCTGGAGCAAGTTCGGTGCAGTATATTAATCTTTGCTGCCGTACATAGACAGAATGAAACCATCAAGATTCAAAAGATATCCTAAAAATAAATTGCTTAAATTTCAGTCACTGTAATCAATTACAAGCCTTAGAGAAAGGAATATTCCTAGACTGGAGGCAAGATTACACATTCATGGTGTTTCCCAGAAAAAAAAAAAACAAACCTTAAAACATAAGCGTGAAAATTCTATCAAAATTGTTTCAGACAGACACTTCCAACTAGAATATCATTCTCTGAGAGGGAAAAATAAACTAGCAGCAACCTGTGGAACAGTCAAGTAGAAATGTGTGCTATTTTTCAGTTTAAAGTTTTATTCATTCAAAGAATCAATACTAGGGCTCGTGATAAGTTATAATCATGATTTGTGACTTCTATGGATGAGGATTTCTATTTGTTTTTCTGTTTCTTAAGCAGCATATCTGACACATTCGGTTTAGGGCACTGAATGTGTATGACTACTCAGCAGACTTTTACTACATGTTTTTTTATATCTTTCATTTTTATTTTAATCATCAAGACACTTCCTATCTAATTCATTTTTACATCTGTAAGAGCATATATTTTCTGTGCATATATTCAGTGTAGGTGATGTAGAAGACACACACTGATGCCTTGAATAATGCTTTCACTCTTTCAAACCACAAGTACTTCTGCTTTTTCTACTTATCTTTAGAATTTCACCTTCTAATACAGTGCATAATGCCTCATGCTTCTCCTTAGCAGTCCATCTTGTCTCTGACTTTGGTAAAGGTTGCTTGATTTCTCAACAGCAGTAGTGTAAAATTTAAGTAGGCTGATTCTGTGATTTAGGCCATACTGAAAGCTATGATTTATTCATTAAAATTAAAACTTCTTTTGTAGGTTTTTGGAATGGAAGGCAGAGAGGAAGGGTGGGAAGGGAAGAGTTTGCTAAGTGGTTATTTTTCACTGTATAGAATAACTGAATAGGGTAATTTTAAGCTTTTTCATTTCTCTGAGCTTCAAGAATTCTTTTCTGAATGAGAGCATCTGTTCCGGCACCAGTTTTCTAACTCAAGTAACTCCATCACTATGGCTAATAGGAGAAGCATTTGCCTCTGCTTCTTCTCATCAAACTTTTTTTTAAATCATACTGTTTGTATATTGATACTCCCACCTCCAAAACAAGGTAGCCGTAAGCTTTGTGTGAATCTAAGTCATAGTAAAAAATATATTAAAATACCCACCCTCACCAACTATCTAAAGTAGGGTTGTTTAAGTTATTTAGAAGATTTTATTTAATTATAGTTATCACGAATAGTTGAAATCTAAAATGGGGTGCTAGCCATTCAGGATCTTAAAACAATTGCTTATTTTCTGTAGCTTTCAGTAACTGAACTGGCTGAAGAAAAGTCCAAAGGTAAGCTTGTGCTTAAGGCTGGTTTGTTTTCTTTTTCAGTGAAGCCTCATCCTTATGTCCTATATCCCAGAGGTACTAGTTCCAAAACACTATCATTTGAGAATACTTTTTCCCTCATAGAATTAAACCCTAACAGGCCTTATACATTATATTTGCTCAAAACTTACACATTTCAGCAAGTGTTGACTGCAGACTATGCTAAAGACAATGGATTTTGATAATTTGACTGTATTCCAATGGAAAACAAATTTTAATTATTAATTTAATGCTTATTTCATCTGTATTTGTTCCTTCATCAGTAATCTTTGAACTACTTTTTTTCCTCATTGTAGGCAGAAGTAGGAGTGAGTCAGGACTCTGACAGAACTATCTTTTCAGGAGTGGTAGTCAGCAGTTGTTAGAGAAGGTACTGTGCATAAATAAAATTGTTGAATACTTTTTTGTCCTGAAATCCAATTACTCCTGCTGAACATTACAATATACATGACACTGTTTAAAGATTTTTTTATGTAAAGACAATGTCTGTATATGTAAACAGAGCTATAATTCCCCCCCCAAAAAAAAAAGAAAAAAAAAGAACAAACAAACAACAACCACAATGGCTTGGCTTGGAAGTGACGTCAAAGATGATCTAGTTCCAATCCCTATGGCATGTGCAGGCACATCCTTTACTAGACCAGATTTCTCAGACCCCAATTGAATACCTCCAGAGAGGGGACATTCACAGCTTCTTTGGACAATCTATTCCAGTGCCTGACAACAATACCAGTAAAGAATTTCTTCCTAGTATCTTATCTAAATCTACTGTTTCAGCTTGAATCTGGTCCCCCTTGTCCTGTCACTACAAGCTCTTGTAAAGAATCTCCATCTTTCTTGTAGTTTCCCTTCAGTACTGGAAGGCCCCAGTTAGGTCATCCTGAAGCCTTTTCTTCTCCAGGCTGAAACCCTCCATTTTCCTAGCATTTTCTCATAGGAGAGGTGCTCCATCCCTCTAATTTTCTTGGTGGCCTTTCTCTGGAATCACTTCAACAAGCTGATAGCCTTCCTGTACTGAGGATCCCAGAGATGGATGCAGTATGCCAGATGGTGTCTCATGAGAGTGGAGTAGAGGGGCAGAATCACCTCCCTTGACCTGCTGGCCATGTTCCTGTTGATGCAGCCCAGTATATGATCTGCCTTCTGGGCTGCAAGTGCACAATGCCAGTTCATGTCCAGCCACTCCTGCATTAACACCTGCAAGTCCCTGTTGGCAGGGCTGTGCTTGGTCTGTCCATCCAATCAAGAGGTGTAGGAAGAGAAGTTGCTGTTAAAGACTGACAAAAAAAATGTTGAACACTCATCTTTTACTATGCATTTTCCAGCACTGCTAGTTGTAGGACTACATCTTCTTTGATCATTCTTTTCTGGTTAACATACCTGTAGAAGCCCTTCCTGTTATTTTTGGTGTCCTTGGCAAGCTTGTCCTTGGTCTTCCTTCCTCCATCTTTACACAACAAATTTCATTTCTATGATCTTCCAAGATTCCCTGTCCTTATTTCCACTTACCTGTGCATCTGCTTCTTTCCCTTCAGGTTCAACTGCAGTTCATAATATGAATTGGTGTAACTAGTATGAATATCCATCTCTTTTTTTACTGGCAAAATATTTACAGTTTATGTACTGTAGAGTAGAAATATTTATCTTGCAGTATAATGTTGAAATGGTAATCTTTTCACTCTCTGAAGCAGCATCAAGACAGTGAGTGTGTAATACTGTAGAGAATACAGCTGGGAAAAGCTTGTAAATCCCAAAAATATGTAATTTTCCGCATGTCTTACAAACATAGATACATTTTGTATGTGAGGTTTCAAAATTCAGGTCCCCAAATCAATTTATATTAAACCCACATACAGGCAAAATTGAAATAAGCATCTTCATTTCATTTTTTATTTTCACAACGGTCTTGGTTTAGGATTTTTGTGCATGTGCTTATTTCATAGAAGAGAATTATGCAGACCATGTTTCTACTATGATCAAGTATTTTTAAATATTAAACAACTTAACACTTAAGTTTGAAATGACTGATATTTAGCTTTCAATTTGTTACAATCATATTCTGTGAGTGATCACTTTTATTTCCTTGTGAAGTAAAAGTGGTCATGTGTGTGTAATTTTTAAATTACTTCATTAATGGTGTTTTATGTTATTTTTTTCCAAAAGTCTTGCAAGGTTTACGAATACAGATTGCAGTAAATACATATCACATGGAGGATCTGACTAGAATTCACATCATCATCATCTTGGCTCAGCTTTGCGAACAAAGATTTGGGAAGGGCACTACCCATGCTTGCTGCAAGCGTGCTGGTGGCTAAAAAGGCCGATACAGGATAGGCAGGTCTGGTCACAAAAGGCACAGCGGAACATCTCCTTTGGCGATATTGGTGAGAAATGGCTCTTTCTGCATTGACTTTTCTCCTCAAGACTAATTCTGTGTGCATTCTCAAAGGAAGCAGCAGCATTGTGAATGGTGTGTCTCCATGAATCCTGATTGGAGGCCAGAGTGGACCATTGATGGCAATCAATATGGCCAAGGCTGAGGTGTTGTTTCAGAGAGTCCTTGTATCTCTTCTTCAGGGCTCCTCTCTTCCAGCAACTGGTGGCGAGTTCACCATAGAGCACAATCTTCGTGAGGCGGTGATCCTCCATCTTGGAGACGAGCCGTGCCCAGCACAGCTGTGTTCTCAATAGCATGGCCATGATACTGATGACCCCTGCCTGGTAGTTTGCCTTGTTCCCAGTAACGCACAACAACCTTGTGAAATTTGACATGGAGTGCTGGACCTCCATGCTTCCAGATTTTGGGTGGAATTCCATCAACCCCAGCTGCCTTGCCACTTTTCACCTGCTGTATGGCCTTAAGTGTCTCTCCCATAGTAGGAGCTGCATCCAATTAATTGTTCACCAGTTGTTGTGTAATGTGCTGAATTGCTGAGCTTTGGACTACATGGTTGGCACTGAAGAGAGTCCTAAAATGTTCAGACCATGAGTTCAGGATGGAGGTTTTATCTGTGAGAAGAATTTGACCATCCGCACTGAGTAGAGGGCTTTGAACCTGGTGTGTGGGTCTGTACACTGCTTTCAGGGCCTCATAGAATCCTCTTTGGTCACCCAAATCTGCGCATAGTTGCGTCTTTTCTGCTAGGTTGAGCCACCATTTGTTCTGGATGTCTCGAAGTTTCTGTTGGATCTTACTGTATGCAAGACGAAAGGCAGGTTTTTTTTACATGGCAAGATGGCTGAGCAAGGTGTGCTTGGTGAGCAGTTCTCTTCCTCTTCAACAATTCCTGAATCTCTTGATTGTTTTCGTCAAACCAGTCTTTGTTTTTCTTGGAGGTGAATGTTAAGGACTCTTCAGAGGACTGCAGGATGCAATTTTTAATATGTTGCCAAAGTGCTTCAGGAGAGGGATCTATGGGATTATCTTTAAGTCTAGTTTGAAGGTTTACCTGAAAGCTGTCTCTCACTGTGGCTGTTTGAAGATTGTTAACTTGGAGCCTCCTCCTTGGAATGCCGCCTCTCTTAGGTTTGGGCTTGAAGTGGAAGTTAAGTTTGCAACGCACAAGGCGGTGTTCTGTTTGACATTCTGCACTCGGCATCACTTGGGTTACATGAACACCACCAACATTTCTCTGTTGCACTAAGACATAGTCAATGAGGTGCCAGTGCTTGGATCAAGGATGCATCCAGGTTGTCTTCAGGCTGAGTGTTGGTGATGGTGAGTTGCTGTTCTGCGCAAAACTCTAGCAGGAGGCATCCGTTGTTGTTGCAGTTTCTAACGCCATGCTTGCCTAGGACTCCTTTCCAGGCTTCAGAGTTCTTACCTACTCTGCCATTGAAGTTACCAAGGATTATGATCTTATCATCTGCAGGAAGCTTTTGGATGAGGCGACGCAGGTCACTGTAGAATTTGTCTTTTTCCGCTGGGTCAGCTTGGAGAGTTGGGGCATATACACTAAAAAGAACACATTGCTTGTTGTGTAGTGGGAGGCGTAGGGACATAATGTGATTGGAATGACCTGTCTGCAAGTTTTCAAGTTTAGAGGCAATGGAATTTTTAATCATGAAACCAACTCCTGAAAGGTGTCTTTCGGTTTTGGGTTTACCTGACTAGTAGAGTGTGTAGCCGGCAACATGTTCTTTAAGGCTGCCTTCCTCATGAACTTCACTGAGAGCAGCAATGTTGATGTTGAGTCGTGACAGTTTGTGAGCAGTTAGAGCAGAACGATGCTCAGGATGCCCACTATTCATAGTATCAAACATGGTTCTGATGTTCCAACATGCGAGTGTTAGTTTGAGCACACCTTTGCAGGCAGGTGTATGCCTTTGAAATCTCTTTGATTTTGTTTGACCTCATGGAAGATGCCGGTTGGCCGCAGTTTTCCAACCGGGTGTGGAGATGAGCTTTGTTTAGGCCACCTTTTCCAGACCCCTCTCCCTGTGGAGCAAGCAGTGCTGTCTTTAGAAAAGGCTGCTTGGTCATTCAGGATGCTGCTGCAAGAGACTGTCGTCTCCGGGGTCAAGTCTCTAATGACCCATATCCTGAACCGCCTGCATGCAGGGTTGGGTCTGCAGCTTCCAGCTGCTTCCTATCACCTGCCGTTTTCGACCCTCCCCTGTAGCCCTTGCTACAGGGCTTTGCAATGTAGGTAAACTGTTCAAGCCTGCGCAATGGATTTTTTAGGTGAGGCACAGTGTGCACAGAACTGGCCCCACCCTTTACTCCTAAGGTTCATCTGCCACGGCCTAGCGAGCTTGAACGGCTACAGCGAATACCTCAGGATGTAGATTTGGTTAGAGTATCCTTCTCGTAGATGGATGGCCTTACAGTGAGCTCCTTCTGCCCGGGTTTGAAGTTAAGAGTTTTCCTTCTCCTAGGATGGTTGCCAGATGGCTAGCGAGCCCATCCTGCCTGTGGACACACTTTGTCTGACCCTTCAGCTGAGACCTGTCTGGCATGGGAGACCCTACCGGCTGCACAAACCACCACCAGCATAGCTCTCAACCTCATGAGGGCATACAAGCTCCTCCCCCGTGACAAGGGGATGACCCTGGAGAAGCTCAATATATAATGTTGACAGAATTACTTCACATTTCTTTCAGCTAAGGTGCAATTTCATCACTGCTTCATTTTAATGTTCTTATTAAAATGTTTATTACATTTGGATGGAATGATGGTTAAATTAAATCACCACTTAATGGAGAAGTTTCCAGACTTTTCAGAAAGTTGAGGAGAGATGGCATACACATTACACATCTAAAAGGTTACTAGGATCCTCAATCATTACAAAAACAGACATTGACAATGGGATATGTGAGAGTATTCGGAGCATGATCTCACTTTGTTAACAACTGTATTAAGGCTTTGAAATTACGCTTTTGGTATTTGGCAGTAACTGTGGATATGATTGCCTAATCATGCATAATGTTCTTCATTCATCTAGAATGGGAAAAATATTTGCTGAACACTATGATTGGCTAAAATTATATAAACCAGAAATAATTGATACAAAGAAATAAAGTTGATATATACTAAAAATGAGTAGTAAAATAAACTATAACTGTTTGTCAATATATACGTGGTTACACTGGAAAAAAACCTTTGGAAATTACCTAGTCCAAAATCCCAGTCAAAGCAGGACAACTTTGAAGTTTGCTGATTGATCAGACACTTGTCCTGACAGGCCATTTCAGGAATGGATTATTTGCAATTTCTAGGAGTAACATGCTAAACAGAATAATCACTCTTGCTGGGGACACATTTTACCTGAACTGGCTTTATTTCTATTGTGAAATACTGTTTTTCTCCTTAGAGCTTTAAGATTGACATAAAATCTTTATTTTTAAAATCATGCAATGTGGGAATATGCTGTGAAATGAACCCCAAAGAAAGACAGCCCTGAAAGGCACCTCGAATTCTACAAGCCACATACTTCTTGTTGGAGTTTAATGCATTCTCTCTGTATGGTTTTGAGTTCAGAAAATTTTTCATCCCCCCCCACCCCCCCCCCCCCCCTCCCCCCGGTGGAGTTTTCTACACCCCTCCTGTTAATTCTCCCCACTGTGTGTTCCCCCCGTGGCTCTCTCCTGAGCCACTGCACTGCAGAGGTGCTGGGGCAAATCCTCTGGGCCGGGCTGTTCCACCCAGGCATGTCCCCTGCTGCATGCTGCCAGTGCAGCCACTGCTCCATGTGCCCCTGCCACGGGGCCTGGGACCCACCAGCATGTCCAGGACAGGGCAGCCCCTCCTAGGGGTGCCATCCCTGCCCTGCACTGCTGGCGGTCCACTGGATATGTTCTTCCACCCGTTCTGCCCTGATCCCTAAACCCCTGCTGGTCAGTTCTCCTGTCACTTGATGGGTGTTTTCCCATTGGCTGTTTGGGTTGTCAGTTAACCACTCCTCCCCTCCCTTCACCGTATCACATCCAAGTTCCGAAGTTCTCCCATCAGACCTCCTTTCTCTTTCCAGGACTCTGTTTTTATTGGATGTTTAATGGTTAACAATATACTGTTCACCCAATCCCTTTCAGTTTCCACCCCATTCTGAGCACCTCTCCAAACCAACCTTTTATAAGTCAGTTTCTCCATTAATGAAGTGCTTCTTGATTCACTTTCACATGGTGTGTGGGTATTCTCTGGGGAGCCATTTTCCCCTTGGTCAGTTATTGTTAATGCAACTTGTGTACTCTTTAATGTTTCATAATATCAGAATCCTATTTTTTTCAATTTTAGCATTCAAATGTTTTAGTGCAAGCCAACTAGTGTATGTTTTCTGTGTAATCAATGGAGATAAATAGGCATCACTAGAGGATACCAATTCTTATCTCTCACCTCATTATTTTAAAAAGAAGTTAATTGTCACCTAGAAATACCACATATTCCTTAGAAAACTATGAAGAAAATGTATTAAAGGAACTCCTTTCTAAATTGAACGGGTATTGCTTTTTATTAGGTAAAGTATTTCATAAAATATTTTAATAAACAGACAGCAGATGGGAGGTCTCAATTTAGCAGCAGGGAATTGCCAAGGAATCTTATTGATTATTTGTCATAAATCAGAAGCTGCCTCTGTACAATAACAATTTTTTTAACTTTTCCCATTGTTCTAATTAGATTTTTTTAAAATATAGGGTTGGGGTATTTAATTGGCTATTACATAAGTCATCTGATTTCTGCAAATAATATACGTAGAGAATTTTGTCTACTTTTTATTCTGTAGGTTATTACAAAACCATAGAATCATATGATGGTATGGTTTGGTTTGGTAGGAACCTTAAAAGACATCTAATTCCAACCTCACTGCCATGGACAGGGATGTCATTCATTAGATCAGGTTGCTCAGGGACCCATCCAACCTGGTCTTGAGAATGTTATTGATTAGGCAAGACATTATTTGTTATTTTCTTGATGTCAGTTAAAAATAGTGCCAGCCTTTTAATTGTTCTACTTAAATATGGAAAAATATCCGTGTTTATGAATCACAAAACACTACTCAAATGGCATGTAATTTCAATACTTAGGAATTACAGGTTTCTTCTGGAGATTCAAAAGAAAATCAGTTTTGGAGAAAACTAAAATTCATCTCTAGGAAAAAATGAAGGAAGAGGGAAAGAATGTGTATATACATACATATATACATACATATATATCTGTGTGTATATATATAAATCTAGGCTTTTTTTAAGAAACTTAACACAATACTTAACAAGCAATACTCCCACGAACAAATAGCAGTTTTTTAATTAGAAGAGAAGTTCTATTACCCAATAAGAGAAACATATTCCTCCTTAAGAGAGGAATAAGGAAAAAAATCCTGTGAGAAACAGCTCTGCAGACAACATCTGTTGCAAGGTGAATACAACCAATGTCTAGAAAAAGGAAAATTATTTAGGGAATTAAATTGCTTTCACTAAAAAACCCCATACACAGTCATATCAAGAGAAATATTTAGAATCTTTAAATGTGTTTAAGTGTAGGTTCAAAACCTACATTAAGGAGAAAATTCAAGAAACCACTTTCTAATATTTCTGACATTTCAGAAACTGTTCCTAATACCAAAGGCTTGTTACATAGCCATTTATGCATACAATAGAAGAAAAAAAAACCTGGCTCTTAAGCATTTCTGAGTTTGAGAAAATTTGTTTCCATTCCTTCTTCACCCCAGAGAACTGAATAATCATCAACTTAGAAAATAGCCCAGGAGGATGAAGAATCTTGTTATCCCCCGAAGTTTTGATGGCTATGCTGTAATTAACAAAAACTAATTTTAACTATACAAAAATGATGCAACTAGCTCAAATATATTGCAGTAGCTACTGAAGAGAGACAGGTATCTTCACAGGACAGTCTAAAATATTTATCTTAGTGCAAATTGTCTGAATGAGATGCTTATATGTCTTGGCTTTCATTATAGAATGACAAACATACATTCACTATCTACTTTTAAGATGGATAGAAGTTGGAGAGCTGCAATTTAACTCTGCAGTTCTACAGACATGACACACTTCTTAACTCATTCAGAGGTTAAGTGCAATGTGGTTGGTAATGAGAAAAGGTTCTGCAGATTATTGGGACAGCTATATCCCATCCCTTGAGCTGAAAAAATAACTGCTTCTCCTTGCTCATTCAATCTTTTTCCTTATCCTTCTCATGTGACTAGAGTATGAGTTCATGGTGCTTTTATGGTAATCATTTCTGGAAGAACTACTCATGTTCAGAATATTTTCTTATCTCAAAATATCTGTCCTTTGTTTATCATCCAGCTCCAGCTGTCAGCATGTTACAATGAGCACTTTCTATTATTATACCATCTTCTTTATCTGCAAAATAAAGCTTTTAAAAAGCAAGTAACTAATACTGCATAGGTGATTATGGGAGCCATTGTGATTACACATGAACAGAGTAGGAACATCTGGTCAAATAATGTAGATCATAATATACAAATATCCTCACTAATAAACAGCAGCGAGTTAATTGTGCTGTGTGAGCCATTATTGTCCATTGTTCTTGATTACACAGATTGCAACTAGCCATCCAAAAAAAGTCTGTGAATTCTGGATATCTGTTCAAAATTAGTATGAATAATTATTTGCCTGAAATTCATTCACAGAATGGCAGTTGTAATTCACCATTATCTCTTATTCTTTGTTATCCTATTTAGTATAGTGCGGTATGAACCAAACTAGAAGCAAAAAAAATACATATAAGATGAGCAATCATACACTAAAAATAACAAATAGTGACTAATCAATGTGAGCAGCTCTGAATAGGCCACAGGCAAATATGCATGAACAACGGATATGTTCACAGATCCGGCAACAGTTTGCAAGCAATTCACAGATATTAAAAAAAGGACAAAATTGTAATTAATAGTATTTATAATGAATAATTCAGTTGCCTATACTTTTTGACAATTGTTATGACATTTCATAACTGGGTTTTTTTCATTGAGATTTACATATTTTTCTCTTTTTATCTTTCATATATTAGTCATCTAAGTTGAAAGTCCTTTGATTCTCAAGGTGATAAAAAAAGATCTCATTCCATTTGAAATCTTGATTCTCTCTAGAGGTATTAGTTTATTATAGTTATGATTGTCTACATTCCTAAAATATTATCTTTTATATACATTAAAAATATGAAGTATGACAACTTGTTCATTTTCCTTTTCAGTGAAAGGCTTACAGACAAGTGAAGCAATAGCTATGGAAAGTGTTGTGGGTTTAAGTTTTACTGGCCTTTGCTTTATGTTGTAAAATGGTAAAATTAGTGGAATAAAGTTAACCTGTACTCAAAAGTCCTCGTTTACTTTTATGCTCCTGAGAAAAGCTCCCAATCTTATTTAGAAATCTCATTCTACACTTTGTTAGAAATATCATTAACTTTTCATTTCTTTTACAGATGTTTGATTTAAGGAGTTGAAAAGAAGTGTTTGATTGCCATAAATTTGAGAATACACCTGATATCTCTTATCTCCTGAACAATTAAGTTAATCACACCCTGTGAATTAAAAGATACATAATGCAAAATTGTTCGACTAAAACTGGAACCACTTGCCTGGTCCCTAAACTAATTATGATACAGAACATATTTTAGAATAGAAACTAAAGAATTATAACTACAGAAAACTGTAAGATTTTAATACTCAAAAAAACCCCAAAACTCAAACTTGTAAAAGCATATACACACATGCATGCTATTGTAAAATCTGAACCAGGCATCTTGATAGGTAGTTTCTTTGTCAAAAAGCATGTGGGGTCAATTCATAGAGACAAAAGTGGGAATCTTCTCAAGAAATTGAATACATTCTATGGATAGGCATCTAGGTCTGACTTAGTCCCCTCACTCTTCCCTTGAAGCAGCTGGAAATATATAGGAGTGATTTATCTAGCCAATTTCAGGATGAGACTAATTATCTTCTAGAGCTACTCTATATCCTCTACTGATTATATAAAAAACAATTAATTAATTAACTGTTTTAAATTTAGATGTCTAAAACAAGGTCACCACTGGTTTAGATAAGACTATGGAACAAACTGATAATTCAATAAAGAATTTATCACAAAATGCACCAATTCCTTTGCTCAAATACACTCTGAATGGGGACTTGTAAATAAATAGGGTAGTGTAGTAAACAACTGTATACATAATTTTCCCTAGAGGAAGAATTAGGGAAGGAATTGAATTCAGATGCCAAATCCATCATCATTATGATGCCAAAGGGATTTTGTTCTGATTTTCACATTTTGTAGATTTTAGGAACACAGTAGTTGTATATTTTTAGAGGGTTAATATTTCTAACAGTTTAAGTCTAATGCCTTTCTATCACTACCCCTGTCCCAGAACAGAGAGCTCAAATTCCTTTAGTTAATTAATCTTGTTTAGACTCCTTTCCAAGGTAAAGAGCTGAAGGATATCAGAAGGCCTACAAAACGAAACATAAACATAGGTCAGAGTGACCCAAAAGCCAAAACTGGATGAACTCCAAGAGACCTTTGTGTGCCTGAGGAAGAAGAGCTGATGAAGACAGAGGGTCTTGATGACCCCAAACCCAGTTCCAGGGGGTTGGACCAGGGGTGGGACTGGGGCTGGACTGAGAAATGTGTAAAGCAATGATTGGAGGGATTTTATTATAAAAGCCATGGAAACAAGAACTGGGACACATGCATGTCATCATGTATTCCTGTGGGCTGTAGGCCCTGTGATATTAAAGGACCTTTACTTTTTATCTTACCCTACACTAACATGGCTCGAAGTCCTGTTTTTGGGGGGAAGGGTCATTCCCGGCAACAATTAAGACAGATCTGTACTGCTGAGTCGAACATGATCCAGAAGACAGGGTAAAGCCTGCATGTAGCTGGCCCTCAGCTTATTGTGTCTTGGCATTCAACAGCACAGTCTCCAAGATAGTGCAAGTGTTTGACATGGTGAGTCCTCCAGTTCTGATTCTGTAGATGTCCAGTTTAGGGAATCTATTGACAATCACATTCTATACAGTTAAATTTAAGTTCAGTGTAAATAAAAAGGGAATAATTACTTCAGGTCATCTTGGAAAGAGTACAAATGAATCAAGACATAAAAAAGAGAAATAAGCTAAAAGCTATGAAAAAGTGAGATGTCAAATGGCTGATAACCTTACTCTGAACACTTTTTGCATATGCATGTATATATTTACATAATTCTACTTTCATTTTTCCTGCCTATTATCCTTACCCTGTATATTATGCAATAAATCTTTTTAAAATATAAAAAAAGGTAATTTCAAAACAAGAGGTTGGGATGCTCCCTTCCTTGTCCTTTCTCATTCACTGCACTGACTAGGTGGTTCTCATCCAATGTATAGCCACTCAATATTTTTGTTTGATTCTCATTGCTCCAGGTAATTGGCCTCAAGCCAAATTATTGCATACTATTTAAGCCCTACACTGAAGGCAGAGTTATTGATTTTGTTATGGACTGTCTTAAAATGATCCCCACTAAATGCATATCAGCATTTTGCAAGCTATTTATCTTCACAACCATCCAGTCAGGAGTTTGGAAGGAAAGGGGAGGTGGTGACAAAAGGTCATATTCTCACCCTGGTAGAGAACTGAAGCATATAGTGTCTATCATTTTTTGCAGTAAGTGATGCGATGTAATCTAAGACATTTTTTTTTTCAGAAAAATTTCCACCACATACTGCTTCATATGTTCCAGCACAGTATCTTTTGAGCTTAGATGCTTTATTTTTTGGAAAGCAATCCCATTTTTCAATTCAATTAAAAAGTCAGGTTCAACAAAGAATTTGCATGCTAAAGAGTATGTTGTTATGGTAGCTGGAAACATAATTCCAGATTAAAGATGTCTAAGGGAGACCTAGAGACATGAGGGGATGGAATGAAAAAAGAAACAAGCTAAAAAATCCCTACCTATGTAAAAGGGAGAAGAAACTTTCACTAAAACAACACTTCTTTGAAGTTTAGTTCAGCTATGCCAAGGAGGTGCAAATCTATTCTTGGTGTTCTATGGTGCCTTTCCTAAATATGTGACTGTACTAATCATTTGACTAAGACAAGACCTGAATTGTGTTTCTCTTATGTGCTCTAAATTACATTATTCTCATTAGATATTATTTCTGTTTGAGTAATACAAAGTGGATCAGTTTTAAAAAGGAGAAATTTAAATTATTTGACATGCTTTATTTAAAGATAATTTGGTTTCCAAGAAAACATAAATTTTCATACATTACATTTAATTTTGAACAAAAAACCACCTCATGTTAAAAAATACTAGCAGAATTTTCTTTAAAACAGGAAGTATTGCACAGCACTGTCAAATGACTGGAAAAGACTTTGAGTATTAAGTAAGTCATTATTTTAGCTGTGAATTATTTTTTCTTCCATTGAGAGATGTAGATGAAGCTCAGGAGTGTTTTGGTTATATGAGTTAAATAAAAATCAGGTTTGCTTTTGAGTAAGGAGGTACGTTGTGGAGTGTACCATGGGCTTGCCATTGGTGAGACCTAAGATAGCCAGTTCCCTTTTTTTAACATGATGCACCTGTGAATCCCTTCAACTTGTACAGTGATGTTGCAACTGAATCCTCATCAGATTAATTTTTCACTGATCAGTTATCATCTATTAATGTAGCTGTGCACTTAGTATGAGCTAATCACCTCATTGGACTGTTTTCATGACCTTGCAGTTCAGATTTGTGACTGCAGGCTTTGATTATGAAACCACTCCACCAAAACTTGAGAGCTAACACTGTCATCAAGCTCAGTTTTAAAATGCTGGCTAGATTTTCTGTCTAAAAACATGAGAAAAATAATAAAATTTTCTTTGCTTAGAATCTTGACCTGAACATCAAGAATTTTGGTCTAATTTTCCCAAGGTTTTAGTAGAAACTCCAGAAAGTGTTTTAAAGAAAGAAAACATGAATAAGGTGATGGAACAAGTCAGTGTATAATATCTAAAATACAATTAGAGTTAGTTTTTTTTTTTAGCCCCAAATGTGACAGCCTCTGTGTCTGGTGGAGACTCTGTCTTGTTGCAATAAACTGATAATTATGATGATAATGATTATTATTGTTATTGTAAGACCCACTCAGTATACCAAAGCTTAATCTAAGCAAACAAATGACCTTGTGGAATGAATTTGTTCTTCTGATGGTTCAGTGAGTTGTTTCCTTCTGCTTCTTTCCTTCCAACTTTTTGTTCTTCCTTTTGTTGTTCCTGGTGACTGGTCTGTGCTCTGCTCTCCACTTGTACCACCAGGTGCTCAGACTGCTCTCTCTATGGTTAACCGCAAGAGCACTGCTAAGGTCCAGTATGTCACCTACAGGAAAGGTTATTTCTCTTAGTGACAACTGACCCTACACTACAGTGGATGGGGGCTTCTCAAACAGCTCCTTCTCTCTTCCTACTTGCTAAAAAACATAAAATTAGACAGATGTATTAAACAGCTGCTTCCATTTCTTACTTGCAAAAAGTCTAAAGCCCTTTTCCTGTACTTTCTAGGCTGGAATGTATGATAAAACTGGTAGTCTGAACCTTAATTTAGAATTAACATTTACCCCAGGGAGTTACTTAAAGTTTGGTAATCCAAAATCCATGTTAAAATAGAAAAAAAAATCAGGATATAACATGAGTATCTTAGAAGAATTTTGTCTCATACATAATAAAATATCAGTACTGTTATTTTTCATTTAGTTACCCTTCTTTTCACTTTATGTTAACAGAATATTCTACTATCTTTGAGCTATTTACCCTATGGATTTACTTGGAGAGGTGGAATGTCAGGGTTTTCTGACACTTTCACTTTATGGATTGCATAACAGGTGTATGGATGCTTAATGGATCTTATTCAGCAGGGTCCTGGATTTAAAATATTGCAGAGAGAAAAATTGTTCAGAATACTTTTGTTTGTACAAGATGGCTGTACTTCTGAGGATTCCAGATACAAGTCAAAAGAGGCGTGTGTGTGTGTGCATGTATACATGCATGTAAAATATGAGAACATGTATGTTTTATAAGATTTTGCCCATCCTAGTATAGGAAAAAAACCCCTCCTTTGATCAGTTATATTTCTGTCAAGAAATTGGAATCAGAACACTAGAATAAGATCCAAACCTGTTCAACATAAGAATAATATTCTTTGTTAAATTACCTTATTCTTTTCAATTACAAGTATATTTCAAACCTTTCCAATATGTTTTCAGCAAAATATAACCAGACTCACAATGCCAGATCATTCCAATATGAAACGTTATGTTTCCTGATTTCTAAGTTGAATAGCAAATAACACCACTAATGATTTTAATGTTTTCTTTTCTTTGTATTTACTTTTATTTCTATTAAGGAAAAAAAAAGAATCATTGTATAACTGTGGAAAAAACAGATCCCATAATAGTATACAAGGAGAGATTTATATTAAAAAAAAAACAAAGGACTTGTAGGAAGATACTTTACTTATTATAAACTTAAGATACATAATTTTGGAACAACATTTCAAATAATCATTTTACAATGAAAAGGTAAAATATATGAATTTCCCATATTTTCTTCTAATGTAAAAAAATCATTCTCCCTTGCAATTAAATTATAGCTGGCTGTTATCAAGACAAGGCAATTTTCAAAGGTGAAACATCATTAAGTAAAAATTTATCGGGAAACTTGTAGGCAACCTTCATCACAGAGATCACTAATCTCCATAATAATGATACCATACTGCTGGAACAATTTGCTGTCCTATACTTATTACAAAATCATTGTTGGGGCAATCTTTTTCTCTCAAGGAAACACAAAGTCACCACATTATCAGCATTGCTTTTATGCAACACTTCAGATATAAACATGTTATAAGACACTTCTAATTGAACAAGATTTGCTTAATTTTTGAAATTGTCAGATGTATATGCTTAAGGAAATTCTTAGTATTTCCAAAAAAAAAAAAAAGAATATGATCTTAAATTACTATAATTCACTCCGAGCAGCATGAGTTAAAACATTCATTTTCCTTGTTCTTGTTGTAATAGCTCAGTAAAGATGGATCCTGTATTCCAATATTGTTCTGTTTTCTCTTTAGCTTTGCCTAACTCTTCAGTATGATATTTTCATGCTACCACTCCTTTTATTGTGGCTATCAAGATCTCCATTAATACTATTATAAAGATTGTCTTATGTTTCCTCCCATTAAGACCAACAGTATCTCTGAAAAGTCAAGAATAAGAATTTTTCTTCAAATCAAAATCCTACCAACTCTATTAGGAGGAGACCTACCTGTAAAATGGAGAGTTGCAGATCATAAAATGGAGTGTTACTGATCATGCTATATAAAAAGAATGCTGACTTTTAGACCGGATTTGAAACACTGATACAGAGTAGCCCCAAATAGGAACATAATTGCAATGAAAAAGGTAGGAATAAATTAAGTGAGGTTTGTTTCTGAATTAAAAGTTTATGCTCCCTTTAGCAAGCAGAATTTAAAACTATCATTCTTTAACACAGCCACTACAATAATCCGAAACTAAAAGACGTTTACAAATAACAACGTCAAGAAAAATAACCTTATTATCAAGAGTGAGCTTATTTTGTGTACTTAATTTTTTTCCAGATATAGGATTAATTTGTAATTAGAATGTGTGTTATGGAGGGTGCCTTTCTTTTCCCTGTTGAAAGATACAAGACTCATACTAACTACATGCAGAGTGGGAATACATGTTTGTTTTTCTTGGGTATAATTTTATAATAAACTATTGATTTCAAAATATTTTATTCCAATAGCAAGTCATCACAGCATCAGCACAAGACAAAATACTCCTTTCTAATTGCTTGGTTTGTAAAATATGCTGTGCAGAACAAGGAGGCTAACAAAAACAGATGTATTCTGTCAGCCAAAGGGGAAATATCTGCATAACAAGTCAGCCCAGGAGAGGCAAAGAAATGCAATCACTAATGTACATTATCATTCTTTATCATTGTGTTCTGTGCTTAGTGTTTTTGGTTTTATCTTCTAAAATCCTTTGTACTACTAGTAGTATTGGTAGGTAGCATTTATGGAACACATGACACTTCAAATACTTAATGCATCACCCAAATGAGAGATGAGGGGATTGATATATGCTTTTAGCAGATCCTTACACCAGGGATTTACTCACCACGGTGAGAGGGCATGTCTGGAGCAGCATAAGCAGGTGTTATAAGCATAAGTAGCATAAGCATAAGTCAGCTTTCATCTCTCCAGATAAGTTATAAGTGAAGGCAGGGTAGCTATTCAATAAAGTGCTTCAGAGGCTTATGACCTTTCCCTGAAGGTGAGTAACTGAGGTGCCTGTTAATAAATCTATTGGGATGGATTAGAGTGAAACAACACTGAATGAAGGTTGCAGTGTAGCTATTTCAGTTATTATCTATAGAAATATAGCAAAATAAAAGCATAAAATTAACATCGAAGGAAATGCATAAGGAAAAGAAAGAAAGAGAAATAAAGGATAAGTGTAGAAAGAGATCATCAGCTGTGGATCCAGTGATGAGACTTGATTGTTGCAGTTTAGATATCCATTGGTCGAAGTCATGGTTGCTGTCTTGATTGACCAGAGATGAAGAAAGCCCACAAAACATGAAGTTTAGAGGGTTAATATATGTTCAGGCTTAGGCGGGAAGGCCCATTTGCCTCCCTGGGGGTGTGTGTGTTGGGCTGCCTGTTACAATACTGTGAATCTGTTACAACACTGTGGGTCATGCCCAGTCCTCTGGTGCAAGGCCCCAGAAATGAGTCTGGGCACACTTCAGAGGTCTTTGATGGTTTATGACCCCTTCTAAGACATGACAGATGTCTCTTATGTCAGCATAGTTGAGCCAGTCATGCCTCACTAAGAGGGGATAAATATCTTCAGACCTACATGTGAATGCCTCAATACCTCCCCCACAGGGGAAGAGAGAGTTTTACAACTGAGTCAGTTTGTAAGGGAGGACATTGGCATGATAAGAAGCACTATCTCACCTTTGCAGGGTCTGCTTCTTATTGCCTTTCTCTGCTATTTGACTCACAACCCAACCTGTAGCCTCCGCTGGTGGGTTTGCTCTTTGTCTGTCTCATGCAGATCAGAAGTTTCACCATCACATATCAAAAACTCTCCTCCTCTTTGGCTGTGTGGAATTATAAACCTGGCCTCAGCAAAGCACCCTCCTTCTTTTGCAAATGGTGAATTCTTTGATTCATTAACCATTAACACTTCAGTCTCTCACAGAGGCTCATGTGCTGCTGGAAACAGTAAGCCACATTCAAAAGAACCTCAGAGGACAATGCCATTTAGTCAACATAGTCAGCTGGTGCAACCCAAGTGCCTAATATTTCAGGCACAACTATATCCCAGGAAGGCTAATATTATGGTTTTTTGTTATGCCATGAAAGGATCATAATTTCTTAAACTGGCCACAAGATGCTCATCATTCATTTCCTTTGGTCTAGGATCTTCAAAAGTGCTCTGAAAATTCTGATTTTGTAGCATGTTTAGACCATACATATGTATGTATGCAAGGAAAATTAAGTATTTCAAAGTACTTCCGGAATAATTCAGCTAGGAATGAAGTTCTAGTGGTTCCTTTCCTCTCCTTCTCCCTTTCCTTCTTCCCCCTCTCCCTCTTGACACTCTTCCATCACACTTCCTCACATCATTCCCCACTTCTTTTTTTCTTTCTCCCTCTCCCTTGAATTATAAAACTAAGAATACATCCAGACAAGTGCAAGATTGAGGCCAAGACACTCTAGACCAAATATTTTTTTCACATTTTAATTTTACATTTCCTGAGTCTGAAGATAACAAATGAAACAAAAGGTAATAGTAAAAATTGTTTAGGTTATTCATGTATGTTTAAATTATTCATATGCTTACCATAGATTAGAAAGAGAGGGGAAGGTGACAGAGGGGAGGGATAGAGAAAATGAAAAGTAGCATTATTGAAGTTATGTGTGCTTACATTTCCATAAATGCTTGGTTTGGCACAATTTTCCTCAGAAAGGAAGATTCCTTATGAGGAGCAGCTGAGGGAGGTGGGGTGGTTTAGTCTGGAGAAATGGAAACTCAGGGGGGACCTTATAGCTCTCAATACCTTAAAGAGATTGAAGAGAAGTGGGGGTTGGTCTCCTCTCCTAGTAACAAGTCATAGGACAGAATCACAGAATATTGTGGGTGTGAAGGGACACACCAGTATCAAGTCCAGCTCTTAGGTGAATGGCCCATATTGGAATCAAACCCACAACCTTGGTGGTATTAGCACCATACTATAACAAACTAAACTAATCTCAGGACAAGAGAAAACAGCTTCAAGTTGTGCCAGAGGAGGTTTAAATTGGATATGAGGAAAAATGTCCTCACTGAAACAGTCTTCAAGAACAAGAACAAGCTGCAGTGATTAAGCCACTTATCCCTGGAGGCATTTAAAAAAATATGTAAATGTGGTGTTCAAGGACACGGTTTAGTAGTGGAGTTGGCAGTGCTGGGTTAATGGGTGGACTCAATGATATTAAGGGTCATTTTCACCTACATGATTCTATGAGTTCCAAAGCAATTTGAAATTTTCATTAGAGTTGTAAGAATTATTGTAGCCTGTTAGGGAAGAACGAGATCCAGTTATCTAAAAGAGGCCGAGAAAATCTTTGGCAGCAGTCTGGCAAAATGGTGAGATGGGTTTTAAAGTGAAGGACTCAGCAAGTATGGTCCAAACAGAAATTTTTAAAAACATGCAAGGATTATAATGGTTTTCTATTTTTTTTTTGTGCTTTATACTGAAAGCAATAAATAGCAAAATTTGCCTTATTTAGCCAGTTCAATGGTGCATATTGCTTCACAGAAGGATCTGATGATATTAAGTTCTAATTAACTGCATTTTTATATATGCATTTTATTGAACATATAAACTATATGTGTTCATCTCTTTTAAGAAATACCTAACATTCATGTTCTATTATAAAATAATAGTTACTAGATATATGCAGAGGATGATCTTGTTTTAGATTATAAAGGCTAGCAGTCAACTGCTATCCTGTACTATCCTGTATGCAGTTCTTTGGGAAGACACGATGAAGAGTCATGTAGCAGATACGGCACAGTTCTTCCTTGCTTCCCATTGACTCTTAATTGTTAACCTTGACATAAGGTTGTTGGTGGGAGATTTAACATACTAATTTTTATCTTCTTCTTATTTAAATTTCTGCCAGTATTTCCATGACTCTCTTTTCTCTTGTTCCTTCCTTATTTGCTCCTTCTAAAACACTTCCTATGTCTTCATCTCTGGATAATTTCTTGATAATTTCTATGTACCTTTTCTCATTTCTATCCCACCTCTCCAAGTACCAATATTGTAGGCCACTGTTAACAAATGTTTCAGCCTCGATTAGTTTCAGCAATATATCATCATTTTGAATACTTCACTTGTTTCAGTCTCAGTTCTGGTACTAACTCCCACAACTTCACTTAGGTCATGCAAATTAATCCCTTATTTTGGGAACATAAGTCGGAAGTTTTGGTGTCTTGGGATGTCTCTGAAATGAAAAGGAAAAATGCATGTCTAGCCTACATGAAATGAGAACAAACTTTTGTTGTTCTGCTGCCTCTGCAGTGAGGGAAATGTGGCAACATTTTGATCTCAAAGAACAGAGATTAATGTTTTGATTTGCATGGGAAGATCAAGGTGCTTTGTACATTTTATCCAGCTATTTGATTTAGTAAATTAACTGAATTGAAATTAGAGTATTAAAGATTGATTCTTATTTTGCTTCATAAAAAATTATCTTTGTAATTTGAAAGAAATTAAGATAGAATACATCCAGTGATCAAAATTTAATTAAGATGATTATTTGCTGTAATACTAGAGAATTATTTCAATGGCAGAAGTGATTAAGTGCATTTAGTTAATCTTTTGTTTTTTGAGTAACAGAAAACACTTAATGCCAGTTTGTACTGTTCTACATGATTTTTCCTCACAGAAGCCCTGATCCAATGACAATTAAGTTAAATAGAAGGGTTCCTTTTGCTTCAAAGGACTGGATCAAAGTGAAAGCAAAAAAACAGTTGAAAATTCTGTGACTAAAAGCACATATCTTCTCAACACGACTAACATGAACATGTCACAGAGAGAGCTCAAGAATAACTTATGATTCACTGGAAACAAAAAGAGAAGACTTTGAACTTTAGGAATTGCAGTTTGCAAAATTTTGCACTTAGCAGCTATTAAACTTGAAATTGCTGATGTACCTTTCAGGCATTACTAGATGTGTGAAGATTCATCATTCTTCAAATAACAGAAAAAAAAGAAAACCCATCAGACCAGAATGTTTAATTGTCACCCTGTAAAAGAATCTGTTTGGTTCTTGGCATAAGGATAAGCACCTTATGCTTTTTGTGTATGCAAACCCTTGACATCTGCTTCTTTTTCTTCCATGTGTGACAGATATTTTATGCACAATGTGAATCTCTACATCATACACAGCTTTATGCTGTGTGTAAAATGCCCACTGGTATCACTGCTAAGAGCTCTGTATGTGAAATGAATGAAGAATACACAACTGAGTACCTGAAAGTTAAATAGCAATAGGTAAATTCAGTGCTAACCTCTAGACACAGTTATAGTAAACACTCTATTGTGATAATTACCAAAAGCTATAGAAAAGATTTTTACTCAAAGTCAGTGCACATATAGTTATAATTTTTCCCCACCTTATTTCATGCTTACATTATAAACTCTTCCCTCTTTTTTAGTGCAAAGTTTAAATAATTTGGGTGGGGTTTTTTTTATTTAAATGAATGAAAATAAAAACAACAAACCCAAAACAACAATGTACTTTATTCACAGTTGAACATAAATTATCCATTGTTGTGATGGTCTTTTGAAGTTTTAGGTAAATACAACTTTGATGTAACAATGCTTGCAGGCATCTGACTTTCAAACAAAACCCAAAAATGAAGACTGTATTGCCTTGGTGTGTCAATCTCATAACAATTCCTATGTTGAGCAGGGCACAGCCTAGAACAAGGTACTAGAAAGAATGGAAAGAAATCTAAAATCTGTCTTAGTTGGTGAGAGGAGAAACCAATCTCATTCAGTCTCTACCTGTCTCCAACTGGTGTAAAAACTGATGTCTAGGGAAGAGAATAAATTTCAATAACAAGACCTGAGTTTTATTTTATGTATTTTGAAGCTCTCAGTATTTTTGTTTTCTATTATCTGTCCCAGTTTCACCCTGACCAAACCTCAGCAAACACAACATGACAGAGTCCCAGAGATGAGCTTCACATATTATTTCTTAGAATCTTGTCATATTTCTGCTTCAACCTGCTTCCTATTTCTTTCAGCTGGTGTTTTGAAAATCTTCTTATATTTAAAATGAGAGGAAAAGATAAATAAAATTATAATGATAATGACTTTTATAGACCACAATTACTTTTGCCTTATTTTACCTCCTTACCAGACTAGATTAGTTATTTACTTATGTGGAATAACTTATTTTCTTTTTCTAAGTCTTTTAAAGTTTTCTTAAATCTTTTCTGAGCTAAAAGTATCACACTAGGACTTGTTATTTGATATCTAGTCAAATTTAGATGATAAAAAATATTCACTGTATTGGTGGATGCATGGGGTTTTTCAGTTCTGAGGTCTACAGGGACATCAGTATTAACTTCTGAATACATTACCCTTAGCCTTAATTAAAATAAATCAATGATTAAAGGGATCCATGAGATGCTCCAAGAAAGCACAACACCTAGATTCATCTGTTGGAGCATTTTGATCCACTTAGGGTATAATTAGTAAGGTCATACACCTGTTACTTCCAAGCGAGTGTACTGCATATAGCCCTGTAGCCTAGGAAATATGGTGCTGCTATTGTTTATAAATGACTGTGTGCTGGGATAACCACAGAGGCCTCGAGATTTACAAGATTTATCTGAGCTTGTCCTGCCTGGACCTTCATTCTACTTTTTAACTGTAGCAGCAGTTATCTAACAACCAGATGACTAGTAGTCACTGAAAGTGATTAAAAAGTCACTAATCATTACTAAACCCTACTTATTTTAGCATTTCTTTAGCTTTGTACAGTTAAGTAGTGTAACAATATATTATATATAGGTACACATACATAGGTATACATACATATACATATATATTTATAATAATATTTGTAAGTACTAGTAGTAATAATCAGTTATTCAGGGTGGCATGGTTCGCCTAGGACTTTAGAGTCAAATACAAGTACAGGGATGACAGCTGAAGCCTTGCAAATATGAGCATCAGACTCTACTGAGGGCTCTAAGGATATATGCATTTCATCAGTGTTTAGCTGCAGATCCTTGAAGCAATTTAATCTTGAGAGTTATGAAAAACCAGTTCTAGGGATAGCAAAACAAAGAATAAGGATCTAGCTTACTGTAAAACAAACTGTGTACAGCACACTTGGATGTAATATGTACTTGTGGTAAATGCATGAAGATGACACCAAGCAAATCCCAGAATAAAGAGGAAGAAATCAACCTTCCCCAGCACAGTGTTCCTCCCAGCAAAGCATCAAGGATATTGATAATTCCTTGACCTGAAGCTAGTGCACTCAGGGCCTAGAGGGCAGGAGTCACTACTTCAATTTTGGTGCAGCTATTATTTTAACTATATGAAATATGAACTATAAACATTAGTGCCACTGTAACTGGACTAATAATGGCAACACATGATTAGACTCTTAAGACTTTATTAGCATAAAAATGATTCCTAGTTTTCCAAATAAGCTGTGCTCCTTCCAACCACATAAAATGCTTTGTTGTAGTATAACAGTCTAAAGGATAATTTATTGCTGTGTAACTGTGCAGCAAACTGGTGATATACTAAAGATGGACACTGACTATAACCACTGTGTTCTAAAGAAATACCTGTTTCTTAAGAGGCAGCTGAACTTCATTGTGTAAAGAGCACATACTACTCAGAGGTCATTAGAAGACAAAGCCACACTTTACAGATGGAGCAGTGAAAGGAGACTGACCATTTAACTGGACAAAGTGTAGTATCTCTCACACTGAAAGAGTGCTGAGGGAACATTCAGAATACAATTTAGAACAGATTGAAAATATTAGTTAGTTCCAAAGCGGGGTTATATATAGCAGAGTTCTGCATTTCAACACTTAGCTTCTACTGATTTCCCAGTTTAGATGTTTCAGGTGAGATAGAGAAGTCTGATCAGATCTGAGCAGACATCAGATGTTCAAGTCTCAGAAAGTAACTAAAAACAGTTTGCTCTAGTTCTTAATCCAAAATTCAGACAGATCCTATATTTTGGCCCTGAATTTCCCAGATAAGGATAGATAGTATTTCTCAGCAGAATTCCAGGCTGGGCATGCAGACACCTTTTTCCTGCAGAATGATCACAGTGATTTAGATGATGGAGAGAGGTGCCTAGGCTCTATCAAAAGAATTAGGATAAAATCTGAGACTTAGTCATAACACTTTTTTCTCTCTGTAGGTTTTATGGTAAGCTCCCCTTAAGGTTTAGCTGCCTGTGAAACACAGCCACAGGGCCCATCTGTCATTTAGCTCTGCTGTCTCACTGGAGCTGCTGAGAGAGAGAGAGAAACCACATTCATGAAGATGAGAAACTCCCAGGAACAGGTGGTGATGGCACTTGTGACATAAGACCCTTAGTAGCTCAGGTATTCATGATGGAAAATGTCAGAAGAAAAAGTAGTATAAAAGCCTAAAAGACTGATTCTGAGGCCAGGGAGCAGGGATGACCCCATCTGAGACTGCTCACAAATCAGCAGGTCAGGCAGAGCCATGGGCATCCACAGTGCCAATGTGACTGGGACAGATGGCAGCTGGACAATACTGAGTACCTATCAAGTGGAGCCATGGGAGCCACCCCATTCCCTCCCATTTAGTCACTTGCCAAATGGCAAAAGCAGTTCTCTACGGTGGTGAGTAAGTCAGTCCTCAGCCTGACATCTTGCAAAATTTTGTTATCTTTTGTATCTCTTAGCCAATAAATGATTGCCTTCTGAGTCACTTGCCAAGGCACTCAGCTCTGGTACAGGCACACTCCACAGGAAAGCATGTGGTCACTCAGTGCACAGGGAGATTTCTGAGTTTATAAAATGGCAAAGGAGCCATTAACTATGTAATTTGGAAGAGGCATTTTGCTGTGACAGTATTCTCAATGTTGTTTTCTGATTTTCAACTCTGACCATCTAGTGTATAACACATTAGCAGTCATGAGGGTAGTATCCCAAACTTATGACAGCTGTCCTAACAGTAAAACTGTAGTCTTAAGATTTTGTTGTTTGTTTTTTCCCTTATTCCTGTAGATCTCAAGCTGGAAGCATTAAGAGCTGCCTCAAAGAAAATAATAAACCTTTCACATCTTAATTAATGGTTTATGCAATATGTATAAAATAGGTTGCATGAATCTGAATCCATTCAGAGGAGCATGAAAGTTGAAGCTAGTTATCTCACTTTCTGAATGAGTGCTTTAGCCTCAAACTTGTATGCAAAATTCAGTTGATGGTATCTGTGTCTTAAAAAGTGAGCCATCCTCATTTAAACATCACTTTTAAGAAGACTAAATATTTTAAATCCCATTGGACAGATATGCTTGGTGTACAGCTAAAATCAAGAGCTAAAACTCAAGAGGAATGAGGGCATTCTTAGCATGTTTAAGTTTTCAGTCAATAGCTATAAGCTTCCCTACATATGAATTTGATATTACAGCCATTACTGCAAAATGATTTAGACTTACATTCATAAACATTTCACTGCTCCTCATGAGTTAAGTTCAGCTTCTGGGTAAGACTGTGAAAGAAACTATTCATAAATTCTGCCCACATTTTT